>NC_056741.1:838980341-839350341 GCF_019279795.1 Protopterus annectens
ACTTATGTTCAAAATCTGGTTAAGATGAGAAGTGTGACTTTCAAGTATCTGTTGGCCAGCTGTCAAGTGTCTAGCTAATCTTTCTAAAGGAGAATTTCAGCCATCTTTCCTTTGTATATCTCTCAAAACTCTCTTTAGTTGCTCCCCCTGACAAGACAGACATGGTACAAAACTTGTCTCATAGTCTATACATCTATGACTGACCTTTGTCATCTTTGCAAGATGCTACTTGAATTTGTGCTGTTCAAAACTTATTCAGAGGAAGGAAATTCCTGAAAAGTGAATAGGAAAAATGACATGGCAGACAAAACAGTTTCTCCCAGATGTCATGTTTCCTTTATCACAAACTGATTTTATTCTCTTTACTCCAATCCCAAGCCTACCCTATGTAAAGAAAATATTTAAACCTCTTTGTATTTCTGTCTGTATGGGTTTATGCTCCATCATTTATAACCTTACAGATTCCTTCCTTGAGTATGTGACAGTAAGCTCTGGTTTAAGATGCAGTAAGAGATGTAAATTTTGAGCTAGAATATCATATAAGACATCTCTCCCGTTTTTCCTTTATTTATTTATTAGTTTTTCTAAATATTGGCCTGTATTACTGTAGGAGGCTGAATTAAGTTTGCTGGTCAGAAACCCAAAAAATATCTTATACACCACATTGGGCAGCAATTTATTTGTTTAGTACCTAGTCATTTAAAACAATTGATTAACAGGGGAACTTATCACTGTAATAGATGTGCTGTGTGTTCTGTTGGTTCAAATACACGTTATTAATAGTCCTTAATTTTAATGTCAGGGTTATTACATTTGCAATACTAAAGGTGATGTTTATGCTATATGGCATTGCTATAAAGTGTTGTATATAGTTGAAATAAAATGTAATTTTAAAGTTTTTCTACAAGAACATATTAGCGCATTAATAACAACAAATATGAAAATCCTGCAGTGGAGTACTTTTGTTTAAACTATGCTAAAGGTGCTTTCCTGTTACAGAAATGTTACTTCAGTATGAAGAGGTTGTGTAATACTATAACATAATGCATATGAACTGTGGAATATAAATCAAGAACTGGATTATAGGCTAGTTATCATCATAATCAGCCGCCCCTTTCCCCCATTTTATACATGGGGTCAGGGTGTAATGTCACTTGTCACCATGCCTTTCAACCTCTTAGAGCAAGAAATCTGGACAAAGCCATAAATAAAAGTGGGACAAAAGCCTAAAAATAGGGACAGTTTTTAAATATTGCTTTTACAAACTTAGAAAATTAATAGAATAAATATAATTTATTTTTAACTTCCATCATTAATATGAAAACAAGCCAAAAATATTAGCAAAAAATCTGCTGTCACCCCTCCCCTGTTGTTCAATCCCCCAATACCCTTCTTCGGCACTCATGCCTGATATCAATTATGTGATCTTTTTAATTGTGTTCTGACTGGTTCTCCTGTATTGTGCTTCTTTTGTCTTTTGACTACATAAAAGAAGTGCTGTTTATATGCTGTTTTTATTGAAGCCTATGTTGATTTCACTCCTTGG
This sequence comes from Protopterus annectens, assembly GCF_019279795.1. Classification (NCBI taxonomy): domain Eukaryota; kingdom Metazoa; phylum Chordata; order Ceratodontiformes; family Protopteridae; genus Protopterus; species Protopterus annectens. The sequence goes on from NC_056741.1 coordinate 838,981,888, forward strand.
TCATTCTATTTTTGTACCATCTCTACAACATCCCCAGCTAAATCACATACTACTTCAAGGTTGCAGATTGGAAGAAAAAGGGAAATAAGGTTTTCTCAAAACCTGAATATTTTACTTTTCCTCTCTTGCAAATTTAGAAATGCAATATCAAGACACACAATGCCTTAATTCTGTGCACTGCATTTTTATGTTCCCATACTTAAAAAATCACACTGCATTTGTATATGTCCATACTTAAAGATCAGAGTGACTTGTCTAAATGTATAGGCCTCTTAGATTTTTCACAAACTGAATCTGGTTTGACTGTTTGGAAGGCAGCTGTACCATCAATACTATATTAACTGTTAAAGCAACTTGTGTTATATTTAACCAGTTACAAGAGAATAAGGTTGGATACTGCTATGATGCCTTCCTATGTAAGATACATATGGAAAGAACAGGTAACTTTTAATGGAATTGTCATTTGGGATAGGAAACAAACAGTTCCCTACTTAGAAATCATTATAAAGGTGCATTTAGTGAGAACATGAGGTGTTTTTCTGTCTCCCATATATAAAGGGACAGTTTTACAAAACTCATTTGATGGATTGTTTAGTTAGAAAGTGATTTGTTCAAGTATAGTGGGCCCATGTAGAAAAGCCTGAAGTTTAGATTTACAAAACTACAGAAAATGTTATGGTTTAGAGACATGGCATTTATTAAAATGTGTGATTTTTATGAATGTTGGTCTTTGCAATTGGTTAACTGGCTGACATATATATGGAGGAAGGTTTTTTTTCTTATCATATACATTTTTGTGTAGGGAACTCATCATTATTAAAGGCTTTTCACTCATACTAAGCACTTAAACACCATACCCTCAAATGGGTGTGTAATCAGAAATAAAGCAGACATACTTAGATGTGTTTGTGCCATAAAGATGACTTAATCCAAAATAGAAATCCCGATCAGTGTATTCATTAATATAGCCTACAAAAAATTCTAAGAAAAAAATTGGTGTTTTGGAAGACCTATTCTATATAAAGGATATTAAAAATAATATGGCATGTAAGTAGACACACATACATTCCAATACACAAACACGCACAAACACACGCGCGCACACACACACGCACACACACACACACACACGCATGGGCGCACACACACACACACACACACACACACACACACACACACACACACACACACACACACACACACACACACAAATCTATTTTGTATTTTGTTTTGTCCAGTTGAAGAGTCATTGAGCTGCAACATTTTAAAGCGAAAGTTTCTGATAAAGACTGAAACTTGGAAACATCATACAGTATACAGATCCCTCTTCTTATTTTTCATATTCCTTTTATTTTCATTACATCAGCTTATCCTTCTACAGTTATTGCATACAGCTCTGCACCTTCTTTTGTAATTTTTGACATTAAGTAAATCCTTCTACCCTTGTCCTATGACTCTGTCCCTCCCCAATTATTCCTTCTTCATGCTTCTCATTTCCCTTAATCTTGGTATCCTTCTGTCTTTCCCTTAACCTGTACTAATTAATTTCTGTGTCGCTCATTGTTTCCTCACCCATTCTATATAATGTTGAAGGGATCAATATTTTGATGAGCCTTTAATTTTACTGTCATCTGGAACAGAGATGAGGCCTGTTCCTTTGGAATAGTTTCTCTTCAACTCAAGTCCTCCTTCAGTCCCCATTCTTTTAATGCCTTGCTTTTTTCACCACTCCCAGAGTCAGCAGTTAAAGCAGCAAATAGATTCCTTGCTTGCACTGCTGACAACTGCCACTGGAAGTGCTTCCAAAAAAAAAGGATAATGTTCAGTTCCCTGCACCTACTGTCCAGCTCCCTGGTAAATTCTAATGATTTTTTTTTCATTTCTATTCCCTGATAGATTGTTAGTTCCTACCTGTATCACTGTGAATAGACACCCTCTGCAAATTCTTACTGACATTCTTCCTACTTTACTAAACCTAACAAATATCAGCTTGGAGCCTTCTGTGCCTCATGTTGTTTTCTCTTACAATGCCTTCTAATTACCCTGTTAATAGAGGAATTTGCTACCAAAAGTTGACCTATCTTCTCCAGATGTAATGTTATTTCCACAGTCTCATTCTGACTTTAAAACCTAGTTCATCCCTTAGACTAAGATTCATCTTTTTCTTTCTCACCTGAAGTCAGTGACTTGATTCCTTTGCCTTCCTTATCTGTTCTTCTATAGGCATGGCCAGCCGTAGCTGAAAAGAAACCCTAGCAAAAGACTTAATGGCACTCCCCCACCTATTGGCGGTCATTCCCCCATGATACTGCCCCTGACAAGCTAGGTCTGTCAGAAGGAGCATGCGCATGCGCACACACACACACACACACAAACACACATACACACACATACACACACACACACACATATACTCTGCACACTTATTTACAGGTACATTTAAAAAATGCCAGTTCACCTATGGCCTATCATTGAAGTGTTGGAGGAAACCAGAGCACCTGGATAAAACCCACACAGACAGCGAGGACATGCAGACTCCACACAAAAGGATTTAAAGCCAAGAATTCAACCAGACAACCAAACACTGTGATATGGCAATACTCTAAGAATCTTTACTAAGAGTTTGATAATTGTCCTGGTACACTTGAAGGGGGTTTTCCCATCCATCCATTCCTGGGTGATTGATTCAGGTACAACACTTAATTATTTTTCTTATTTTTGCAAACCAAAGAATTTCAATGAACATCAGATGTCAAGCCCACCTTCATCATTAATTCAAATCTTTCTGTGAATAGTTTTAGACATAATAATGCAAAACACAATGAAGCTGGAACCTTTAAAAAACACTGAAAAAATAGGAACCCAGTGGAAGACTGCAAAATTCTTGTATTTCTGCTTCTGGTACCTCGGCTTAATGCCTTTAAGGAATGCTATACCATACCTGCAGCAGTCCTTTTATACAGGAATGAATGAATCACTTAACACATAATCAATTAATTTACATCAGCGAGACCCAATGAAACACCAATAAATATTCCCCCAGCTACAAAATGTAGAAAGTGAGGAAAACAGCATATAAACATAGAAACTGTGCATCAAAAAGCATATGCAGAGAATGAGAGAGAGAAGGTTGGATGATGAGGAGATAGTGAATCAGGAAGTGGAACGGATTAGCAAGGAGGAATTAAGGACAGCTATGAAGAGGATGAAGAATGGAAGGGCTGTTGGTCCAGATGACATACCATTGGAAGCATGGAGGTGCTTAGGAGAAATGGCAGTGGAGTTTTTAACCAGATTGTTTAATGAAATCTTGGAAAGTGAGAGGATGCCTGAGGAGTGGAGGAAAAGTGTTTTGGTACTGATTTTTAAGAATAAGGGTGATGTGCAAAGCTGTAGTAACTACAGAGGGATAAAATTGATCAGTCACAGCATGAAGTTATGGGAAAGAGTAGTGGAAGCTAGGTTAAGAAGGGAGGTGATGATTAGTGATCAGCTGTATGGTTTCATGCCGGGAAAGAACACTACATTTGCGACATTTGCTCTGAGTGTGTTGATGGAGAAGTACAGAGACGGTCAGAAGGAGTTGTGTCTTTGTGGACTTAGAGAAAGCATATGACAGGGTGCCTAGAGAGGAGTCGTGGTATTGTATGAGGAAGTTTGGAGTGACAGAGAAGTATGTAAGAGTGGTACGGGATATGTACGAGGGTTAGGGTTGCCACCTTTTAACAAGGGCAAAGTGGGACATGGGGGTGTGGTCAACAGGATAGAGGTGTGGCCAACATGACACTGGCCACACACCCACCACGACATCACCAGAGTTGTTAAAGGAGATGCAGTATTAGTTATGGATGCAACATTGTGACATTACAGCATACTGAAAACTCAAACCATTTAAAAGAGGTGAACTATTACTGCAAACACACACTAATCAGTTGTAACAATAAATAAACTTTAAAGGAATAAAAAACACACTACTCATTAAACAGACACTTGTTTATTTAAAAAGTTAAAATATTCATAAACCAACCATTGCTATTCAGAAAGAAAACTTAAAAAAATTCTACATACCACATACAAGCCAAGAATAAAATTAGGACTTTTTATTGTCAATTAAAGCTAAAGCAAAGAAAAAACACAAAACTACATACCCTAGTACTACATATGCACCCTAGAAAATTAATGCTAAACAAAGAAAAACACAAAATTACAAACTGCACCTTAGTTCTTTATACTGCACACTAGTACAATAAATCACTTTTTTTAAAAGTGTATTTTGAATTTGATTTTATGGCTTGAAGAAGGGCCCGATTTGAAACAATATTTGAGTAAAAGTCACAACATTTCATCCGGTAATTTACACTCATCATTAGTTCAGCTTTTAACAAGTCCACACTACATCGGTTTCGCACATCTGTTCATTTACCTTTCACCAATGAAAAAACTCTTTCTGCAAATGCGTTTGAGGGTGGTATAGATAAAACCCTAGCAATTACCAGATAGAGTGTAGTTAGTTCAGGCCCTTCTTTGAAAAGCTTCAGCCACTTCTCTCCTGGGGTCAAGCTTGTGTTACATAACTGTTTGAGAGAGGGCCTAATTGCCAAGTAGTCCCTAAAAAGATAATCTTCATCTACATCCTGTAGACTCAGGGCAGTGGTCACATTAAGCAAGTCACTGAAGGCAAATGGCTCATTTAGAGATAATTTAGATAGTGTAAACAAGTAGTTGCTTTCAGTATAATCAAATCACTGCTCCAGGTATTTCACTGCTGTCTCCAAGAACAGAATGAAGACTCTTTTCAGTTTGTTAGCAGAAGTGCTGTCTAATGTGCTCATAAGTGCCCTAAGTTTCCCTCCAAAGAAAGCATCTTCAGCTCTTGCCTGCAGTTTTTGCTTCAGAGAGATCATTACACAAAAAGTTTCCATGGCAGTAAGTGCTGATTTTTCTAATGTACTTATATGTTCATTAAAATCAACAAGAACAGCACAGAGAAAGTGCAAATAGTACTGGTGCAGCATAGGCAATTCATTCTCACCATATTCATTAGCTGAAAAGTACTGCCATATCTGCCGGGGGGGTCTCCTCTTCTACCTGAGAGAGGAAATAGGACTGGAGCACTGGGAGATTTTTCATTACTCTTTCAATGGCTGGGAGTAGTGACAGCCACCTTGTTGGCACATGTCTTAACAGACTCTCATATTCCATGCCACAAAACTCAAAGAAGTCTTTCAAGTCTCTGGTCCTTGTGGCCGAACCTGAGAAGTGGCTGAAAAGTCTCATTACAAATACTTCCACGTCGTATGGTAGTTGTGCTGCAGCTTTTTTGGCTGCATTGTGAATGATATGGGCAACACAGTTAGCCTTCTGGAGTGATGGGCACTTTTCTTTTAATCTGGTATACACACCAGATTTCTTCCCATAGTTCACACTGGCATTATCAGCCCCATAAGCTGAAATATGGTTCCAGGGCAAGGAGTGCCTTTCCATAATGTTGGAAATTTGCTGTGAAATAGCCTGTGCTGATTCATCAGGGTCTTCATAGAAGTCCAAAAGGCCATTCACCACCCCTTCTTCTTTAGAAAAATACCTCACAACAAGGGGAAATAGTTTTATGTTCCCTTTGTTGGAAGCATCGGATGAAATTGCAAATGAAGTACCTGTTTTTTGAAGGTCATGCAGGAGGCATTCCAATGAGTGTGGTCCCAAAACATTTTTGACTATGGCTTCAGCCTTGGTTCTGCCACAAGATAGTTTCTTTGCAGTGTCTGAGTCACTGTACAACTGGCTGGCCAACTTTACTGCACAGTCCAAGCTGTTATATGAAATATTGTGCTTAACAGCATGGAAAACCTCAGAGGCTTCTGCTGCAATAATCCTAAGTTCTGATCCCTCAAGGTTTGCGTTCCTTGTCCACTTTTTCATCAGGTGAGTGGATTTAGCTTGAAGAATGGCAGTCTTATGTTGTACAGTTGCCTCATGTCGTGCGACATCATTTCTTCCACCGTGGGTCACTAGAAATTCTCTCTTGCAGTACCTGCAGAATGCTTTGACATCAGTGCATCTCTCGATCCAGTCAAATTCTGTTTTCCAAACATCCTGCCACTTGCACATTCTCTTGCTGCTGGTTGACTGTGATGAAACTGCTGCTCTCTTCATGCTTGAATCTGTACTTACCTGATATGCAACATATTTACCAACACTGTGTAAGTAGGGTGCAGTAACATACTGCTGCACAGCACAAATGAACTGGCTTAAAAAACATTGGCACACAAAAAACTGGCTCAAAAAACATTGGCACATGAAAGAACTGGCTGGAAAAACATTGGCACATGAAAGAACTGGCTTAAAAAACATTGGCATGTGAAAGAACTGGCTTGAAAAACATTGGCATGTGAAAGAACTGGCTCGAAAAACATTGGCATGCGAAAGAACTGGCTCAAAAAACATTGGCATGCGAAAGAACTGGCTTGAAAAACATTGGCATGCGAAAGAACTGGCTTGAAAAACATTGGCATGTGAAAGAACTGGCTTGAAAAACATTGGCACACAAAAGAACTGGCTCAAAAAAACACTGGCATGCGAAAGAACTGGCTTGAAAAACATTGGCATGTGAAAGAACTGGCTTGAAAAACATTGGCATGCGAAAGAATCGCGGAATGAGTTTACAAACAGTTTGAAAAAGGTCAAATAGTAAATGAGGTAATGTAGGGGGCATTTTTGCCACTGAAAACTAACATTAATACAGCTTGTAGAAAATTAAATGCATTATTTTTACCACTGAACATGCCCACCTCACCTCACCCCTCAAGACAAAAAAAGGTAACCACATTCACTGAACCAAAAAACACTAAAATGAATGAGAATGCACAGTGGATACCATAGACCTGATTTAGCTTTTGACCACAGCAGTTAAAAGAAATGTATGGCACTAATTTACACAGCGCAATGATCTATTAATGAACATGCCCAACAGCAGCACTGGTCGTAATCGGATTATAATGAAAACAGTACATAAGTATGTTGAAGACATCACTAAAACACCAAATACAAACTTTGCTACTTATAAACGCAAACTACCCTGTAACAACGACATGGTTTAGCACAATCTCAAATACATTGCATTAACTTCTGAACATCCATCCACAAAAAAAAATAAATGGAAAGTCCATAAACATTATAACTTTTAAAAATACTTCTTGCAAGAGAAGTAATATAAACTACAATGTACAGCAGACTCCATGGGCTCCTTTTACCTCAAAACATAGCAATTAAGAGTAATTTATCCAGCACAGCAATGCGATAAACAGGCCCAAGTAAAAGCAACACACCCATATTCACATTACAAGCAAAGCAGTACATTTTAACCTTATTAAACATGCATAATAAATTAAATGCACACATTTACAAGTATAAATGAAAACAATCTTGAAACAGCTTCGGCAAATTGTCAACATGTACCTACTAGAATAATAAATGAATTACATTAATTGTTAACATTCCCCCTCAAAAGGTAGACTTGTACTATATACACATGGACTTGCAGGAACTAACAGGAAAAATTACCTAAACAGTATATCGTAACTTCCTGAAAACAGCATTAAATTGCACACATTTCCATACAAAAAAAGTGCAAACTATGCTCGAGCATTTTCTATCTGCAAAAGACAATACCCAGAAAAAGCTACGACAATAGAAATACGTCACACTAAATTTATATTTCACTGCCCCCCAACAGAAACAAACAACTTCTATACACAGTTCAGCCTTTAAAAGTAATGCTTCCAAATCATACCCCCAAGAATAATAACAATTACATATATATTCAGGTTTTATATCTTTAAAAACTACTACTCAAAAATATCAAAATAACCACTGCACAGATTTAAACACTGCATACTGCACCCACCATCTACCTCTAAACATTAGAAAAATTAAACCACAATATATTCCCATTTTAAACTAGTACTCAAAAGTCTCAAAATAACCACTGCACAGATTTAAATACTGCATACTACATCCCCATCTACCTCTAAACATTAAAAACTTAAATAAAGCACACTATTCCCATTTTAAATAACTAAAGCCACAAAATGCAAGTATCTACTTACCACTATCACAGTTATTGCTGGGCTAGCTTGCTTCCTTCCTGCTGGAATGGCTAGTTGGTTGTTCAAGTAGTGGCTGGGCTGGCTGGCAGGCTCCCTTGCTGGCTTCTTTCCTGGCTGGCTGGCTGGCATCTTGGCTGGCTGGCTGGCTGGCTGGCTGGCTTCTTGGCTGGCTTCTTTCCTGGCTGGCTGGAGAAATAGAATCAGATCTTCTTTCAATCACAGCTGCTGTAGAGCTTAGTGCTCTACAGCTGTGACCTTTATGGGGCTCTTCTGAGCAAGTTCCCGTCCCCTCCAATCCCTGCAGCCAATTGCTGTACTGCATTACCACCCAGACCTAGCAGGGAATCCCTCTAACTGCAGGTCCGGGTGGTGACGTAGCCGCATTGCCGTGGAAAAACCGGAAGTATTTTCGGCTTTTCCATGGCAATTGAATTTGCGATTGCGAAAAGGGGAAAAAATGGGACTTTTAAAGTCCCATGCTTTGTGACCGCGGGAAGCAGGATGAGAAGCCTCAACCCATGAGGGACCCGCTGACAACGGGATGGGTGGCAACCATAACGAGGGTAGTGTGACAGCAGTGAGGCCTGCAGTGGGAGTGATGGATGCGTTTAAGGTGGAGGTGGAATTACATCAAGGATCAGCTCTGATCCCTGTCTTATTTGCAATGGTGATGGACAGGTTGACAGTTGAGATCAGACAGGAGGCTCCGTGGACTATGATGTTTGCAGATGATATTGTGATCTGTAGTGAGAGTAGGGACCAGGTTGAGGAGACCCTGGAGAGGTGGAGATATGCTTTAGAGAGGAGAGGAATGAAGGTCAGCAGGACAAAAATGGAATATATGTGTGTGAATGAGAGGGAGGATAGAGGAATGGTAAGGGTGCAAGGAGTTGAGCTGGAGAAGGTGGATAAGTTTAAATACTTGGGATCAACAGCTCAGAGTAATGGTGAGTGTGGAAGAGAGGTGAAGAAGAGAATACAGGCAGGATGGAGTGGGTGGAGAAAATTGTCAGGAGTGATTTGTGACACACGAGTACCAGTAAGAGTGAAAGGGAAGGTCTACAAGAGGATAATGAGACCAGCTATGTTACATAGGTTGGAGACGGTAGCATTGACAAAAAGGCAGGAATCACAGCTGGACGTGGCAGAGTTAAAGATGTTAAGATTTGCACTGGGTGTGACGAGGATGGACAGGATTAGGAATGAGTATATTAGAGGGTCAGCTCAGGTTGGATGGTTTGGAGACAAAGCCAGAGAGGCGAGATTGCATTGGTTTAGACATGTGCTGTGGAGGGATGCTGGCTTTATTGGGAAATGGATGCTAAGAATGGAGCTGCCAGGTAAGAGGAAAAGAGGAAGGCCTAAGATACAGTTTATGGATGCGGTGAGAGAGGACATGCAGGTGGTTGGTGTGACAGAGCAAGATGCAGAGGACAGGAAGAAATGGAAACAGATGATCCACTGTGGTGACCCCTAACGGGAACAGCTGAAAGAAAAATAAGTAGCTGTGGGAATATTTTTGGGGTTTCATTGGGTCTCATTGATGTAAATTGGTTGATTATGTGTTAAGTGTTTCATTCATTCCTGTATAAAAGGACTGCTGCAGATATGGTATAGCATTCCTTGAAGCCATTGAGCCGAGGTACCAGAAGCAGAAATACAAGAATTTTGCAGTCTTCCACTGGGTTCCTATTCTTTCAGTGTTTTTAATAGTTTTAGACACCAAGACTCATAAAGTGTTTCCACCACAATGTATGATACTGCTAATGAGATAGGTCTTCTAGAAGATTTTACAGGAGGCTGACAACATCAAGAGTGTGTCTGAAATCCTTGAGATAAATGTCAGCATCCATCCTAATGTTTTCTTGTGAAGAAGATCTGTTGGCACTTCCTGAGCTTTTGAGAACAGTACAACCAGGTTCTTTAAGAAAGAAATTATCCTCATCTACTCCAACAGAAGGAGCTGTGCAGGCATTCTGCTCACCTCATCACTCACTTTAACGTACTACTAACCCTTTCTAGAAGCTGACCATACATTTCTTGGATTACACATGGGACCTTATGTTCTTCATCTTAAAATTCAAGACAGGTGGCACAAAAATGTGAGGAACATGAGTACAAATGTGAAGCAGATGATATCGATCTTCTTTGTCTTCCAAGCTTTCAAATTAACATTCAAACCAAGGACCCTTCAAGGATGGTTACATCAACAAGCATTGGTTGCAGGACTTACAAGATGGCTGCACAGTATAACTACAGCTCTTCCAGTGTGAAAACTGATACTAAAAAAAGGAGTGCTTTTTTTTTTTTTTTGCAAAATTCTGTTACTGGCTAGTAAATACACAGCCTGGATGCCAGCAAACAAGACATTTGGAAAACCTGTAAGAAAATCAATGAGAAAAGTTGAAGAAAAAACACTCTCCGTGAAGTTGTCTGCAGCTGTTCAGCAAAAAAACAGTTGAAGCTTCAGCTTTGGTTCGAGAAATGGCTTACAGTAACATAGAGGAAAAATAAATCAGATGTACCCAGAGGTGATTACAATAAATGAACATTGAAAGAATGTATCAATTCAAGCAACAAAAGGCAGGCAAAAATAAAAGAAGCTTAAAGAAACCATTCAGATGAACTGATAAAACTGCAAAAATCAGTATTTTGATACAAAGAAAAAGCTGAATATGAGGTTTCTCAAGAACTGTTTAAAAAATAGTACAGCTAGAAGACAGAGCATACTGAGAAAACCTGAGATTTTCTGCTGTACCAGAGAAACCGGAAGGAACAGACTGTATTAATTTTATGAAAGCACAAATAAGCAACTAGACTTATGTTACATTGAACGTATGAGCCAAACCTGACCAAGAGAAAGCAACCAAGAACTATATTAGTAAAGATGCAATCATACCAGCAGAAAGAGTGAGTTGATACCAGCAAAATTGTGGCAGAAGAGCAAAGTATTAAAAAATGGAGACAGCAGAATGTTTGTAGAAAATGATTATTCACTGTACACCAGACAGAAGAAAAACACATTTACCCCAGCAATCTGAGAATGTCGAGAGGCAGTGGTGAGATTAAAGCTGCTGTATCCAGCTGCCTTCAAAGTTTTTTTTTTTCCTGGAGGATCACTAGTCATTTTATAATGCAGGACAGGCTAAGGAGTAAATAAAAAAAGTTTATCCAACAAAACCTGGGTCACCAAGCAGAAGGAGCTCTGATTCTCAAATGTACATAATTTTATGTGTTTGTTCCAAGTTAATGGGTGGCAGGGTATTTTGTATTTAGTTTTTTGTTTCAGGGTTTTCATTAAAACAAAAATTCTTGGAAAATTGTGACATTGGTTCAAATGGAGATGACAAGAGACAACTGTACAAAAAGATCACCCTGCCAAACATTAAATGTGCATGCATGTAACACAAAAGCTAGAAATACACATTCAAAAAAAACCTATCCCGTATAAAAGGTGGGAACAATATCTTTTTTTTCATGATGCCTATACTGTTCATACTATCTTGGAATGTGAATGACCTTACAGTTATGGATTAAAAGGAAAGAGCATTGAATCATATTAAGAAATGCAGAGTGCAAATAGCAATGCTGCAGAAGACACATTTGGGAAGAAATGAGCATATACATTTGACAAAGATGATTTCAGAATGGATATTCAGTAGAATGTCATTGACAAATTAAAAGTGGAGTAATTCTACTAATTGCTGCAGGGCCCAATAGTGATAAATGAGGAGAAAAGACAAAAATGGTAGATGTATGGTAGTAAGGGGCTATTGGCAAGGAAGGAGGATTACAGTGGCATCTATTTATATTCCAACATAAACTAGTATTATGGAGCTTAGGAACATATTGGTAGAAATACTCGGCTTTCATCAGCGAATATTATTTATATGTGGGAAATGGAATTTGATTTGCTATAGTGAAGATGTATCAAAGGGACCTAGAAGGGACAATAGAACAAAACAGGGTAGATTTCTGAAGAAACCTATGAAAATATTTGGTATGGGACATGTGAATTCAGTAGTAGGGAGTCAGAATTTACATATTATTTCCCAAGGTTCAATAACTGGGCTAGACTTGAGAGAATCTATATTTCACAGGAGCATGCACATTTAGTTGAAAGCTTTGACACACATCAAATAACTATTTCTGATCATGCACCAATAATAACTAAGATAAAAAAAGCAGATTAATGAAGTAAAAATAAGGCACTGGCACTTTTCTACCTACTTGTTAAAAAGAGAGGAATATAAGGAATGGGAAGTGGCAATTATTCAAGAGTTATTACAGAAGATAGAAATATCTTCAGAAGTTATAACTAGTGACTGGGATAAAATGAAAATGGAGTTTAAAAACAGGGTCAAAATAAAAGCAAAAGAGATATGGTTAAGAAGTAATAGAAATTACTTAGAGTGACTGAAAAAAGTTAAAGTATTGTAGAATAAGGGAAATCTCACAGAAGAAGAGGAGGAGCAAATACAGACTGCTAAATAGAAAATAAGGAAGTATCTGGATAATATGCATGAGTTTAGAAAGACTGCAGTTAAGGAACTATTTTTGATGACAACTCCAGAGCACAAAAACCTTTAGCACAATGACTTAGGCAACAGAATATAGAATGGGTTGCTGTCAAACTTAGGAAACCTATAACAGGAAAAATAAGTGCAGATACTATAGAGGTTTTAGAGACATTTCAGAAAATTTAGGAGAATTTCTATAAAGCAAAGACATGTGGAATTCATGAAAGAGTACAAAAGGAAATATTTATGTAAGACTAATTATACCAATGTTAGAGGAAGACAAATCTCAACAACTAACAGTTAAGATAAGAGGTGATGAGACAAAAACAGTGATATATAAATTAATCTTCAGGAAAGTCTCCAGGAATAGATGGCATTCCTATGGAAGTCTGGAAATTAGGAGGGAAGAAAGTGATAAAGATCTGGAAAGTTTTAACAGTATTTTAAAAGTAGGGAAAGCACTAACATATTGTAAGAAAGCTGTGGTGGCTATGCTACCTAAAAATCGCAAAGACACTTCAAACCCAACTTCATACAGACCCATTTGAATTTTAAACCACAATTATAGGTTCATAGGTTCATAGATTACTTCTAGGCTAACTGCCCTTGTGGGCCATTTTAAGCCATGTGAGAATCAAAACCTGCACCTTGTCTCTGTAAGGTAAACTCCTTTACCATTATGCTAACCTCTCACCTTAAAAGTTTTAGCCGTACAAGAGGTGAAGTCCTACACTTATAAAGTATAAAGTGTTAATGTCTGTACTAGCTAAAAGAATGGCAAAGGTGTTGACAAAATATATAGATATGGATCAGTGTGGTTTTGTGGAGAGGAGGCATACATTTGACAACATTAATAGAGCAATGATGATCCAGTGAGAAGCAGAATTTAAGAAAATACCTATGTTATTGGTGGGTCTTGATGCAGAAAAAACATTTGACAGAGTAAGCTGGGATTTTATGAGGAGGGCATTGGAAACATTTGCATTCCCTGATACAGTAATACAGATAATTAGAAGGATATACAAATGATCGGAGGCAAGAATTAAAGTGGGAGGGTTCCTCTCAGATAAGCTGTGTTTGAACAGAGGAAATAGGCGGGGAAGTCCTCGTTCCTCTTTTTGAATATTTAAAGTCATTGGCAAAGAAAATAAGGGACTCAGAAGTACAAGCATATGACTGGAATGGTAATCAAGAAAAGTTGGCTTTATTTGCAGATGGTATTATTTTGTACCAGATAAGTCCAGAAAAGTACATCTTAATGTTGTAAAACATTTTGAGACAGTTTCAGGTCTTTTCAGGATATAAAATTAATGAAAATAAAATAAATCCATAAATTATGTACCTACATACACACTGGTTCAGTGATACCCATATTTATGGGGTCATGATAAGATGACGTATTTAGGATTATGGATTAAAGAGGCTTTAATGGTAGCTAAGGATATGTGGAATGAGACTAAACAAATGATAATGCAAAAATTGAGAAACTGGAAACTCTTAATCCACAAAAGTACAATTTCCACCAAAAATAAAACAAATGGTCTTCCGATAGAGGCTGTCCATTGAAAAATAAAACGTTTCAGCTATTCGCTTCAGGTACATTTATTTAACATAACACAACAAACAGGATTAAGCGCTTTCATCTCACATCCAGAGACTTTGTCAGAATGGATTCTGATGAAGTATTTGGATGTGAGATGAAAGCGCTTAATCCTGTTTGTTGTGTTATGTTACAATAAATGTACCTGAAGCGAATAGCTGAAATGTTTTATTTTTCAACGGACAGCCTCTATCGGAAGACCATTTGTTTTATAAACTGGAAACTCTTATTTAATCGATATGGATAGTAATATACAAGCAGTGAAATGTTTTTAGTCATTAGTCTTTTTTACCAGTCAGGCATACTTTTATCAACCTGAGAAGAAGCTGTTGACAGTAATTAATAAAGACATGAAGAAATTTATCTGAGAAGCAAGGGGGGCAAAAGTTAAGAGGGTTAAGTTGATCCTTTCAATAAAACAAGGTGGTTTAGGTTTACCTGATTTGAAGGGATATTTTAGAACTACACAGTTATGGCTCATATACATAGCACAAGTAAAAGGTTATAATTCAAAGTGGAAAGGGATGATGATGAATGAAGAGAGAAGTTGAAGAAATACAGAGAGAGTGGGATTTTGGATGCAGATCCTTTAGGAGAATAATAACAATCATGCAGAATATTATATTCATTAAGACTAAGCCAATACAAGAATGGCAAAAGAAGATTTTACCAATAGGGATGACTGCAAGTAAGAGTACAGAAAATAAGCAAGAGGGAGCCAGAATTTCCTGTAGAAACCTGGCAATGGAACCAAGATATTGGAAGCAAATAACTCAAACAGGAAATATTTTAGAGTGGGATGAGGCCAAGAAGACATTCGGATTGCAGGCTAGAGACTGCCTTCCTTACCAGGGCTTGATCTCAGAGTACAGGCAAAGAAAAAGGGATACAGAATTTTAAGTGAAAGACCTGATCTGGTATAGTTTTTAGTTGAATCTAGAACAGAATCAGCTGTTAAAAAAGGATAATTAGTAGGACATATAAAATATTGCATGATAAGTACACAAATCAATCAGAGGAGGTTAGAAAAGTTTGAGAAAAGAGACTGAAAAAGCAATTTACAAGAAAACAATGGGAAGACATATATATGGCTCCCAAGTATGCAACAAAGTCCAGAAGGTTTAGGATCTTTGCTTGGAAGTGTTTGCATAACTATTTTTATACCTCAAGCAGACTTCAAAGAGTTTTTCCTCAGATAGATAGCAAATGTTGGAGATGTGATAGAGAAGAAAGAGGTAAATAGGAACATATGTTTTGGAAGTGTAATGAGTTGGCAGATTTTTAAAATTCCCTACAGATTACTCTATCATAAATATTGGGTGAGCTAGTGGCTGTAAGTAAGGAAATTATTCTTTTGATCTGGGATACAGGAACTGAATTGCCTAGACACAGGCCTGGCTGACAAGAAAGCAATTACTAGAAAATAGAAATCAAAGTCTACACCAAACTGTATTTGAAATACTGAATACTACAAAAGAGATAAAAGAACTGGAAGAGGATCTTTAGAAAAGTGAAGGAGAAATTACATAGAAATAAATGGAAATTGTGGGAACAATACATAATGTTCAGTAAGAGGTTTAAGGGAAGGCAGGAATTCAGCCATTTTTTTGTAATATTGGAATGATGACAGTAGCAAAGAAAATATATGTGATGTATATTATATTTAAATAGAAACATTTTGAAATTGTTTTCTTTTCTGTTAATGTATATTTGCCAATGTCTTTAATAATTTAATAATGGTGTTAAAAAACAAGCATTAATTGCACATATTGCTAACACCCTTTGCTATGCAGGCAAGTTGTGCTTTGGGACTTGGCCTTCAGCCTGGGTGTGTATTTGCAAGCAGTGTACATCCCAAGTAGCCATAACTTCATGGCTGATTGCCTGAGTAGGACCTTGGAAGCTATAAGAAATGGAAGTTGAACAGGAAAGCTTTTCTTGACATAAAAAAGAAGCAGTGCACTCCAGAAGAGGAGCTGCATGGCTGCCAGAGCCATCGAATGGTGGTGGGGGGGGGGGTGAGAGGCCCCCCACTTTCAACAGCTGTCCAATGTGCCATGAAACTGCCACTGGAGTAGTGATTACACAAAATCATTCACATTGGCATTTCTGAGGTAACTGCAAGCTCAGGCAGTTGGGAAAAGATTATTTAAATAATAAATCATCTTTTTCTTGCAGTCCAAGCTCACAGTTACCATGAAATCACTTATTTGAGTGTTTCTAAGGCATACCGATCAACTTCTTTCAGCAAGAATTTTGGATAAAGCCAAATGTAACAGGAATGAAGGCTGAAAAACAGGGACAAATTTTAACTATTACTTATTCATTTAAAATTTTAACAGAACAAGTCTGGCATCAACACACATCTTCTGAACAAAAGAAGCATGAAACTTTACTGCCTAGCATTACTGACTAACTGTAATCCTTTGCATACCTCTCAATTTTTGCTTAAGAGTTCTGCACAGAGCCAAACATAATGGAGAGATAAAGGGTCAAAATCAAGTACAGATTTTAAACATTGCTCTTATAAACTTAGAAAGTTGCTAGAATAGCAGGCTTTACATTATCATACATTTTCCAAAGGATATGAAATCTTAGACTCAAATGTTTCATTATTTAGTGAGCAGAATCCTCAATGGTTTGCCAGAAAACCGCAGATTTTATTAGGAACAATGAGTGAGGAACAGACAAAACATGAGGCAATAATATGGACATTCTGTGAAATTCTGGAGAGTTGAGAGTTATAATCCTGAGTGATTTACCAGAAAATTAAATATGGTATGACAGACAGTACAAAAATATGAGGTAAAATCAGGGATGTTCTACAATAGTCTGGATACTTTCGGGGTAATTCAGTAAAGCTTACACAGAGATAATCTCTGTCTAAGCATAGTGGCATGGCTCGAACATGGAGTTCAGATGCTGTGCAATCCAGGAAACAACACTGGGGGCGTGCACGAGCCTCCCAGCACTGTTCAGCCAGGGGGGGCGATCGCATAATGCAAATCACCACATTTGCTGGTGAAAACCATGCAAATGAGGTGCATTTGTGATCCAGAAAGCATACAGGCATCTGTGTAGGAGCTGTGTTTGCATTAGAAATGTATGCGGGAACTTTCCGTGTACAAGACTGCAAAATAAAAAACAGGGCTGTGACTACTAAAAGTAAAGCATGTATTAGTTGCATCAGGCATGCAATGGCCAAAACTAAGGCCATTGGCATGTAAAACTGATGCAAAATATTAAAAATCAAAAGTTTTTTTGGCATATATGACATGTTTAAGCAGAGGGCAGCAGCACCCAAATATGCGAGTTGACAAAAAATAAAATTAAAATATTAATAGGGGATTATTTAAGCTAAAATGAATTTCCCTATTATACTGGCCAGCATGCAGACTCATACAATGGCAGATAGTGGTTACTAAGGACATAGGCACTCGTGTAGTGGTGTAACTAGAGTATACACAATTAGGTGCATGTAAATGAACTAAGTTTACTGAATAGCAAAATGGGCCACCATGTCCACAGGCACCTAACCGTGTAGGGGCTATAATGTGGCGGTGTAGGCAGAAGAGGCAGCTGACATGAAAAGGGAGTGTGTCATGTTTTATGTAAGCACACTGGAGCTCAGTGGCATCTGTTTGCACTCAGCTAAGCACAGCTAAACAAGGGGGTGTGTCTGAGGCTGCTTAGCTCTGCTTAGCTGATTAAAGAAATGCTGAGTGTGTTCATGTCCAGGGAAGGGCCCTTTCTACTCAGCAATGTTTATACTATCTCCACTGGTTTGCACATAGAGCCGTGGGGCCTAAAAATGGAGGAAATTGGAAAAAAATAAGTAAATAAATAAAAGAAAATAGCTAGCAAAAGGAATGTCTCATGGTCAGCCAATCACACAGGCTGCATTTTTAGCACACTGGTATAAAGTATGCAGACACCTTTCAGTCTGTTTTTTCCCACAAACTCTGCACCATTGGAGTATACACTTGGGAATTTTAACTGACAAAATGATAGGGGCTGCTGCTGCTTTGCTACATCTCTATGTGCTACAGAATGAGGGTGGCGATGAAGATGATGCTGACAACTGTCCCAGGTTGAGAAGAAGAGTGTTCAGACTAAGGGTAACTTTAAAGGGGATACATGAGCTGGAGATAGTAGAGCACTACAGGGATAGACAGGGACATACTACAGCAACTCACCGAGGTCTGCCAGCCTCACCTCAGACCCAGAGCCAAAAGAGGGGAACCCATCCCAGTGGAAACAAAGGTATGTGTAGCCTTAAGAATACTAGCTGTAGGCACTTTCCAAAAACCTACTGGGGACATCATGGGGGTCTCACAGGTATCTGCATCCAGGGTACTCCACCAGTTCCTGGATGTCATGCTAAGACATGCCAGCAAGCACATTTATTTCCCCAGCACCCCTGAGGAAAGGAGCAGCAATATGCATCTCTTCAACCATGTAGCACACTACCCAGAGGTACTGGGTGCCATAGACTGCACTCATGTCCACATCAAAGCACCACCCGGTGAAGAGGGTAGAGTCTACATCAACCACAAGGGCTATCACTCCATCAACTGCCAGGTTGTGTGCAATGCCCAGGGCATTATCATCAATGTGTGCACACTAGAACAAATTGTGCAGTAACATAGGTTCCCTCCAGTGTATGGAATCAGTAAACATCACCCACAACTACACAACACACACCCACATATGTGGAGGTCCTCAGCAAAAACAAACCCAAACAAAAGACACCTCAGAGCCAAATACACATGAGAACTCCACAAACCTCCACACCACATACCATGCATAGTCCACACACCAGTGTCTCACAAACACTAAGGCTTAACCATAAACCCAACATATTACTCATAGGAGACTCCATTGTGAGACACACAGATGGGCCTCTCACCTGGCAGGATAAGGAGAAAGTCACGGTGTCAGGTGCCATAATCTGCCATATCACACATGCACTCAAGTCTCTTCACAACAGGTACTGTTATGACTCTGTCCTAGCCCATGTCGGTGTGAATGACTTCAGACGTACCTCCATGGACTATAGGAAGACACACATGATTGAGTTTTCTGAATATGTGTCCCATGCAGATATGTCCCTAGGCTTAAGCAGCATTCTACCATCACCCAGAATGATGCCTCAATACAAACAGAAAATGGTTGACATTAACAATTGGCTGACTTTCTGATGTCATCCCGGGGGGATCCAGTGCCTGACAGCCTAAGAACATATGATCAACAGACCATGCTGCTTTGCTGCAGATGGCCTGCATCTGTCTCACATGGGCTTCAGGCTTCTGGCAAAGGCCCTTGCCTTGCCCATAGTGCCTTTTTTTGAGAAAGCCATGAGGTTGACACTACCAACATGACACTCTCAACAAAATGCAAATTAAAGGTCATGCTGCTAAGTGCTAGGAGTCTAAACATGAAACTGCACTCATTGCAAGTATTCTTAATCCTGGAAGATACTGACATTTGTGCAGTCACAGAAACCTGAGCCACAGCTGCAGAGAGCAACCCATCCTTACCTGGTCACTCATCCTATCACACAGCCAGACCCCAAAATGTGGGCAGCAAAGCCAAAGGAGGTGGAGTATAAATATATATTAAACAGACACACACCTCCAGGCTGGTCAAACAGTCTGACACACACGAGACACCCCGGGTGCAGTTAACCATTGACAAGATCCCTAATCAAATAATACATAGCTACAGGCCCACATATTTGACTCAGGATGCCCGCTCCACCTATCTGGCCCTCTAAGAATCTATTAAGATTCATCCCTTTACCCTGATCCTAGCTGACTTTAATTACCCATCCATAGACTGGAAAAACTACTCATGCCATGACAGAAATGCACAGAGATGCCTTCATATTATCAATGCAAATTCCTAGGGACAGCTACTAGATACCCCGACAAGATGTGATATATATGTTGGACTTGATAGTAACCAACATGATTAAACACTGCAGCACCCCTATGGTATAATCCTCCCTGGCAAGATCCGACAAATAAGAGGTCACTTCCCATATCACCATCTCCCCTGATCCCCCTCTAGCTATGGTAAAAAGAAAACTTCTCCAAAGAGGGATGGTATGAACAGCTGCACAACCCCCTCCCCCACTGTAGGAACAGGTAGCAATGTCCAAATGTACACCGAAGAACCATACAAGCATATATATAGTTGCATGGAATCAAGAATACCTGACAGGACAACATCATCCTTCACAAGGAAGAGTAAATTTGTCTGGTAGACCTCTGCAACAAAGAAACTGTATAACAAAAGGAAAACATTGCTGTCCAGGACCAAGAAGGAGCAGGTGCACAATTGGAAGCAATCTCGCCTTAGCCTGAACAAGCAAATAAGAGCACCAGTGAAATCCTCCAAAGGCAACTTCAAGTCCAAATTACCCACATCTAATAGAGACAATCATAAGGCCTTCTTCACATATGTCTGCAGTCTCAAAGGAAGCTCCCAGATCTGTTCAGAACTGGTGATCAAGGACACCACATATACAAATGCTGTAGATATAGTCAACCTACTGGCTGACAGTCAGTAGAAACTTCTCCCCTCTCCCCCATCAGTAAAGCAGGACATCCCCAGTACCTGCCCACCCCTTTTCTCTAGGAGAACAGGTCATCACTGCCCTCTTAAAGGCAAAAAAGACAGCCTCCATGGGACCCAACAACATCCCAGGCTGATCCTACATGAACTCAGGCATTATCTTGCAGCACCATTAAGCACCCTAGTCAAACAAAGAGTACAGGCTTTGTCCCAGCCGAGTGCAGGACAGCCACTGTCATCCCTTTACACAAAGGTGGAGCGCCCACTGATCCAGGAAATTATAGACCCATCAGCCTAACTTGCCTGATCTGCAAGGCCATGCAATGGATTATCATGGACCTCAGTAACAGGGACATTGGCAAACTCCAAATACTCGACCCCACACAGTTTGGATTTGTCAAGGGGAGGTATGTCTGTTACATATGGTCCACTTCTTTGAGACAGCCACCAAAGCCACGGATGAGGGAAAGATGGTGCACACTGCCCACCTTGATTTGCCCAAAGCATTCAACACTATTCCCCACTTGGCCATAGTAGATAAACTCTGTCAACTAGGCATCAATCCATGTTACCAGATGGGTAGTAAATTGGCTCATTGATAGAACCCACCTAATCATAATAGGGGTAGCCACCTCAAGCAGTAGACCCGTAACGAGTGGCATACCCAAGGGATCAGTCTTGGTGCCTTTGTTATACAGGATATACTACTCTAAAGTGCAGGCCAAACACACTGGCCTATGGCTGACCAAGTTTGCAGATGACTGCAAACTGGGAACAGTCATTAATTCCCAAAGTGATGTGGATGTCCTCCAAGAGGATCTCACCCAAACAAATGGTTGGCGCCAGAAACATGGCCTCAAACTGAATGCCAGAAAATGTGTCATCATCCCCTTTGGGGAAAGTGATGTCCTCACGTACTATCACATTAACAGCAACTTCCTACTTACAAAATTAGTAATGAGGGATTTGGCCACCCAGGTTGATAGCAACCTGACTTCTGACCACCATGTTGCTTCTGTTGTATGGAAAGCTGTCTACATGGCCCACTTCATAAGTATGGGTATGTCATCCAGGGACAAAGAGGTCATAGGATCCATGTATTCTACCCTTATAAGGCCAATTATTGTGTACAACACCCCTTCAGCATGTACGTCACAAAGCACATGCAGCAGCTGGAGAGACCACAGAGGTTCCTCACTGGGAGGATCCAGGCCCTCAAACACCTACCCTACACAGATAGGCTAAAAGCACCGTTGCTCTACTCAGTTCCATACAGACTCTTCAGAGGTGAAACTGTGTGTCATACAAAGCAATCCAAGACCCTGTCTTGATCGGACTGCTGCATTTCTGGAAGTCAAGCTCCACTTGTGCAACCTGCAGGCACAGCATCAGTCTGGACTTTGATATCAATAGGACTTGTTAGCGTGACAGATATGTGTCCCACTGACTCCCCCATCTGTGGAATACACTCCCTATCTACATCAAGCCCAGTACCTCAATGGCCCTTTTGAAGTGCACCCTGAGTAACTGCATGGGAAACAGAAAATACACTCCTGTGATTCCACCTGTGTCCCTGCTGGACAGGGGATCTGGGTGCTGACATGTCTTAACATGGGCTACACTCTTGTCTGCTAGTGTTCTAAGGGCTTCAGGGCCAATAGCCTAGTAACCTCCTATGAACCTATGAACCTATAAAGAAATGTCTGTCAGGGGTTCACCACATTACTCTATACTGCTCTGCCACTGACATACCAGGAAATCACAGTGCTATGTAGAATATACCACACATATTATGGAAAACGCTGCACAGTCCAATGCACTCTGTACCCACACCAGGATATGACTTTTCAGTTAATAAGGATACCACACAACCATGAGATCCCCAGCCAGTATATCACTGAGGTGCTGGACTGTTTACACAGCTTCATCAGTCAGTTGGCTATAGCCACACCTCCCAACTGGCCAAATTTTCACAGAATGTCTATATTTTTGGCTTATATTTTTGGACTGTTCCTCATAAAATTTGTATTTGTCTGGTAAATCACTGGGATGATCTAAGGATTTATGTCAGTAAGTAATGACATACATTTCAGTTTCAGACTTCATATCCTTCAGAAAGTGTATGCTAAAACAAACCCTGTTACTCTAGCAGCTTTCTAAGTTTATAAGAGCAATATTTAAAATATGTCCCTATTTTTGGGCCATTGTCCCCCCATTTTGACAGGCTTTCTCCAGATTTCTTGCACTAAGAAGTTAAGAGGTATGGCTGTAGCACACATACCCTGGACTGGAGTACAGCTATCTCTGGAATGGACTCCCACTCTTACTATAGAAGGTCATATTGGGCATGCTCCTACACCTAGAGAATTCCACCCATGTCTAAACCCACATCGGACTATACAACTGCATTGTGCATATATGTCTTTGCATGCAGACAGCTATGTACACCTTAACTGTCTCTCCCCACCCCATCACACAGGATTACCCTCAGCTATCTGTAGTTGGCCCATATGTGATATATATCTGTTGAGTGTGATACACATACATATATATGGACAACATATAAAATATTTCAATCATGCACAGGTATAGATATGGGGAAAAGAGAGATAGACAGTGACAGAAAGAGACAGGGAAACACAAAGATAGAGTCATAGAGAGAGAGAGAGAGAGAGAGAGAGAGAGATAAAGACACCCTGAAAGGCATAGAGTGATATCCTGCTGCACACAATTGCACACCAGTTGTAACCAGTGGCAGCGCCAGCATAAGGGTGAGCCCCATTTTGTAATAATATTGAGGTAGGGGTTGTAATCCCACATCTCCTGCCTTTGTGTATGTGTGTGTGTGTGTGTGTGTGTGTGTGTGTGTGTGTGTGTGTGTGTGTGTGTGTGTGTTTGTAAGTTAAAGTATTTTGAGGCCTGTCTTCAACCCTATAAGTTCTGTGTGTGTGTGTGTGTGTGTGTGTAGGTGTGTGTAATCTCAGTGCTGCTAACTGCTTTTGTGTGTGTTTGTAGGTTAAAGTATTTTGAGGCCTTTCACACCCAGTACACTTCCTATTACCTAATTTACAGGGCCTGCTGATGTCATTCACCTTAGAAGTACCTTTGGACAGTCTTCAACCCTATAAGTTCTGTGTCGCGTGTGATAACTTTGTAGCACTATAGTATAAATAACTAGGTAGGTAGGGATTCTAATCTCAGTGCTGCTAACTGCTTTTGTGTGTGTTTGAAGTTTAAAGTATTTTGAGGCCTTTCCACCCAGTACACTTCCCATTTCCCTAATTTACAGGGCCTGCTGATGCCATTCACCTTAGAAGTACCTTTGGATAGTATTTACCCTTATAAGCTCTGTGGTGTGTGTGACAGTGTTGTAGCACTATAGTACAAACAACTAGATAAATAGGGTTTCTAATCTAAGTACTGGTAACTGTGTGTGTGTGTTCATAGGCTAAAGTATTTTGAGGCCTTTCCCACCTAGTACACTTCCCAATTCCCTAATTTACAGGGCCTGCTGATGTCATTCACCTTTGAACAGTTTTCACCCCTATAAGCTCAGTGGTGTGTGTGATAACTTCGTAGTACTATAGTACAAATAACTAGATAGGTAGAGGTTCTAATCATAGTACTGGTAAATGTGTGTCTATGTGTGTGTGTGTGTGTGTGTGTGTGTATGTGTGTGTGTGTGTGTGTGTTTTTAGGGTAAAGTATTTTGAGGCCTTTCCCACCCAGTACGCTTCCCATTTCCCTAATTTACAGGGCCTGCTGATGTCATTCACATTAGAAGTACCTTTGGACAGTCTTTACCCCTATCGGCTCTGTGGTGCATGCAATAACTTTGTTGCATTATAGTACAAATAATTAGGTGGGGTTCTAATCTCAATGATGGCAACTGTAATGCTGTGTGTTGGTTATAACATTTTGAGGTCTGTTCCACCCTGGTGCCTCCCTGTTGGACACTTTCTAGACATATAAGCTCTGTGGCACATGCGATAAGTGGGCAGCACTATGGCACATACAAGTAGATAGGTTGGAGTTTGACTCTCAATACAGCCAACTATACCACTGTATACATGTGTTTGTGTGTGAATCACATGCCCTGTGGCTGTTGTGTGTGTCGGTTATACCATTTTAATGTAGGTTGACCTCCTCCACATGGCACTTCTTTAAAGACCCTGTTGATGTCATCCACCTTACATGCACCATGTTAAATCCTACAGGCCATGCCGATCATCTATACAGATGTATGCAGCATATCCAGATGTTGGCAACATACATGTGGTCCATGTCTCTTAACAATGGGGATTTATGACAAATCATAGGCAAATATGTGAAAGTTGCCGTAGTTACAGACATGTCAGCTTCAGACATCATAGCCGTCTGAAACATCATGCTCATGCAAAGTCTGTTACCCTATCACTTGTCCAGCTATGTAAGAGCAATATGTGGGAACAGTCACTATTTTTGAGTGGTTTATCCCACCATCCATGAAGGCGTTCCCAAGATTAATTGGCCTAAGAGGTTGTGAGTTATGCCTCTGGCATATAGTCTCCATGGTGCATCTAATGTGTACTTAGCTCTATAATACATACAAGTATAAGGAAGTCCTGTGTGTTGAACTTGCTGTAGGTATGGTATGTCCTGCCAACTTCCACGTTACTACATGTTGTGTCCCGCAGTCCACATATGATAAGGTGGTAACCACAATATGTGTCGCCTATCTGTGTGCAATATGTAGACATGTGAAGGCCCTGTGACTACCTGCTGCTCCCAATAACCCACGTATATATAAGCATGAATGCTAATTGCCACCACCCACATACATAGGTACAGCCTAAGGCTGTGTCAACTGTAAGTATTTTGCAGTCTGTCAATGAGCCACAAACTGCTGTTAACACACTGCAATGGGCCATACAGTGGGTATGGAATGGTGTCAAGGTCCTGGCCTTAAGCTGAATACAGACAACAGTGTCAGCATGCCATATGGCAAGGATATGTCCCCAGCATTTCCCACATCAGCACCAACCCCAGAACTCACAGACTATGATGACAGACCTGGGTACTCAGGATGGCAACAATGTTGCATTCAGGCAACAAGTAGTGGCAGTGGTCAGGAATTGCTTGTATGTGGTTCACCACATAGGTAAAGGCACCGCATCCAGACAAAAGGTGGACATTACCTCTGAATAGTCCTCAGTCAGTACAATATATTAGCAGCATGGCAGGTCTAATATGCACCTATGCAGATATCTGCAGAATCTGTAAAGGCTATGTTAACACCCACAAAGGTCAGCCATGGCCCTCAACACCTGTTCCACACAGACAGCCTGTAATCAGTACTGACCCACTGGTTATGGTTCAGGTTGTCCACAGGTGTCTGTGGCATGCCAAGATGGCAATGTTGTGCTCAGCCCTTCAACAGCTGCACTATGTACGAGAGTATAGCTATGTGTGCATTACCTACACAAGAGGCCTGACTCACATATGAGATAGCAGAAACACATGCTGGACAGTCAGGTTTGGCTACCAGAGGCTGCCTACACTCCTCAAACATGTCAAACACAGTACCATGCATGTCCTCATCAAGTGCATCAAGGTTGAGTGGATGGAAAAAATAAACATCTGTCCTTTGGGTTCAACCTGTGTCCAGCAATGGCAGGAGCAACAGGTGCTGATGGATGATTCTGTTGCTGATAAAGTAATGGCTAGGCTTGTGAGGGACCCAGAGCCAGTACTCTAGTAACCTCCTCTGTATCTATGAACCTTTGATCCTACAGAATGCCCAGGTGACATGTATGAAGGCTAGCTGGCTGTATCAAGGGGTATGCATGCAAGGTCACACTGTCTGCCCCCATTGTCCCTCAGACACTGTTGCACACATACGCACCTCAGTAAACATGTACATATACAGCCGTACCTTGGTAATGAAAGGTTCACTGTGTTCCCACTGCACCATACTCGGCTTTGGTTATGTCAGCAGCTCCACCAGGTGTATACACATAGACACCTGGAACAGAAACAGAATAAGGTATGTGAGACAACAGTCAGTCAGCAGTACTAACAGCAATAATGCATCATGGTAGAAAGGTACATACACTTTGATGTGTACCCATGACAATTGTCAGCAGACAGCACTTTACACAGCATAACATTACTACACTGTACTATATTCACCCTGTGCATCAGACCCATATTAGCATGTCCCTGCATCGATCGTATGGCTAACAGGGATGTGGCACAGATATCAACACATGCACAGAATCTGGTGTGGGATTGCCAAAGAACTAGGCTGGGCCATGCAGTTGACATCATGTGTGTGTGTGTGTGTGTGTGTGTGTGTGTGTGTGTGTGTGTGTGTGTGTGTGTGTGTGTGTGTGTGTGTCTAGAGGGGTGGTGTTCAACTGGGCCATGGAGAGGACCTGTGTGTGTCTGGTGGTGACCTGCCTGCGATAGTGATCTGTGAGTATGTGTATGCACACAGTCAAGCCATGTGCTAGCCCTACACAGGGGTATGTTGGACAACCGTGGACCATACATGGCAGGATGTACAGTTCAACATCTCTAGCCATGGACATGGGAACTAATTCTGCCAGGAGTGTCACTGGTACCACCAGGCCCAATGTCAGATGCGGTACTACTCCCTGACAGTGACTGCTGTCTGCTGGATCCATGTCCCTGATGGGACCAGACAGCACCATGTGCCCATGGCCCTCTACATTGTGGTGTGGACAGCCCCCTCCCTTTGGTAGTGCTGGTGGTACTCCCACTACAGGAGTGTGAATGTGCACAGCTACGTGGGCTCTCAGCTGATGTTGTTGCTGCCCTATGTCCACGTGTCCAACACCGTACTCCCATCACATGCTCAAGCATAGACATTGCATGGTTGAGCACTGATAATGTCTCACCCCACTGTCTATTCACAATGTCAGCAAAATGATGTACAGCACCACCAATGCCATGGAGGTTGTCATGCAGGGCAGGAAGCATTGCATCCATGACCCTGAGCATCTGTCTGGTGTACCATTCAGAACATGCTTGTGCCTCCATGACATACCGAAACATGCGTTGGGTGACACCTGCTGTGACACCTCTGACAGGGGATGGATGGGCAGACGTCCTCCTTTGAGAACCCCTGTCAATCTGCCTGTGTGGTACATCACCAGCTCTCTTGCTATGGCTGGTGTCTACACTCACATATGCCATAGTCGCCACATTACCCTGTTTGATGCCACTAGCCTCCGACTGTCCAATATCTGTGGCTGCTGCTGGGGACTGAGTATGTGTAGGCATACTGACTGTGTATGGGGACATTGTGGCCTGAAGTGGGATGTCAACCAATGGTACAGATTCAGCCCCCAACAATCCCACCTGTGCCTCACTGTGACCACCATCATCATCATCGGGGTCCAATGCAACACTGACATCAGGCTGTGAGAGGGAGAGACACCAACTCCCATGTTCACCTGTGAGGGGAGGACAACAAATGTAAATTACTATCTGCACTATAATATTTTCTAATGCACACACACACACACACACACACACACACACACACACACACAGAGGTGGCACAAAGGCATTATACAGACCACACTTGCTGAATGATGACATGCATGACACGCAGTCAGACAACAATAACAGACACACTGTGCACAGGCCCTTAACAACATGCAGTACAGCTATGTCCAGTTAATGTTGCTACTACTATACACCTGTGAGATATGTGAGGAGTGAGAGTATGTGATGCACCTTCACCTAACACACAGTGGACCTGTGTACACAATACTAATGTACCCCTGTATAGCACAGTGTCTACACCTATACAAACATATGTGCCAATATGTTACAGCACCTGCAAATAGGCTCCTGTGATGACCAATGTGATGCACCACAGTTAACCCTACCACAAGTGAACATGTACATATTACAATATGACTAAGTGTAAAAGTTGTGTGCATGGAAAACTGGTTGCCCTTAACATGCCTAGGGTATTGGTGACCCACATTAAGACAGTTACACACTCACCAGCTTCAGGTAGCTGTTCCCCAGCCACACCAGAGGGACCTATGTAGTTGTGGGGGAGAGGTATTGTCAACACACACATGTGGCATTGGTACAGGATAATATGTGCATTTCTGAACATTTACACTACAAGCTGTGATACTACCCAATTTGGTGACATTCACAGTAGCTGTGCACGTGTGTGCATTACAAAACCCCACCCACAAATGCAGTTTGACCTGACATATGCATCCAGATAAGCAAAGGCTGCCACTACGAATGCTACAGTATTGAAGTAATGTCCACTGGGCCCTTACCTGGTCACTCCTTGGCTGTTGGATCTGTGCCACCCACCTCCATGACATATGTTGAGATAGTTTCCTGAGATGCGGTGGCTGCACCAAGGTTGGCGAGGAACTCCTCCATGGCTGTCAGTGATGCTTGCATACTAGGCCCTCCACCTGTGCCAGCATGGTCCCTGGCCACATCTGCAACACTTTGCCATGCATTGTGGATGAGGGTGGTGGCACTGTGTCAGACCTGTTCATTGGTACTGTCGCGTTGTCCCAGATTGTTCACAGTTGCTACCAGTTCTGCCTACAGGGCAGTACATTCCTGCATTTTTTGCCGGCTCCTCCCCAATAGTACCCTGTGATGGAGTCAAAGTAAATCAATGATAGCCACAGTCTCAGTGTCTGAGAATGCCGGTTGGCATCTGCAGTACATCCCACCTGAAAGACATGAACCGAGAAACACATCACAGGACTGCATACATTGGCCACCATTATGTACAGATCCTGTACATCCACTTTTGCTAGCACTATCCACCGCTAACACCCACATCATACCCCTGCTATCTATCAGCACAGTATGTGTGTGGGTATTGTTACAGCATGTGTTGCCCTCCTGATCCTGATGTTTCATGTTCCCCCCATTTAGGGCCATTAATGTGCATAATCCTCCATTCATCATTCACATCAGACAGCACATGCAGCAGCTGGGGACATCACAGGGGTTCCCTACCAGGGAATACCAGCCCATCAAACATCTACCGTACACCTGTAGGCTATAAGGCTAACCCTCTACCCAATGTCATACATAATCCTCAGGACTGAAATCACTCTGGCATGCCAGGCAATCACAAACTCTACATTGCTGGGACTGCTGCATGAGTCCAAGTCATGCTCCACTCTGTTAACACACACACACACACACACACACACACACACACACACACACACACACACACATGTGGTGAATGGGGCACCATGTTCACATCAGGCAGGGTAGCTACCTACATCTTTGCAGGTGTAAACTGGTCAACTAGATGGTTAACAGCACTTACACCCTTGGGATACCACCTGGGTCCCTGTTGTACGGGGACATCACCTGCTACCTTGTATACACATGGGCTAACATGTGGCCTAGGCATATGGCTGCTCAGGCCCATAGCCTATTAACCTCGTATGGTACCAGGAATACCATAAATGGCCTGACTGCTGTGACAGACTGTGTTGTTATGTGTCCACACACATCGCTGCCATTGACTGCTGCGTGTCTCCTATGGGCAGAGTTATAGTACCATGTCATACAGCCTACATCCCACATATAGTCGAGTGCACCTACATGTGCATGTGGACATTCCTGGAACATCTGAGCTACACAATAACTGAGAGCAGTTCATATGTGTTGTAGAGTGACCTACTCATAGATGTCTGACATCTGCAGTACCCAGATGATTGTGGAATGTGTACATGTGCCTGATATATGTAGATCCCACCCCCCAGACAAATGTGTATTTCTGGACACCAGTTGGACAATACTCAATGGTTGTCCACAGATTTTGGGGAATGTGTCTGTGACATGCCAGACCCCTGGGAACACGTATGGTACATTAATATCTGGTACTGTATCCATTCCCTTACATTGTATTCTCAGTATGTAAGCACTGCTGCTGAGACAAAGCCAGCATCCCCCCACTGCTAGTACCTATAACCTGCTGTCCTGCTGCAGGGAATCACCAGGTATGCTAGCCATAGGTGTTGGGTTCATAGGTTCATAGATTAGTGCTAAGCTAACTGCCCTTGTGAGCCATTTTAAGCCTTGCCAATTATCCCTTGTGAGACTCAAACCCTGCACCTTGTGCTTGTAAGGCAAGCACCTTAACTATTAGGCCACCCTCCCAACCCTCTAATACTAGACCAGTTGACCTTGTGAGCCAGTTTAAACCTAGGCAAATACCCCATGTGAGAATCAAGCCCTATACCTTGTATCTGTAAGACAAACACCTTAACCATTTTGCCAACCATGGGTGCATCAGGTAATCAGATACAGGTGTGGAGTACACACTCACCTAAGCAGAGTATGGCAGTAATGGCCAGGGAGACCTGGACAATCTGTGAAATAAACCTGTATGACATTGACAAACTGAGAGGGGCTCAATGACGTTACATGATGTGATATGCCAGCTGTATCCATCAGTATGTCTTGTTGAAACCTACTGTTTAAATTCCTATTTCCCATGACTGCATCCCCCATCTGCATTCCATTGCATGCTTAATTGTATGACATACCTGGTATACTGCTGTACTCCTTTGTCAGAATAATCCACAAGTATTGTTGTCAAGATTCGCAGTCTGTCTTTCTAAAAAAAGTGTCAGACCTGTTTAGCATAGGCAGCAGCCTGCCTTTTGTAGGTAATGCTCATGAGCAGGTGATGGCCTGTTCACCAATCTGTGTCTCCCACTTGCTAATTGTATCCAAACAGTTGTGTTGCCTTTCCATTAGCCAATGGCATGGCAACACAGTGCTATAATTAAGTCCTTCATGTGGTTCTTGCCCCTTTTCCTGGCCTGTGAGAAGGACATTATGGAGGTGTGAGAGTTACAGCATCACAGAAGGTAGGTGAAAATACTGTCCACTGTTTGGATTGATATGTTATGTCCACAGTTTTACATGTTATATCTGCATACCTGTCAGCCTCATAGCACAAGAAATCTGGACAAACCCAAAAAATGGGGGGACAAAGGTCCAAAAATAGGGACATATTTTAAGTATTGCTGCTATAAACTTAGAAAATTGATAAAGTAATAGGGTTTGTTTTGACATACATTTTCTGAAGGCTTTGAAGTCTGAAACTGAAATGTATATCACTATTTAGTGATGTCATTCCTCATATCATCCCAGTGATTTGGCAGAAAACCACACAATTTTATGAGGAACAGGCCAAAAATATGAGGCAAAACTGTGGACATTCTGTGGAAATCTGTACAGCTGAGAAGTATGTATGTCTAGTCATTGTTATCAGACTTTCAGATTCTGTAGCAGTGTACTGTGTGAATGTGTGTTGGGCTGAGTAAGGAGACAGGTGGATGTGAGTGTCATAGATCCTTTTCTATCTGACTGTGAATGCTGCTACAGTTGATGCTGGTCTATCACCTATGTATATTTGTAGGGACAGACCGAGACATGTCCCTTAAAACCTCAACATTCCAAGTACACTGTGTTTTGGGTCAGTATATATAGAAGTAGTGTATGACTGGCAATAAGATATGTTTGTAAAAACAGTTGTTATACTCCAGAGGTCAGGTGGGTTACTGGTACGTTGCTCTGACTGTAGTGTAAATGGTTCTGGCTTCTAAATTTCTCACCATACCTCTGAACTGTACAGATTTTCACAGAATATCAAGATTTGTGTCACTTATTTTTAGTATGTTTCTTATAAAATTGCAGTTTTCTGGCAAATCATTGAGGTTTGACGTCAGAAAATAATGAACAGTTTTGAGTTTCTGACTTTATACCCTTCAGAAAATGTATGCTAATGCTAAATCTGTTATTCTATTAACTTTCTAACTTTGTAAGAGCAATATTTACAAAGTGTCCCTATTTTTGGGCCTTTGTCACCCTCATTATTTGTGGCTTTCTCCAGATTTCTTGCTCTAAGACTTTGAGAGGTATGTATATCACCTATGTCTTTTTTACCCTAAAGTTACATCCCTGTAATGCATGATATATTTGCAAATGCATCAGTAATTCCCCAGAGCTGATTTGGTGTAGTGGTGTGTTGCTCTGACTGTAGTTCAGAAGGTCCTTGGCAGTGATGACTTTTTTCCTTAATGTTAAATGACTGTAATGTATGATATATTTACAAAAGCATTAGTAATGCATACAACTGCTATGGTGTAGTGGCAAGTTGCTATGACTGTAGTGCACAGGGTCCTGGGTTCAAGACTTGGCAGGGCTGGTTATTTTGTTGCTGGGCAGAACAGTGGCTGATTGAGATAGAGTGATTAAAGCAGTTTTAAGCAGGTTTGCGATGTTTTACATGAAGCTAAGTGGTGCCAAGAGATGCTTAGCTTCCCTTAGCTTTGCTTAGCAGTGCTTACTCCTACTTAAACCCATGCTAATTCCAAAACAAGAAAAGAAAAAATGGGTGATAGGAAATTGGTGAAATAGGGGCAAGCAGAGGAAAAAAACAATATGAAAGGCAGCTAGGGATGTGCAGGATGGGTATAGGACCATAGCTCTCCTTTTCTTGGGCAGCAACAGCTGTGAATGATGTGGACAGTCTGGAATTTTTAGCCTCACACCCATAGGGAGGGATGTGGGTGACATAAGCTTGCTGATTAATTGATAGGATTATTGATTTGTGGCAGTGTACATGGGGGTGAAATGGAGAGCTATGTATGGGACGTGATTTTTTTTTGTGGGGACAGATGCCCCTTTTTTTAATGTGAGAGTGGGATGTTGGCGAAGAGTTGTAGATATGTTTGGGGAGGTAGGTTGAGTAGGAGAGGTTGCTTTTTCAGACAAACAAGACAGCAGACAGGGTCAGTGTATGACACATGAGGGGGGTAGGCACCTTGGATGGGGAGGGAGGTTAGGAATTGGAGGTCCATGTGCTCCCAGATGGAAACAGTGGGACTGAGGTCCCCACCCATGGGCAGTCACCACTGCCCCTTCACAGCCCTGAAGGTGGCTGTGCTGGGAGCTAGACAACAGGAGCAGGCTTCCCCTCAAGGTGCACCAGTCTGCCCTTGATCTGGCACAGGCATACATCCAAATCTTTCTGGATGACCCTGTGCATCATACCTCTGAACTGGTTTTGGGTGACAGGGTCCTCTCCATACCCAGGGGGATGGGCCCCGTCCCCTGACATGGTTCCACCCGATCGTGGTGCAGGACCAGAGGAGGAGGCAGTTCAAGGTTGGGTCCTAGACATGCTGAGACCCAGTGCCGAGGCCAAATGTCACGGGACAGGTAGATCCTCTGGGATCTGTCTACCCAAGTGTGCTATGGTGTTAAAATTTTTCAAGCTGTATTGGTTAGTCATGAACAAAACATTACAACATTAGTTTTAACAGCATGCATGGGTGTTTCAATTAACCCATAACAATATAATTGGGAAAATTGCATAGCAAACAGAACACGTGCCAAAAATGGAATAACAGTTATTATTGTAACAGCATGCCAGTAACATTTACGGCAACAGGCCACCAACAATGGAATTTCAATAAGGTATGTTAGTACTGAACCATTTAAATATATCAACAATAATAGGACAAATGTCCCAACATTAGGTTTTGAGAACAAACCCGTAGCATATGAATAATAATTATTGAAGCAGATAAGTGGTGGGGGGAGAGAAAAACAGTCAGTTACCAACTGTATAGGCTTATATTTTTCACAACAGTACTGCTCAATACTCTACATGTCTGCCCTCATTTTACATCTACCTGAGGCCTATAGCTACTGTAGCATGTACATACCTATTAATCTGTTGACCTGGACTGCTATGGGGCAAGCTGTGACAACTCTAAGTACATGAGTAGCGGGGACTCATACATGTCATGCTTACATATATGACTAACAAGGAGTACCCTGCACTGATGTTGTGTAAGTGTGCTTATGGCATACTTGTACTGAGATTTTATCTGTGTGCAAGATTATTGGCAACAGTGATCACTAGCCATGACACTGTGACACTTGAGAGACATGTTTCAGGAAGAGTGCTTATACAAACATTTCTTTACCTGTCAGCCCTGTGGAAAAAAATATCTGTTAACACTATCTGAATGTTTCTACAAATAGTCAGGAATATTTGTGTGTAACTATAAACACATCTTAGTACCAGTCCCTGGATTCAAACCGTGGTGTGTGTTTGCAAAAATTAACAATATATCTATTTCTTATCACAATGAGCTACTGGGGAATTGCTGTCTGTTACTTGACTGATTTGTTCCTAATACACACTTGGTTACACCGTCTGACCTGGTAATCTAAGTGGAATGTCACAGAAGACTGTAGTGACAGCTGAACATACATGCCTGAGATTCATGCATGACAGATAGTGTACTGTGTATTGATACTTTGAAAGCAGGTGTACACATTTAACCCCTAGTAGATGTGAATATGTGTGATCTGTACAGACCATAGCAGGGTGATGGGTTCCATAGCCGACCCTTATATATTTGAACATCATATATTTGCAGTCTCCACCTATTACACTTTCATACTTGCTTGCATCAGCATACCCACATTCAGGACTACATAGAGCTGAAATGCAAAGGTTAACACAAGGCAATGCTGCAGGGAACACACTATAATACATTACACATTACTATTCAAGGTTCAGATCTTAGTGCAGGACATATTTCATTGTATCTTGTTTTTCAGCTCCACAATCTATGGTTTTGCATAACAGCTGCTTATCAGACAAACCTCAGTTAATGCATGCTGCCATAGCCATATTTGCTATGAAGCACCTGTACACTTGTATTTCTTCAACAACATACCAGATTAAACACAACGGTTTGTGGTAATACTCCTTATTTTTGGGTAACATGACACAGTGGTTTATTACAGTATAGATTCTACATTCAGTAGTACTGCATATCCTGTAGATGATGAATGAATGTCATTTATTACCTTTACAATAGCCTCACAGTGCAGTTTATTAGCAGGTTCATTCCTACACAGTATTAGCTCAGTATTGCCTTCCTTTCATGAATAGTAGCTTGTTTGCTGCCTTCATCTGTATTACACTGCACCTGGCATTAGTCACTTATAGCAATGTTGACTTGACAAATTTATTTATTCAGTACAGTCAGAACACAGTATACCTAATGGCAGTAAACAATGTACTCTTTCTTATTTATTGCACTACATACTGCAAGATAGATCTGTACTCACCAGACTCTCGGTGCAGCCTTGCCAGGTGGTCCACATGGGCTTCCATGTTGCAAGCCCTCTCCTATGCAGCTGTAAGAGTAAAAAATATATGCATACCTGTCTATCACATACTCATGCTAGAATTTGGAAAAGCGATGGGTCATATAATTACAAACTACTGGGGCATTCCCATCCCGAGCATCTTGGATCCTTTGGGCCAAGATCATCCCCTTTCTCTGCTCCAGGTCATCATAATGATGACACACATGCTCACCAGTTTGGGGAATTCCAGTGGCACTGGTGAGGTCATGTGCCAGATGGTCACAGGCCTCAGATTTGTATTGGGAGCCCTGCTGCTGGCCCTGCAGCAGTCTGTCATCATGGTGTTGCACAAGGACCCCTGCCATGACCCTGGACACCAAAATGCCCCAGCGCTGCACCCAAAAGCACTCTCCCTCTCCTACTCCAGCCATAGTTCCTGCAGTGATTGAACTCCAACAGGTTATAGCTGTATCCCCATCTATGTGGTTTAAGTAAGGCAATATTCTCATGTTTTGCCATCACTGGCTCATTTTTAAAAATGCTGAGCAAAGCTCAGCAGTGCACAAACCTGCTAGGTTGAGTTGAGCAGTGCTTAAAGTGGCAAATGCTGAGTGGTGCTTCTCAGTGCACAAATTTGCTTAGCTGAGCTGAATACTGCTTAGAATGGAACTTATTAGCAATGCTCAAACCAGCTAAGTGGAGCTAAGCACTGCTAAGTATTGCTCAGACAGACCTGTTTAAACATTGCTTAGCTTGGCTTAGCAGTGCTTAGCACAAGTGAGCTAAAGGCAAACAACAGTTTTAATTTATAAAAATAATAATTGGATCTTAATTACTCATTGCTGACATATTATTAATTGTATATATTTTACTTTGCATGATGTCCCCCTATGTGCTTTGATTACATTATCTTAGGGTGTGACTGTACTGTATGGGACACTTGTGTTTAAATAGGGGATTTCACATCATATCTCCACTGACAGTGGCATTTTGGACCAACTACACTACCCTGGTTAACAAATATAAATTACTGCATCATTAAAAAAAATAAAAAATAAGTTTGCAATGCTTTCCCATTTAAAAGCTGAATGGCCTGTCTTGGTATTCAATCTGTAAATCTACTGCATGGAAAGCCAGAACTCTAACCACTAAGCTAACTCACCAGTGAAGATTTTAGCTATACATTTATATATAGCTCTTTCATGAAGTTTAAGCACTGCTGAGCAAAGAGCCACGGCACGCAAACCCACTCAGCTACACTTAAACTTCAAATACAATGGAAAAAAAAGAAAACCATTTTATATACACACACACACACACACACACATACATATATATGTATATATATATATATATATATATATATATATATATATATATATATATATATATATATATAGGTTCCATTCAGAATGTCGAAATCCTGAAATCTCGAATTTCATATGGTCAAGACCATATGATTGAAGTTTCAGAATTTCGAAATTCTGAACTGAGATCTGCATACAGTGCGGAATGGAAGATTTCCCTTTTCCTCACTGTAGTGCAATCTCGGAGTTGGTATATTTAAGTAGCGGAGGTGTGGGGGGTGCAGGGGGGCTTGTCTCCTTGCATAAATGTTTAACTAGTTTTTTTTTGAAACATCAATCATATGGTTTCAATCATATGAGATTCGATATTTCGGAATTTCGACATTCCGAAGTGAATCCATATATATATATATATATATATAGCTTCATACTCTTCATGAAAATCCATACTAATGGAAAACCTGTCATTCTAGCAACTTTCTAAGTTTGTAAGAGCAATATTTAAAAACTGTCCCCCTATTTCTGGGCTTTTGCCCCACTTTTAGGAATGGCTTTGTCTTGACTTCTTGCTCTAAGAGGTTGAGAGGTGTGTGTCTGAGGACACTACTTTATTGTAAAGTGCTGTACGGCACTTTTACAATGCAGGGGGTGTGTTACAGTTCCTGTCACACACCCCCATGCATTAAATTCTCACCACATTCCTGTTTTCATTGTCTGCAGATACTGTATCCTTTTGTAAAGTGCCGTACGGCACTTTGACAGTGCAGTGGGCATGTTACAGATCTGCAGGTACTGTAACACACCCCCTAGCACTCATTCAGTATCCGTGTTCATGGCTCCATCTTAGCGCACCTTCATTAATATGTAGGATGCACTGCTGAAAGGGAGATATGGACATGGACACCATTCACTCCATGTAGGAATAACAATATTCAAATATGGAGTTTATTGAATCTGGGGGTTTATTTATTTGTTTATGGATTGATTGATTGTGGTTTGCTTACCAACTTAGTGGGCTGGACTATTGACCCTTTTCAGACACAACCCTGGATCACTAGCAGTAAAGGCAACACTTTACAAAAGTACAGTAAGACATTACATTCATGTACATACTTCGTACAGTTGAAAGGTCTGTTCAAGTTAAGTTTAATTTCCATACATCAGCACAGAGCTGCGGGTGTATTACCTTTCACCTACTGAGTACCAGGATAAGCTTTTGCTGGCTTGTTTTAGGCAGAATTTTCTATAGAGGTACATTTCACTGAAGCTAGACTGACTTATAATGTAGTAAGTATTTTGCTGTATTTAATTATTCATTCATTCTCTTGCACCCACTTTATGCTGATTCAAGATCATTATGAGTGTAGGCAGAGATGTCCTGACAAGGTATGAAAGTAAGCCATAAAAGCAGTTGACTCATAGATATATCAAGGTCAACAAATCTTATTATCTTTCTCCAAAACAGAAAAAACAAAGTACAGGCCACTGCTGAAATATTTCTTATTAAAACCACCTTTAATAAAAGTAAGCGCTTTCAGAATAATCCTTCATCAGACATACTTTGAAATGACAAAAAACAACCATATTTAAAAGACAGATCATCCAATCACTTGCTCATAAAA
This sequence comes from Protopterus annectens, assembly GCF_019279795.1. Classification (NCBI taxonomy): domain Eukaryota; kingdom Metazoa; phylum Chordata; order Ceratodontiformes; family Protopteridae; genus Protopterus; species Protopterus annectens. The sequence continues at coordinate 839,020,831 of NC_056741.1, forward strand.
ACCCGCCTATTTTGTAACACAGGTTTAATAGGTAAAACATCATTAAGACCTGGGGGTCTATGAGCTCTTAGATCTACTATCCACTTAGATTCTGCTAATGCTGTTCTATGTTGAATGTCACCCCCCCTGTCATTAATTTTAATGTTAACAATACATCTAAACTTGAAGGTATGTGTGGGATACCGGTTGATATGCCTATAGAGAGCGTTGCTCTCTTGGCCTGTTCTGATATTACTGATATGTTGTAATATCCTAACCTTCAGCATATTGTTAGTCATACCCACGTAAAAACTTTCACATTGTTCACAATTGGCCATATATACTAAGTGTTGTGTCCTACAAGTTGCCCTCCCTTTAAAATGAAAGGTTTTTATCATATTAGGATGTTTAAACTCTATATCACTATTAATGTATATACAGGCCTTACAATTACCACAAGGATACGTGCCTACTCTCATATTGGGTGTATATCTTTTGTCCAGATGTATCTCTTTACATAATAGGTCCTTAAGGTTATTGTTCCTCCTATAATTAAATGAGGGACGTTCTCCCACTATATCACTAAGACCAATATCGCTTCTTAATATGTTCCAATTGTTTTGAACTATCTGGCAGACATCTTTTATGTTACTGCCATAAGTAAAAAGAAGTTTAGGTTGATCTTTCCTGTTACAATTCAATATGGTATCCATCTTTCTATCCCTGACAGGACCTTCCATCCATGGCCTATTCTTTGTCTTTCTATATTGTGTATTGTTACTTAGTGCTTTACTAACCATTACTCTCCCATATCCCTGTCAGTAAAATGTCGGCCGAGCCTGGATAATTCCTCATCACAGCATGCATCTTCTGAACACACCCTAGATATCCTACCCACTTGGCTCTTAACAATGTTGGGAAAGATATATCTCGGGTGCATGCTGTCATAAGATAGCAGTGTGTTCTGCCAACATTGTTTCCTGTGTAGTTTAGAGGTAAAGCCTAAATCTCGTTGTTCCACACAAACATCCAGGAACTCAATCTGGGTAAAGGAAGTTTTCGCACTAAAACTCAAAAAAGTGGTGGTGGTATGAAGAAAAGCTAAAAACCTATCAAAAGTGGATGTGTCCCCATCCCACAAAATAAAAACATCATCCACAAATCTAACGTATAAAACTATATATTTGTTCCATTCCTGATTGTTCAAAACTTCCTTGGTTTCCCATTTTGACATAACCAAGTTAGCATAAGTATTAGCACAGGGGGTGCCCATGGCCACCCCCTGTGCTTGTCTATAAATGGACCCTGGTCCTATAAAGACATTATTATTCAAAACCAAGGACAATAAGTTCTCCACTACCAGTCGCTTATGCTGGGTAGCTCCCAAACCACTTATAACTTCTCCCACCGCTGTTATCCCATATTGATGCTCAATAACAGTAAATAAACTGTTGACATCCAATGTAGCCATCAAAAATCTCTCCCCATTCAATTTAGTAACTGCGGCTAATAGCCCCAAAAAATGTCCTGTATCTCTTAATATATTCCCTATCTTGTCTAGATAGGGTTTCAATGTATACTCCAACCATATTGAAATGTTTTCTGTGACCCACCCTCTCCCCGAAACAATGGGTCTGAGTGGTGGGTCTATCAATGATTTATGTATCTTAGGCATAGCCTTAAATATGGGCGTTACTGGTTTGTCTACCTTTAAGAACTCATAGACTGCTTGATCTATCAAACCCCTATCTAATAGATTGTTTAACTGGCTGTATACATTATCAATGATCATCCTAACTTGTAGTGGGTTAATTTGTTCATATGCCCCATCTGCTGTTAGTAAGTCTTTCAATTTATGCTCATACCAGCCTGTATCTAACACTACAATGGCACCCCCCTTATCAGCCATCTTGATTGTTATTTCCTTTTTGTTCATAAGTCCTTGTAGTGCAGTTTTTTGTGATGGGGTAAGATTGTAATATCCATTGGTACCCCTACCCTCAAAATATTTGAAAAGGTCATTCTCGCATCCATTTATGAACAAATTAAGTGTGGGTGTGAAGTTGGGAGCAAAACTACTGGGTTTTTTAGGGCCTGGTATATCACTAACTTGGTTGTTAAAAATCAGTCTTAACATAACACTCCTACAAAACAGCATTAAATCAAATATGATATCACTGTATTCACATTTTTTGCTAGGAACAAAGGTCAAGCCTTTGTTTAAAACCTCTAACTCATCTGTGCTCAACACAACTTTAGATAGATTATATACAATGCCATTAAACATACTGTCAGTCACTGTAGAGTCCTCCGACGCTTCTCTATGCTCCTGTCCTCGCTCGAGGACCTCTTCCCTGCACCTTTCTTCCTCACTGGTGCCGGTAGGTTGCCCAAAAAATGTTGAGCCCCTAGATTCGTTTTCGGTCTAGCCCCTGGTTCAACATGTTGAACGCTCTCCCTTGCTGTTGCGTTCGTAGAACCCAAAGGACCCCCTCCGGTCAGGGCATTATCCGCTGCATGCGGAGTATGTGTCTCGCTATTAGATGTAATCAAACCTTCTGAATGCGGGGCAGGTGTATCGCTGCTACTATGAGTCATGCCTCCTAGTACAGCCCCTGTGCATGTGGAACTTATGTCGTCCACTGTAGTACTCCTGGAACGAGACGAACTGCCAGAAAAGCAATTCACCTCAGATCCTTGCTGTGTTGAAATTCCTGACGTTTTCAGCACTGGCATAGCTGTATAAATTTCTACCGATGTATATCCCTCTATGGCTGCTGCCGAAGGTGTCTCTGTAGCACATGTAGCCTCTATACGTGTTGTCGTCATCACTGAAGGGCGTCTCGTCGGTTGAATAGAGCGTTCCTTAAATCTCGGCCAGACAAAGATGTTGCCATCAGTAAAATTGGAGTGGTCCCTCCTGATTTTGCCTAATTTAGTGTCTTTAAGTTTATCAGCTTCCTTCGATAGATGAAGCATGGCTGTAGAAAGTCTTTCTTTACTTTTTACATCGGGAAAATCTGTCTGTAGTTTCAAATATAGTGATGCTACCTCTTGCATCAATGTATCCAATTCCGGTGCAAAAAACTTTATCAATAATTTCATGTACTCCATGCTCGTATGCAGGTTAAGAGTCTGCCACTGTGCTAACAAATCAGGGTATCTGTCGCCCTGTGCTGGCATGCACAGGACTCGCATACCCCTGGGGACGATGCCATATTTTAAACAAGCTTCAAGGTGAAATGCCTGCCATTGCAGGCGCTGCATTTTACCTGCCTTAAAGTTCCACTCTTTGAGTAAATCCTCAAACGCTCTATCCACTGCTGCTGGCACTTTTCTTCCCTGTAATCCTTCCCTCTGAACAACGAAGCCCAAATCAAGGAGCGGATTACCTGCGGTATCAACTTCTCCACCAGATTGACCATAAACAATGCCTCCAAGGGCACTGTACGAAACAATACCAGAGTCCTCTTTGTTATATGTAGCATGTTCAGCAGGCATAACGTTACCAGTAAAAGTCAAAGCACAAACAGAGATAACACGTTATGCTAAAGTCCTGTAGTACCAAAGCAAGTGAATCCAAAACAGAAAAAACAAAGTACAGGCCACTGCTGAAATATTTCTTATTAAAACCACCTTTAATAAAAGTAAGCGCTTTCGGAATAATCCTTCATCAGACATACTTTGAAATGACAAAAAACAACCATATTTAAAAGACAGATCATCCAATCACTTGCTCATAAAAACCCGCCTATTTTGTAACACAGGTTTAATAGGTAAAACATCATTAAGACCTGGGGGTCTATGAGCTCTTAGATCTACTATCCACTTAGATTCTGCTAATGCTGTTCTATGTTGAATGTCACCCCCCCTGTCATTAATTTTAATGTTAACAATACATCTAAACTTGAAGGTATGTGTGGGATACCGGTTGATATGCCTATAGAGAGCATTGCTCTCTTGGCCTGTTCTGATATTATTGATATGTTGTAATATCCTAACCTTCAGCATATTGTTAGTCATACCCACGTAAAAACTTTCACATTGTTCACAATTGGCCATATATACTAAGTGTTGTGTCCTACAAGTTGCCCTCCCTTTAAAATGAAAGGTTTTTGTCATATTAGGATGTTTAAACTCTATATCACTATTAATGTATATACAGGCCTTACAATTACCACAAGGATACGTGCCTACTCTCATATTGGGTGTATATCTTTTGTCCAGATGTATCTCTTTACATAATAGGTCCTTAAGGTTATTGTTCCTCCTATAATTAAACGAGGGACGTTCTCCCACTATATCACTAAGACCAATATCGCTTCTTAATATGTTCCAATTGTTTTGAACTATCTGGCAGACATCTTTTATGTTACTGCCATAAGTAAAAAGAAGTTTAGGTTGATCTTTCCTGTTACAATTCAATATGGTATCCATCTTTCTATCCCTGACAGGACCTTCCATCCATGGCCTATTCTTTGTCTTTCTATATTGTGTATTGTTACTTAGTGCTTTACTAACCATTACTCTCCCATATCCCCTGTCAGTAAAATGTCGACCGAGCCTGGATAATTCCTCATCACAGCATGCATCTTCTGAACACACCCTAGATATCCTACCCACTTGGCTCTTAACAATGTTGGGAAAGATATATCTCGGGTGCATGCTGTCATAAGATAGCAGTGTGTTCTGCCAACATTGTTTCCTGTGTAGTTTAGAGGTAAAGCCTAAATCTCGTTGTTCCACACAAACATCCAGGAACTCAATCTGGGTAAAGGAAGTTTTCGCACTAAAACTCAAAAAAGTGGTGGTGGTATGAAGAAAAGCTAAAAACCTATCAAAAGTGGATGTGTCCCCATCCCACAAAATAAAAACATCATCCACAAATCTAACGTATAAAACTATATATTTGTTCCATTCCTGATTGTTCAAAACGTCCTTGGTTTCCCATTTTGACATAACCAAGTTAGCATAAGTATTAGCACAGGGGGTGCCCATGGCCACCCCCTGTGCTTGTCTATAAATGGACCCTGGTCCTATAAAGACATTATTATTCAAAACCATGGACAATAAGTTCTCCACTACCAGTCGCTTATGCTGGGTAGCTCCCAAACCACTTATAACTTCTCCCACCGCTGTTATCCCATATTGATGCTCAATAACAGTAAATAAACTGTTGACATCCAATGTAGCCATCAAAAATCTCTCCCCATTCAATTTAGTAACTGCGGCTAATAGCCCCAAAAAATGTCCTGTATCTCTTAATATATTCCCTATCTTGTCTAGATAGGGTTTCAATGTATACTCCAACCATATTGAAATATTTTCTGTGACCCACCCTCTCCCCGAAACAATGGGTCTGAGTGGTGGGTCTATCAATGATTTATGTATCTTAGGCATAGCCTTAAACATGGGCGTAATTGGTTTGTCTACCTTTAAGAACTCATAGACTACTTGATCTATCAAACCCCTATCTAATAGATTGTTTAACTGGCTGTATACATTATCAATGATCATCCTAACTTGTAGTGGGTTAATTTGTTCATATGCCCCATCTGCTGTTAGTAAGTCTTTCAATTTATGCTCATACCAACCTGTATCTAACACTACAATGGCACCCCCCTTATCAGCCATCTTGATTGTTATTTCCTTTTTTTTTTTTTTTTTTTTTTTTTTTAAGTCCTGACAAGGTATGAAAGTAAGCCATAAAAGCAGTTGACTCATAGATATATCAAGGTCAACAAATCTTATTATCTTTCTCACCTTGCCAGTATCCTCTCTCATGCAGCACCTCCTTTCTCCAGGAGGGCCATACTAGTATAGCCCAGAGTAAATGTATAGATACCCATCCAGTAACTAGTTTATATTTAAAGTAAGATAGTGAACTGTAATACTTAACATGTATGGGAGGTGCTGACCTATAAACATGCCATTCCACTGTGCTGTATTTATCTGCTGGTGAAGATTTAAGTCCCTGGTTCTCATATTGGTTAAGATACTGGACTTGTGGATAAAAAGGACTTCCAGGGCAACTGGGTGTCTCATGGTACAATAAGCAAGACAGACCTCCTATCAAAAGTATGTAAGACACTGAATAAAGGGAAAGAGTTTCCAGCCTCTCTTTGTAGCTCATGGACTTTAGGCCCATGATTTATTGGTTAGGAACCTTTGGGATATTTCTTTTCTTTTCACTAAATATTTTTTTATTATTTCAAATAAGATGTCTTAAACATTACATGAAATAAAGATAAATAACATATTTACAATTCTAAAACATTACTAACTTCAAACCATTATATAACTATTTACATTGGTGTCTATGCAAATAACATTGAAATTCTATATTATGTAAAGTTAGAAACATAAGATGATATATCTTCTTCGATATTTTCAAGTATTTCCAGTACTTTCATCCAAGAGTAATAGTAAGAAGTAGATCTTTTAGTTCTGTTCTTCACTGTTAATATTTCCATGTGAGCAACTGTTGTTGTTAAAGTCTCAAATTCCTTGAACGTAGGCAAAGCCTCATTTTTCCAGTGTATAGTTATGATTTTACGTGAAATAGCCAATAGTGACCATAGAATTTTAGTGTCTTTTTTGGTACACAGTTTGGAATAGGAGAGTTGAATAAAATTAAAGACTTTGTTAATTGAAAATTATCATTATAAACAGTCTGAAAAAAATAATTAATGGATTTCCAGTACATATTGAGACATATACATTCATAAAAACATGCTGCCAATCTGCTTTTATCTTGGTATGGCATCTCCAACATTGATCTTCAATAGAATACATTTTGGCTAACCTATGTGGTGTATAGAAACTTCTATGTAGATATCTCCAAGTGAATAATTGCCAGTATTTTGATAATGTAGAAAATTTGGAAGATTTTAGAATATTACTTTTTCTTCTTCAACTGGAGGATGTTTGTTTATTAAAGTATAATAATCCCAGTATGATTTTTCATGATAGTTTTTGTTTTTTAACAATTTTATAGATATTAGACAAATAACCTGTACCCTGATAAGGCTGTTTTGTGATAAGAATAAGGTATTCAATGAGTTTTGGAGCTTCATGTCTAACTGAAGGTTGCATTTGTTCTATTTTATTTATAAGAAAATACCTTAGATTTTGTAAAACAGCCAATTGTCTTTATTTATATTATAATTATAAATTATCTGTTCCTTTGTTAGAATTTTCCCTTTCTCTATAAGTTGATGCCAAAAGAGTAATGTTTCTTCTTTAAGTATATTTATTTTAGATATTTGGAATGTATCTAGAATATTTGGTGTAAAAGCTATAGGGAAAATAAGAAAAATCCAAGAATTAATATTTGGTATTTTGTTTATATATGTTCTGAACACTGAAAGTGTAGAGCTTACATAGTTTGATGGCAATTTATTAATATTATTTCTTTTCCCTAAAAATAATCTTTTAACATCCATATAAGGGGTGATGGTATTACTGTTAAGTTGTCTTGTATGTGATTATAATTGATTTCTATGTAAATCTGCTCATGGGCTTGTTTCCATATAGGTGTGTATGAATTATTTAACCATAGTGTTATGTTTTTAATAACAGATGAGGTAATATATAAATCAATATCCGTAAATTAATTCCACCATCTTCCCAATCTGGCAAATGTTTATTTAAGGCTATACGGGGTTTATTTGGAAACCATAGAAAATTTAAAATTAGTTTATTGTATCTTTGAATAATATATTTAGGAGGTGACAATGAAAATTTTGTATTAAGTATAATATTTTGGGAAATATGTTTATTTTAATAAGATATAATCTGTCTGCTGTTGAAAAGATATATTTATTCCAGTAACCAATTGTTTGTTCTATTTTGTCTAGTATTTTATTATAGTTAAATATTAGAGAATCTGTTAATTCATTGAGTAGATTTATTCCCAGATATAATAATTTACTTTCTGTTACTATATATTTGGAAAATCTTTTGTTTATATTATTTTTTTTTTTACAATTACAGGGCATAATTTTAGTTTTGTTTTCATTAAATTTTAAGCCTGAAATATTTTGAAATTTATTCATGGAGTTAAATAGAGCATTCAAAGACTCATTTGCATCTGAGAGAGTTAATAGTATGTCATCAGCAAAGAGTTGTATTTTAAGGTTTAACATTTTATTAATACAAATGCCCTTTATGTTATTGTTTGATCTGATTTGATTTGCAAAGGGTTCTATGAGTAATGCAAATAACAATGGTGATAAAGGGCAACCTTGTTTAGTTCCCTTTTTATTGTTATAGGGCCTGATCTATATGATCCCAGTTTAACATATGCAGTAGATTTTTCATATAGTATTTGGATAAGATTATTAAAATTAGACGGAAAGTTATATTCTTTTAAAACTAGTGAAAGAAAGTTCCAGTTAACTTGAATCAAAAGCTTTATTAATATCTAATGAGATTACATTTAAATTTAGGACTTTATGTTTGCTATAATCTATTAATGTTAGTATTCTTTTAATATTATCTGAAGTATTTCTTCCTTTAATAAAACCTGTTTGATCTTTGTGAATTAAGAAAGGAAGAAAGTGTTTGATCCTATCTGCGTATATAGCCATAAACATCTTGTAGTCTATATTGAGTAATGATATTGGCCTATATGAGGAACACTGTTTTTCATCTTTATCTGGTTTGATAATTGGGGATATCAATGAATATTTCCAAGAGGGTGGTATATTCAAATCTTTATTGGCTATATCATATACTTTTAATAATAAAGATATGGCTTGATTGGGTATTAATTTATACATTTCTGGTAGCATATTGTCTGGGCCAGGTGCTTTATTTGTCTTGAGCTTTTAATTTGTGATTTTAATTCTGTCATATTGATTGGTTTGTTTATAATGTCTATTTGTTCTTGTGTTAATTTAATATGAATATTGTTTTTTTTTTTATATCCTTAGTAGGTGTATCTTGAGTATTTATGGAATTATCAATGTTAAATTGGAGTCTGAATGCTTCTAAAATATCATTTAGTTCCGTAACTCTTTTGTTAGTATTGGGAATAAATATTTCTTTTATTTGCTTAGATTTAATTATTTTTTTTGTTCTATTAGTTAAGTATCTCAGGTGTGCTGAATTAGTAGAGTATGAGTTTATTTTTTATCTTTTCTAAGTTAATCATAATCTTATGGTGTAGCAATTCTGTATACTTCTTATTGATTTGTGTAAGTTCTTGAACTTGAGTAGCATTACCCTTTTGTATTTCCAGTTTCAATTTATCTGCTTTGTTTTGTAAGTCTAGCATATCTTTATTCCATAACTTCCTTTTATTTATGTACCAGGATAATATCTTCCCATATGTAACTGCTTTTAATGAATCCCAGACATATATTTCTGAAATATCTTCTGTGTAATTTATTTCTAGAAAGTTTTTGATTGTTTCTTCATAAAATTCTTTGAAATCTCTCAATTTTGTGATATAGGAAGGTATCCTAGTAATGGGATTTGAATAAAATGGTGTAAGCTCTATTTCAAAGACTATGGCATTATGATCAGATAAAGGACAATTTATGATTTTGACTTTGTCAATTTTTGTTATTAGGTCATTGGCAACATATATTCTATCAATTCTAGAGTTAGTTTTATATCTATGAGAATAAAATGTGAAGATTAGTGAGTCTGGTTCTGCAAATTCATTTATATCTTTTAAATACAATGTATCTATAAATTTTGATAGTGCTTTAGAGATGGGTTGTTTTCTTCTTTTGGATTTAGAATCTGTATCTTTTCATTCATTATACAGTTGAAGTCTCCTGCCAATATCAGGCTACCCTTAGTTAAATGAATTATCTCTTCAAAATGCTGTTTAACTGTTTTAATCCTAGTCCTGGGATCCAATATAGATTTACTAATGTATAGATTCTCTTATTTAACTCTATTGAAACTAGACAAAACATACCTGATGTATCTTGATGAGTAGTAATTATTTTAGGTGTTATAGTTGAGTTGCAAGTAGTATAGCTACTCCTCTTTTTGTTTTGTATTGAGAGTTTATTAGTACTGTGTAATTATTAATATTTAAGTTGTTTATATCTCTATCTAATAAGTGTGTCTCTTGTAAAAGACTATTTGTGGTTTATGTAAGTTTATGTACTTGAATAGGCTTCTCCTTTTATTACTATTATTTAGACCATTAACATTTATGGATAAACATTTCATTTCCTAGTTTTGAGTTTGTTTTATGTGTGAGTTTATGTAAATATTGTTTATTCTTAGTTCCATCTTGGATACAGTATTCAAAAAGTTTTTCTTGTATGATTTTTGCATGTTTCTGAGCGACACCAAAGTGATAGAATAAAAAAAAACACAAAGAACGTCCAAACTTGTAATTCTTAACCTTAAAAACCATTCCCTATTGCTATGAGGTAATATACCTCTTCGTTTGGCTAGTGAATCTAACCAAACAAACTTTCTACCCTCACAAATAATATCTGGATCAGTTTCTCTTATCCTCTTAGTTTTAAATAAAGATAATTGAATAATATATTAAGATAATCTAATCAGCTAAAATATATACATATATTCTTTACTCATCTTATTGTAATTCAATAATACTTACTTCTAAGCAGGTTTCAAAAAGGTACAAATATTTAGATTAAGGTAGTATCATTTCAAAATAATTTAGGGTATTAATAAACATCATGTTAAAATCTATAACTGTATATTTCATACATCTGTTGAAAACTATTTACTGACATTACTGTATAATACAGTACCATTGTTGTGCAATTGTTTTAGACTACTCAAGTCCGAAACCAGTGTTTAAATTAATATTTGCAAAGTCATATTGGAATAAAAACATGAATAGTTCTGAAACCACATCATATTTCATGTTTAACATAAACTGAAATGCGATACAATGTATAAGTATATTAATATTTCTTTAGTAGACATTAAATATGTTCCTCTGATTGCATTTTTCAGCTTTTCAATGACAATTCCCATGGCTGGAGACAACAAGATCACAATTTAGACAGCTCCCTTATCCAAGAGACCACTCATAATGTTGTTACCTGATTGAGTGTCTTGTTGCCAACACTTCCATCAACCCTCAGAGGGACCCTGCACAATGAAAACTGACACAGTACAGAGGTAAAACTGCAGCACTTGACCACACCCTCAAAGCAAACATCTATGTATATCACACATCAACTCCCACAGCTTAGACTGACACCCAACCAGTGCGTCTATCTGCTGACAACAAGTGCTGGAGATACAATCCTGACCTACTCAACACCAGTAATTCAATCCTATGACTGAACAAAAGTATACTGGAGAACACATCAAAACAATGGAAGCTGCCAAGATTCAAACCACCATGTCTGAAAAAAATATTACAGGCCAAAATTCCCAACCCATTTTGCAGCAAAGAGACAAAACGTATTCAAACCATGGGGTAACACCTTTACCACGTCAAAAGGTGTCCAAAAAGCTTGTTTTTCCTCCAACATCGGAGGACAGCTACGATGATCCATGCACTGCAAGAGTACCATTTTATCCTGGCAATTGCTTCCGACTGTATATAGAAACATTTAATCCAAATCATTAACTGGCACCACAACAATATTTCTCAGAAAACTTGTTTTACAGCCAATAACCAGACAGAACGCATCATTGAGAGGATATATTTATCAAATGTCAAGTGCCCCAGCCATAATACAAGTGTCTCCTCAAATCAATCCCCAACGAATCTACTGCCCACCAAACTTGCAGACCAATACTGGCATCCTTTCATGCAGTCACATTGAAACACAAAAATACAGGTCCACTGATCAGGAACAACCAGGCTCTCAACTGCCAGACAACACACCCGTCTGCAGTAAGGTCCAAGAATCATAGTTGCATTGTCAAGCATCCTTGTCCACACTAACAGTAACATGATATACCCGCATACACTAGTATTGTGTCATTCTTGATAATGTAAAAAGCCAGGCAATATTATAAGAAGGGTGAAGCCACAGCCAGGCAACATAACAAGAAGAGCACAGCTGCAGTCACCATTCAGATGAGCAAACGGGAACAGCATGAGCCATCTAAGGATAGATAGCCCGTTGAGTACCTGCCACACTGCATGCCCATAATGCATGGCAACCCAGTAACAAATTAGGGTGTGGGCTAAGCCTCTCCCCCTTCCACTCAAATCAGATCCAACACAATATGTGTGTAGAACACAGATGCTTCGACAAAGCCCAAAGCCACATGGGATATAAACATTGTATAATTGACACATCGGGTCAAATCCACTGTTGTTATGTTACTCATTATAGTTGCCTATACAATCATTGCTTCCACTTTCTCCATCTAGTATACCATACCACCATCTAAATGTTTGATTTGCCAAATGCACATCCAACTTTCTTGTTGCATCCACCTGCCCACCCGAGGGCATACCTTGGCAGTAGGACATCAGTAGTATTCTGCAGGAGCACCAGCGTGGGAAATGGCAACCCTCCCCAAAACAAACCTGTCAGTTGCTTGACATTTACTAGTTTCTTTAGATAATTTGTAAAACAGCAGTGATTTTATTTGCTGATGATTAATTTCTGCTTTTAAACTCTGCTGTATAAAACATAGTAAGGGATAGCTAAAATGTCTGGAAATCTAAACTGATAGAAAGACAAGCAGATATATGTCCTTGTCTATCAAGGTGCTAGAAGACATCAGTAGCCATAAACTGAAAGTGCTTCAAAAATAAATATCTGTGTATATTTATATGAACCTTTATATTATTTATGTTTCCTTAGAAGGAATTTAGGTTTCTGTATCTTTAAATGTGAACCTAGCTTATTTTCTGACTAGACGTCAATTAGAAAGAGTCAAGGGATGGCGTACACAAGTAAATGCGACAAGCAATAAGTAACTCAAGTTTCTAGTGATGTTTGTGGCTGTTAAATTGTCTCGAGAACCAAGCGGGAAAAGGTATGTGTTTTTCTTTTTCTTTTCCTCCTCTTATTTGGTGACAAACTCATGTAGTGTGCACGAGCACTCTAGTTTACGGAGTAGTGTTCACAACTGTCAAACTTTGCATTTTAAACATACTATGCCTTATTTCTCTACAAAAGAAAAGACAACAGGATATCTAAGCTAGTCACAAGCATCTTTCAACTCCGGATGTCTGGAGCCACAACACATATGACTTATAGCCTCAAAATATCACTTAAAACATATTTTTCACTGGACTATATCAGTATGTGCATATGGGTCAAAGGCAGAACATCTTTTAAGATTATTTAAAGTAGACTTCAATACATCCTAACTGAAATACTTCATTTCAAAAGCAACACATTTCTGCCCAGCATTAGCGTTTATCCAAACAGGGACACTTTTAACTTATAAAAGTAATACTATCAGGGATGTAACTAATAATAAGTTATACAGCAGCCATTACTATACCTATTAAGCAATATAACCATATACTGATGAAAGTATTATAAGTTAATGAAGATTTTATAAAAAGAGAAAAATAAAAACAACAAAACACAAAGAGAGAAAATAAATAAATAAATAAACTATTTGGGAACATTATTATGCATTGATTACTCTGATTAAGAATATGAAAATAATAGATGGATAATAATGAAAAATAGAGTAATGTTTAAATTATGCTTAGTATATTGATGTGATTTGAGATAAATGTATTTACATTTATGCTAATTTTGACATTTAAAATATAATTGAAAACAGTACCTGCTTTGGTGTAACTTGAAGACAGTAAGAACTTTTCTTTTGTTGTTAGTATTATTATTTAGATTTTACAGAATATAACATATATAAGATTATTTGTCCTTTAGTTTTTTTCTTTTGCTCAACAGTTTTCCAATTATTTACTTCAGCATTTCTCTTGTGTACTTATTGTCCAGTCCATAGATTCTTCATGTGTTAGGATGTTGTTGTTGGTAAGGTATTTTATTGCTGAATCTACTGTTTCAAAGATTTTTATTCCATTTGGTAGAAAAACTTTCAGTCTTGCTGGAAATAAAAGATGGACTTTCAGTTGCCTTTTCTTCAAGGTTTTTTATTGGTAGAAATTCTTTTCTTTTGAAACCACCTTTGTAGAATAATCATTGTCAAATCTTATTATTGAATTATTGTATTTGATGGGAGAATTTGCCCAAGCATTTCTTAATATAAGATCTTTATCTTGTGTAGAAAAAGTCTCACAATTATAGATCTCGGCTTGTTCTTACCGGAGAAGAAGCATTTCCAGAAGCTGCTAGTGATCTATGCCCGTTCTATACCATATGAAAGAGCTTCAGGTATTTTTGTTACATCTGGTATCCAGGTGGTAAGAAAGTTTATCATATTGTCCCCTTCAGATTTTTCTGGTAGACCATATATTCTAATATTATTTCTTCTTGTTCGGTTTTCCATATCATCAAGTTTTTCTAGTAAATATGTATTCTGTTGAAGTAAGAATTCAGTTTGTTGTTCTTCTACTTGAACTCTAGTGTCAATGTCACTTAATGACTGTTCAATAAGTGATATCTGTCCTTTCTGCTGTGTAAACATTTCTTGAAGCTGTTCCAGTTGTTGTGAGCACTTTTCTTTAAAAGTATCTATTTTATTGTCCATCTTGTCGATTTTATTGTAAGTTCCTGTATATTTGTAATGAGAGACTGCAGTTCTTTTTTGAGAGAAGAGTCTTGTGCTGTATTCCTTAGATGACTCATGCTGTAAAGCTGATATTGGTGCTGATTTTCCAGTAATTAATTTGACAGGAATTATTCAAGTTCTGACAATAAAATTTTTCTTATAGATGCTCAGAGTTATTAGAAATAAGTTAGTAATAAAAATTTCTTCAAATTAAATATTATTTTGTAAAATTCCTGTCAGGAATTGTATTGAGGTAAGAGAGCTGAAATGAAGTGCAGCTATCAGTTCAGCATCCTAGCCACGCCCCCCGGGATATTTCTAAATGCTTGATATGTTTAGTAAGATGCATCCCCAAAGTGTGTGTTGTGTTTGATAACTGGCCTGATCAATGCTGAGTATAAAGGAGTGATTACCTCTTTAGACTGTGATGATATTCCCTTGGCAATTTGGTTGGCTAAATAAAAGGACTTCCTGACAACTGTTGTCATGTGATGGTCAAAAGAGAGGGGAGCTATTAGCCCATGTTTCTAGGTCCCTATCAAAATTTTCATTTTATAATGTTGTGGGGGCTATACAGTATGATGAGGGGAAGGGCTGTCTACCAAAAGTGACTGTACACTTTTAGCATTTAGTTTGAACTTATGTTCAGTACACTAAGCATTTACTTGGGAAAGTCCATTCAGGGGAGTTTGGGTACCATTGAGTGACTTAACAACCTCCAGTTTGCAATCATCTGCAAACTGTAAGGGCCAGTGGTCTTGGCTATCCACTTGGAGACCTGAGAAGTAAATGCCAAAAACAAGTGGTCTCAGTACTGAGCCCTGAGAGACACCACTGGTCATTTCATACTTACTGATGAGGCATCTGCAATTCACACTGTGTGGGCTTAATCTTTCAGTCAGTTTGTTATTCATCTTGCCATATATGGGTCAATTTCTAAAGCTATTAGATTTTGTATTATGCCAGCATGGTGTTGAAGGTGTTTGCCAGGTCAAGATACAACACCATGGCTACCATCTACAGCCTCTGTAACTCTTTTGAAGAAATTTACCAAGTTAACTACACAAGATCTACCCTTCAAAAAGCCAAACTGTTGGGGGTCAAGTAAAACAAGAGTTTTGAAATCACAGTTTATGAGGTTAGTTGTCATATACCCTATGGTTTTGCAGATGAGGCTTGTAAGGCTAATATGACTTGAACTACTCAGGACAGTTGTAAAGTCACCCTTATAAAGAGGCAGCATCAATGCATTATGCCACTCATCGGCGACAAATCCAGAGCTAGACTTAAGTTAAACAGCTTGAGCAGTGCTTGCAAGTGCTTGTTTAGCACTATTATGCAACTAGGTATAAAGATACAGTCAAAGGATGGTTGTGTACTAGAAATCTGACTAAACCAAGCATATTGCATGTTTTTTTTTTCTTATCCAGGTGTTTCATTGTTACACAATGTTTAATGGAGAGTAACAGACCTTGTTAATAAACTGAGTGATGTACTTAAATGGGGAAGTCTCAAGTATACTGAATATTTTGAATCTTACGTTTTGGTGAAATGGAAACCTTGGAAAAGGACCCATGCTATCCATTGTCCCTTCAGTGTGCCCCCCTACTTTCCCCTTATCCTGGTCTAGACCACACCACTCAGATTATTTGTTTTTCTTGTTTTCTCATACTTTGTTGAACTCTTTAAATTGTTTATGCATTGTTTCAATGTATCCTAACTGTCCATGATTACACCATAATAAATGAGGAGGAAGTAATCAACTTAAGCCAGAGGTTTGATTGGGAGAATTTAAGAAATGATAATCTTGCTGTTCCCAGCTCTCACCACCCACAGACACAAGCTATAGCAACCCTCTGTGCATACCTCGGAGTGGGGCCAGTTGTAGAACAGGTGAGTCCAGGGCAGAAGCCCTCAGTAAGTGTGTCAAACTCCACTTCTACAACCTGAGTTGTGGATGCTGTCAGGATGTAGACATTTTATGATTTATGTTGTGTCATTTTTGAAAGATAATGATGTGTAGTGCATGGATCACTTTGATTATAACCTGAATTTGAGGAAAAAGCATGCTCTAACATTGGAAAGTTTCTTAACAAGCTTTTATTGCTTCTTACTACTGTTAAGTTCTGGTCACTCAACAGAGAATTAACAACAATCTCTGGTCACCACAAAAGAGCAGTGGAAAGTTTTTAAGCACTTCACTTGCACTTATCTAAAGTCTGATTGATTGTTGTAACAGTGTGAATGATGTGTTTAACAGCTTCCCACCCCTCTTCTGTGGTGATCGCTCTCTGTAGGTCAACAGTCAGTATGTTGCATCACTATTGCACTTTCTTCCATAACTTTTGAACATATGGTTACTGCATCACATACCATGCAGGTGCAACTTTAGCTTCATTTGTATGTTTCTATGAAATGTCTGTGCAGACTTTCCATATGTTACTCATATTTATACTATATACATTTTGTATCATGGGTATGTTTCTGCTATGGTAGTAGACAGCTAAAAACTGTCCTGTTGCATTACTAAGTGCCCCTTTTTGCTTTCTGCACCACAGCCTTCAGCAGCTACCTGCACCCCCTGAGGAGCTGTATATCTCCAGTAATTATCTGAATTCATTCTGCTCCTAAAATCCAACACAGTCTCTCTCTCTCTCTCTTTATAATAGAATTAGGATATTGTTTCTGCTTTTCCATCAATCAACCTTATTCATTAAGTGCTGGTGAAGGCAAAAAAAAAAAGTTTTATGTGGTGTAATGGCAATGATGAAATATTTTTCCTATCACCTCCCACCTGAGTCTGTTGTGTTTCAAGTATTGTCTTCATGTTCAGTGTAAGAAGGAATCAGTATTGTAAACTAAACAAGGATATACATTTTGAGCTTCAAGAGCAGGAGCACACTCAAGCAAATCTGCAGTCTGTAGCTACCACTCCATCTATACAGTAGCACACTCAAGCAAATCTGCAGTCTGTGGCTACCACTCCATCTATACAGTGTAAGAAGGAATCAGTATTGTAAACTAAACAAGGATATACATTTTGAGCTTCAAGAGCAGGAGCACACTCAAGCAAATCTGCAGTCTGTGGCTACCACTCCATCTATACAGTAGCACACTCAAGCAAATCTGCAGTCTGTGGCTACCACTCCATCTATACAGTAGCACACTCAAGCAAATCTGCAGTCTGTGGCTACCACTCCATCTATACAGTGTAAGAAGGAATCAGTATTGTAAACTAAACAAGGATATACATTTTGAGCTTCAAGAGCAGGAGCACACTCAAGCAAATCTGCAGTCTGTGGCTACCACTCCATCTATACAGTGTAAGAAGGAATCAGTATTGTAAACTAAACAAGGATATACATTTTGAGCTTCAAGAGCAGGAGCACACTCAAGCAAATCTGCAGTCTGTGGCTACCACTCCATCTATACAGTGTAAGAAGGAATCAGTATTGTAAACTAAACAAGGATATACATTTTGAGCTTCAAGAGCAGGGTCAGTCCACCCAGGCATTCTACTTGTATGTTTTATGAGAGTGAAGCTATTACATTAGCAGTATTTCTTAGTAGTTCTCAGCTTGCTAATAAAACTGACTGTTGTAGCCTTGTGTCCCCCCCCCCGATAGTACAGTAATCCTAACTGTCCAGTAGACAGTATAGATTTTAATTTCACATCCCTGTGACTAAATTAAATTAACCATCAAGCAGCCCTCTCAGTTCTTTCTGCCTTAGTTTGTATCACTTGGAGGATCACCTGCTTATTTGCATCTCTATCATTGCTAATGTATCTCCCTACTCTAATCTGTGCACAAACTGGTTACTAATCAGCAAGTCAATGTAAAGACACACTCCCAACCTTAATAAACTTTGCTGTCTCTTCTCTCCTTCACTTTACAGGTAGTTTGAATTATTACTTACCCTCTCTGAGGCCTTCACTCATTTCCACTGATTGCCTCTCTGGTTTCTTTGCATTTCACCTGGTTTACACCCCTTGTGCTATCTCCTCCCCAATACAAAGTCTATATTAGTATCCTGCTGAGCATGGAGCCATCTTTAAATCTCTAGTCTCCCACCAGGACACAAGTGCTCTTCAGCAATTACATTCTGCTAGCTGGTAAGCCATTAGACCTCAGGAATTTATTTTAAAAGTGTTCAGATTTGTAAAGTAATACTTACTTTTTGCTGTATTTGGATTTATACAACTAGTATTCATTTTTCTGATTCCTGACTACTGATCTGCCATTGTTACCTGCTGTTATTATACCTGGCTGATTGTTTCCTCTCAGCAATTTCCTGCTCTTTTGTCTGGCTCCGCTCGCTTCTTCGGCTCACTCCCCTCCCTGCCCCCATATCCCACCCGCCCCTGGGACCTCTACATTTATCCCCGCATAACCACACCCACCACATTCCCTAGCCAATCGGAACATATTCTTCTCTCCACCCACTCCATAGCAGTCCAATCCCACACCCACCCTTTCCCTCTCTGAACACATACCTACTATATACAATCCCCACTCATCTCAACATGTCCTACACTCACCTTCCTCTCCTACTACTAACTCTTCTAACTATTCTTACCTCTACCTACCTCATAACCTACTATGAGCAACCTTTAAATCCTACCTTTTGTACTCCACACAAACATACCCTAGCTACCCCCCCAACTACACTCACAACCCATCACAGTCCCATATACAGCAACTCATATCTTGAACCTAAATATCATCGTCTCTCACATCAAATACCTTATTCTTCGACTCACAAAACACTTACACAGCATCAAAACCTCACAACTAACTAACTAACCTTATTCATGGTTTATCATTAATTGATGGGGACATCCACCCCAACCCAGGCCCAAACACAGACATACCATCCCCTAATTCCCAAACTATGAAACCTATGTCTACACCACAAACTAAACCTCCCAAATCTCTCACAATAGCTCATCTTAACATCCGTAGCATATGTAACAAACTTCCTGCTCTTCATGCCCTACTAGAAGTCCAACAGTTTGACATTCTCTGTCTTACTGAAACCTGGCTGAAACCCACAATAAAAGATAACGAAATTATCCCCCCTGGCTATAACATCCTAAGACAAGATCGTCTTAACAAAAAAGGTGGAGGAGTAGCTATACTCTTCAAAACTGGACTGGAAATAAGTAAATCAGCCCTTACCCCACCACATGACTCTAATGTTGAACTGATTATTTCCAAACTCTCCCTAAACTCACACAAAACTATTAATATTATCTGCACTTATCTTCCCCAGGCAACAACTCACCCATATTAGAAGACCTACTAAACTGGTTTCCAATTAATCTCCTTCAAGAAACAATACTACTAGGCGACTTTAATATTGATTGGAACATGTGCAAACAAACTAATCCATCTACCATTATTAACCTGCACGGATTCCATCAAACCATTAACTCCACAACTAGAACAAATAAAACAATAACAAAGAAACCATTCTCGACTGGATCTTGACTAATAGTCCCCAACAAATGTATTCAACAGGTACCCTCCCAGACGACCTTAGCGACCACTCTCTCACATACATCATTAGGCACAAAACTCATCTAACAACACCTCCCTAATTCGCTCATCTCGCAGCAAAAACATTTTAACCTTCAGCAGTTTCAAAATGAACTCAGCTTGATTAACTGGTCACCTCTAAAACTCTCCCAATAGATGAAGCTGTTAACCACTTTAATAATACCTTTCTTACTATTCTCGATCATCATGCCCCCATCCGTTCTATCATGAATGAAATCTAAGACAGCTCAATGGCTAACAACCAACACCAAACAACTTATCCTTAGTAAGAATAAAGCATGGACTAAATGGAGAACCACGAAAGACTCTTTTGATCACCTTAGCTTCAAACAAAAAAGGAACAAGACTAAGCTTGCTATCAAACAAGATAAAAGGAACTATTACACCAAACTACAGCAATCCTCCTACCACCAACCACAAACATTTTGGAAATCAATTAACTCACTACTATCCCCCGGCAAGGTTGAAACCCCCAACCCACTAGGCTCCTGCCCTGACTCTCCCTACAAACAGCTAACGATTCAATAACTTCTTTACTTCAACCATACTTAAACTGGCCAACCAACAAAGCCCTGACCCCTCTTTACTAGGTAATACTAACTGCACTCCACCTCTATTTCAACTTAAACCCATACCTACTTCCTATATTCTTAATTTACTTCAGAAACTCAAACCCTCAACCCCTCAGCTGACAAATTGCCAGCAGAATATCTCCAGCTAGGTGCTAAAGCTATTGCCTACCCTATCTCTATTCTAATCAACAGAACCATAAAAGAAAGTACTATACCCTCACTCTGGAAAATCTCTCACATCATCCCTCTCTTCAAAGGGGCTTATTCATTTGAGTACTGAACTACTCTATAGCACTGCTATCTCCTATTGCTAAAATAATGGAGAAATGCATCCACAAACAGCTTTTAAATCACCTCCTATCTAATAACCTTTTAGCTACTTGCCAACATGGCTTTCGTCCCTACCATAGCACCACAACAGCCTTATTATCCTTCATAGACTCCATTAATATAAACTCGAATAACAATCTTCTTTCATCTGCATTCTTTGTAGACCTGTCAAAGCCTTTGACATGGTGAATCACCAACTCCTCCTACATTGTTTAAAAATCTCTCTCTCAATAATCTTGCTTTAAGCTGGTTTACTTCCTATCTTCAGAATCGGAAACAAGCTGTTTTATGGAACAACAATCTTCCGAACTTCTCCCTACCACTTTAGGAGTACCTCAGGGCTCCATCTTAGGTCCTCTTTTATTTTCCATCTTTATTAATGACCTGTATCTAGCCACCCCACTAACTACTTGCATTCAGTACGCCGATGACACCACCATCATCTGCTCTGCCACAACCCAAGCTGACCTCCACTCACTTACTCAAAAACTTTTACCACCATAGAACAATGGTTCTCCAATCACTGCCTTCTCTTAAACCCTAAGAAAACTAAACTTCTCCTCTTCTCACCCACACACCTGTCTCCCTATTAGTTTCACACTTACTTCTAACAATGGCACCATTATCTCTCCTGACCAAACAACCAAACTTCTAGGAGTTACTATCGACAACCTACTAAAATTTGATTTTCATATCCACTCTATCATAAAAGCAACTATCAAATAAATTAGGTTCTCTCTACAGAATCAAATCTTTCTTAACTCCTGAAGCAAGAACTACCATAGCCAGAACTTATCTTATCTCTACTCTACTATATGCATCCCCATATATACTAATCTTTCTAAACATAACATCAATAGGCTTACAACAGCCTATAACAACATTGCCAAATTTGCCACTGCCTCTCCATATAAAACACATCACTGCCTGAACCTCCTTAACCTAGGGTGGTTGGAGTTACCTCACCTAATTCAATACTATCAGCTTACAACTGCCCATAAAGCCCTTCACCACCCAGAAAAGATACCAATGCTCTCCACCCTGATAAAACCCTATAACAACCTAAAAACCCTACGCTCTTCCAATAAAATACTGATTCAAACCTCTCTATCAAATAATACAGCAGGTGACTCTATATTTTCCAACTCAGTTGGTAAAATTTGGAATCAACTTCCTACTGACCTCTTAGCCCAAACTTCTATCACACTATTTAAAACTCAACTGAAACATTTTCTAACCAATCACTGGCTTTGCTCTTGCAATAACCCTAGCTGATCACGCTCCTACCTTCTCCTGCACCCTTTGCACTGTCTCCCAACTCTATTTCTCCGTTTTATTTTTCATCTCTACCTGAGAAATTGACTCTCTCAACTTCAAACTAAAATTTTCTAGTAACTCTATCTTTTGCTTTTAAACTACTTAATTATTTCTGTCTCACATTTTATATACCTGTACTGAAGAAATTTGATAGTCCCTGTTTTCACCTTTTGAACTTACTGAAAAGATAGCCTAAATGCCTGTTTTAGTTGAGTCTTAAATTTCCTATGTAATTATGAATGCCTGTTTTAGTTGAATCTCAAATTACCTTTGTACTTTGACCTGTACTGTAGAAATTTGATAGTCTATGTATTCACCTTTTTGAACTTACTGAAAGGAAAGCCTATATGCCTGTTTTACTTGTGTCTTAATTCCCAATGTAATTTTAAATCCCTGTTTTAGTTGCGTCTTAAATTACCTATGTACTTTGAATGTATTTTTTGTTATTATGCATTAGATAGTGGAGCTTTTCTCCTCGGGCCTCCACTGAAAATGGACATGTATCCAGTTGGACTAGCCCGGTTAACAAATGTAAAATAAATAAAATAAAATAAATAAATGTTGGGTGTTGATATAATGGTTAAGGTGTTTACCTCACAATATAAGAGTTTTAATCTCACCTTGGAAAGGGAAATTATTCAGCTTAAAATAAACAAGTGCAGTTAGCCTAGTGTTTGCCAATGAACCAATGTCTGACATCTGTAATGGCAGGATGGCAAGGGACAGAAAAACAAAGTGATCATAAATCATGAGTTAAAGGAGCGACTTGGAATTGTGTGTCACCCTGTTACTTTAGGATGAAATGCAATATTTTCTAGCAAATACCAGACAGTTGAAAAGTGTGATCAGCTGACAAAACAGCTAGAATTGTATAGCCCCCCCCCCCAAAAAAAAATAAATAAAAATAAAAAAGAGTGCAAAAGTGGGAAATTGAAATTTCAGGTATTAAACGATAAATCGAGCTTGAAACTAGGACTGTACCAGTAGAATCAGTAGAAGTGAGATGTATGAGTGGGAAGCTGTGAACAGAAGTGCCTTACATTCATAGGTGATTACAAGGCTACCAGCAAGCACCAGGGCTCCTTTTTAAACCTAGCCATGCCTCCTAAATGCATCTGACAAGTTTTGATACCCTAGTGTTATTTAAGGGGATATTTAGGCTTGGGCATTGGGTGGTCAAGCATTCATAGGCCACCTCTGTCTACTTAAGAGTGTTTGTAATAGTTATCCAGTGGTGTGCCACTCAGGCATTGTGCTTTGCCTTGAGTATTAGTGGCACTATAGACATAGGTGCCAGACCAGGGATAAAGTACCAATTCCCCATCCATCCAAATTACACTTGAATTTGGTTAGGAAAGAACTCTGCTTTACTTGGATCGAAAGCCTGTTCCAGAGAACAGGTAGTCTCTGAGGTGCACACCTGTCCCTCCAATTAGTCCTATTTATGTTGCAGACAAAGTTTATGTCCTTAGATTGTGGAATTATGATGCAATTTATTTTGCAGATTTGTAACAGGTTAGTCAGAGCAGGATCAGTGGATGCTTTGCCAGTCAGGCACAGATCGCTTCTCAGCACTCTTTATGAAACTGAGTACAGGACTGAGGCAGTCTCTGTAGGAAATGTTACTTAAATCATGCATTCTTTTTGTGTGGAACCTCTGTGGATGTTCTGTTTGTTGCATATGCCTGGTCAGGCACATACCAAAGCGGCATCGTACTCAATGATGAGTCTACTCTTAGGATATTATTATGCATTTCTTGGCATTGAGTTTTAGACTCTGGGTCTTGCACCAGCTATTAGTCTGTGTCACTGTCAGGCTTTCTTGGATGGTACTAGTGTCATTGGGGGATTTTATTACTGTGCCTAGGTTGCAATTATCTGCAAACTTGGTCAACCAGAGGCCTTTGACACTGGCTTTGACTTCAGAGAAGTTACTGGCAAAAAGCAACAGCCCCAGCACAGAGCCTTGGGAACTCCAATGGTGTCTGGCCTCTTTGTGAAGGTAGACTGTCCTATCATAACTTATAATCCATAGCTCCCTGGAGAAACAAGTCATTAAAAACAAAATCCACCTTGCTATGTGCAATATTAATTTCTTTCTTAGAGACTCCTATAAGTGGACTCATTGGACAGTAAATTGAACATTTTACTAGAATAATCAAAACTGTCCATCAAGACTACCCTGCTCCCTTTATCAGATTTAATTGCACATGCACTTCTCTCTTTAATCAGATTTATTTTTCCATGAATAAATCTGCCTGAATCTGCCTCACATATCTTGTCAGAAACAGCCACACATGGATTTGGTGGCAGCAGAAAAACACTTTTCCTTTCCAAATTTACTAAAGAGTCAAAACTGACAGAATGTTTATCTGCAAAAAATAATTGAATGTTTAAATTCCAATTGAATCAAAGCTTTAGCAATATCAATCTTAAAATTAGGAATAAAATTAAAACCTTTTTTGAAAATTAAAAATGAAGTTTCAGAAAAAAGATACATTCAACAAATTAAACACTTTGAATTGTCAGTTAATGGTCCAAAATTCCATTACAACCACAAGGGCATACACACTGAAAAAAGTCACTCAATATCTTTTTGCTTTGCCCTTGCCCCATGCCCCGATGGTTCAAATAATGGTTCTTGTGGTGATTTAAGTTCATAGCTGAAAATTTGGTGGGCTGTTGGTTCACCAGTCTCTCAGATTGTCTGAACTGGGGACTGCCCCAAAAAAGAGGTAGATGTTCATGTTCAGAGAGATGGTCACTGGCACCATTACTATTCTAAGCTATGGACAAATCTGGAGAATAAAAATCCTCTGTTTTTCAAAAAACAAGGTGGTTTTGGATAAGCCCTTCCCTCTTCATATTCCCATCTATCCCTATCAAATTTCTTCATTTTGTGTTCCCTATTGTATTGTATTTGTCAGTTTTATTAAAGATGTTATTATAATCTTCTCTATAAGAGGGAAAGAGCAGATCTTTACACATAAATGAATTTAATGTTTTTATATAATTGCATTTAATGTTTTTATATTGATGTTAAGTCTGCCCAGTGTCATAGGTTCATAGGTTGGTACTAGGCTATCAGCCCTAGGGCCTATACAAGCCTAGCCATAACAATTCCCTGGCTATTTCTTCCCACACTATTTACTTCCCTGGATCCCTGTCTAGCAGGTGACTGACGTGATCCCCGGATGAATTTCCTTTCTCACATCCAATAGTCAAGGTTCCTTTTGAAGAGGGCCAAAGAGGCACTCTCCTTGACAAGTATGGGCAATCTATTTCAGAGTCTGGGGAGTCTCTGGGTCAGCAACCTATCCCTCCAGCATGTTTTGTTTATTTTGATGACAAGGTTTAGATCCCTGGAGCGTGTGGCTCTGAGGGATTGGGATTTCTTTAAGTGTAGCATGTCCAACAGCTCTGGGTTTGACATGGCCTTGTATGTTAAGCAGAGATCGCCTCTGAGTAGACGATATGCGACAGAGTATAGCTGGAGTTTTTTAAGGTGGTCAGCGTAGGGCATCTGCTTTAGGCCTGTGATTCTTTTAGTGAGGTATTTCTGCGGCCTTTCCAGTTGTTGCAGATGTCCTGAGAGGTACATACCAAATGGGGCGTTGTATTCTATAATGGGTCTAATGAGGGATGAGTACAGTGGGACAATGACCTCCTTTTTTTCTGGATGAAAAGCCCTTAGAGATGTGGTGTGCCACATAGAAGGATTTCCTGACTGTTGTGGCGATGTGGTTATCGAAGGTGAGACCACTGTCCACCTGTGTCCCTAAGTCTGTTATCACACTTTCAGTGTTTAGTGTACTGCCACCTATGTGGTAATTCACGGGTACATGTTTTTTCCCAAAGGGGATAACTATACATTTCTTGATATTGAGCTTGAGCCCATGGATCTGGCACCAAGCATCTGTTTCTGTAAGGCCCTTTTGTAGAGTATCCACATCACTTGGGGATTTAATAATGGCTCCCAGTTTGCAGTCATCTGTGAACTTTGTTAGCCAGAGTCCCTTAGTGTTGGCCTGTACTTCAGAGAAGTAGATGCCAAACAAGAGCGGTCCCAGGACTGAACCCTGAGGTACTCCACTTGTCACTTGTCTGGAGCTGGACTTGGAGTCGGCTACTTTTACAGTGTGGGTTCTATCAGTAAGCCAGTTAGCAACCCATTAGGTGACGTAGGGATTAATGCCCAGCTTAGTAAGTTTATCTATGATTCCAGAGTGTGGGGTAGTGTCAAAGGCCTTGGCAAGGTCTAGATAGGCTGTGTGGACCACCATACCCTTGTCCATGGCTCTGAAGACTGATTCGAAGAAATCAATCAGGTTCAGGAGACAAGATCACAGACACAAACTGGTTGGGGTCCAGTGATTGAAGGTTGCCAAAGTCTTTGTTTATAAGTTCCATGATAATACACTCCATGGCCTTGCAGATAAGGCTTGTCAGACTGATGGGACGGTAGTTTCCAGGATCCAAGGTGGATCCCCCCTTGTGGAGTAGGATAACTGTAGCTCTGCACCACTCAGTGGGCATGAAACCTGAGGTGAGGCTATGATTAAACATGACACTTAGGTGAGGTGCCAGTTCATATTGTAGTTCATGTAGTACACAGCCCAGGATGTCATCTGGTCCCATGGATGCTGTATTCTTAGCTTTGGAGAGTGCGTTTTTTTTATCTGTGTGGCCATTATTACCAAAATTTGGCAATCTTCCGGTATTGAGATGGGCCATTTAGAGGGTGAGGGGGGGTGAAGTTGGCACTGAATTGCTCTGCCAGGATATTGGCAATATCCTTGGGATCAGCATATTTAATGCCATTCTGTTTTAGCTCAGAGCAGATCTGAGCATTGCCATTTAGATTCTTGACATAGTTATAGAATGCCTTGTGGTTGTCTTTGGAATCTTTGGCAATTTTATTTTCGTAACTAGCTTTGGAGGTTTTTATGAGGGATTTCAGTTTCTTACTGAGGCTGGTAAGGGAGTTTTTTGCATCCTGGGATTTTCCTCTTTTCTGCAACAGTTTCTTCCTTTTGTTGTAAAGTTTGTTTATGGCAGGGGACCACCAGATTGGCTTCCTTTTTTGGATGAGAGCATCTTGGTTCTATTTGGGATGGCACGATTCATGCATGAGTGGATGTGCTCGTACAGTGCCTTAGTGTAGGATTCAGCAGTTGAACTTTCAGTTCCCGTCTGCATGAGTGTCATGAAGTTTGTCACTTCTGACTTGAGTAGCATGAAGTTGGCTTTGGAGATGTTTTTTTATGGAGGTTTCCTTACGGGGGGTGGGGGTGGGATGTGGATGTTAAGGGTGATTAGCTTATGGTCAGACCTGACTAACGAGGGGTGACCATAGGTGTGGAGCATCAATTTCCCATGTTGATAATGACCAGGTCTAGGATATTGGAGCCCCTGGTGGGACTATGGATTAGTTGATCCAGGGCATTGGAATTTATGAATTCCAAGAACCGTTGGGCAAAGGTGTTGGTACATGAGTAGTTTTCCCAGTTAATGGCAGGGTAGTTAAAATCACCCAGTATTAGGGTGTTTGGTTCTATCTTAATATTTTCCAGTATGTTTAGAAAGGTGTAGTGAGAATCTTGGGGTATGGTGGGGGATCTGTAGCAAGCTACAATTTGGATTGCAGTCTTACCTGTTGTTAGTTGCACCTGGAGAATGACAGATGCATTGTGTTGGGCAACTAGCCTGATGGTGTGAATATCCTTGGTGAATATTGACACTCCTCCACCTTTAGTGTTTCGGTTCTGGTTTGGTGGCCAAAAAGTGTGGTAAGAGTTGTAGCCTGGTATTGCAGGGGTGCTCTCTGGAGCCTTGAACCAGGTCTCAGTTACTGCACAGATATCAATGTTCTCTATTTTTAGGAGTGCCTCGAGAGAGTGCATTTTGAGATTTAGACTTCTAGTGTCCATTCATTATCTTTAATTAAAAGCTCTAAAATATTTAAACCAGTACAATCAAAGAGTTCAAGCAAATCATTGTATAGTATGCTGGGGTATTTACAAATTCTTAACACACAAACATTCATGCAAGTAGGAATTCTGAAATTGTAAACTCCTAAGCTTAAGGAGTTTACATTCAAACTCATCAACTTGAGTTCTCAAGCCTCCCTTAAAACCACCACTGAGAAGGCCAAAAGTAAAAAGAAGGGCTACATAGCCAACAATCTGTATTAATATCACTGACGTGTTGACTACTTCCTGATGGAAAAGACAATTCAGCATTAATTTCCCTTAAATCTTTTGATCGAACCCTTAACTGTCTGACCTGACTGATAGCATTGGCAATAGATGAACCAGAATTAGATTTGCCAGAAACTTCACTCATGGGTGTTTGTTTCATGATCTGCTGCAGTAAAATAGTTAAATCTCCTGGTAGGGTCATAGTTTCATAGTTTCATAGTTTAGTACTAGGCTATCTGCCCTGGGGCATTTATAAGCCTAGCCATAGTGATGTGGCTTTCGCCACCCCATGTAATGGTACAAAAGTGTACAGAATAGATTTAGAATACTGTGCCTCTGTCTGGTAGTGACACAGTGAAGACCCCCTTACATAATAGAATTAGTTTACTGTGCCTCTGTCTAGTAGTGACACAGAGATGACCCCCAGGGTAAACCTACGATCTCCCATCCACTTGTCAAAATTTCTCTTGAAGAGAGTCAGTGAGGGGCTCTGCCTAACATGAACTGGGATTCTGTTCCAGAGTATGAGAAGCCTCTGAGTTATGAATCTGTCCCTCCGGCATGTCCTATTCATATTTGTGCTGAGGTTTAAATCTCTAGCTCTCGTGGTTCTGATGGATTTGGATTTTTTGAGGTGGAGCATGTCCATCAATTCCTGATTGGACATGGCCTTGTACGTCAGGCACAGATCACCTCTGAGTAGGCGGTATGCTACTGAATAGAGCTGGAGTTTCTTTAGTCTGGCAGCATATGACATATGTTGGAGACCCTTGATCCTCTTGGTGAGGTACTTTTGGGGTCTCTCCAGCTGTTGCAAGTGCCGGGTGAGGTACATACCAAATGGGGCATTGTACTCAATCATGGGCCTGATAAGGGAGGAGTACAGGGGTACAATGACCTCCTTTGATCTGGATGTGAATCCCTTCATGATAAGGTGGGCAAGGTAGAAAGTCTTTCTAACCACTTTGGCAACATGGGTGTCAAATGAGAGGTCACTATCAACCTGGGTCCCCAGGTCTCTGATTACTTTTTCCGTACTCAATGGGTTACTGTCTATGTGATAATTTGTGGGTACTTTGTTTTTCCCGAAGGGGATGACTATACATTTTTTAGCATTTAGTTTAAGGCCATGACTCCGGCACCAGTTGTCCATTTCAGTGAGGCCTTTCTGTAGGATGTATGTGTCAGCTGGTGTATCGACTATGGCGCCTAGTTTGCAGTCATCTGTGAACTTTGTCAGCCATAATCCTCCCATGTTTGCTTTCACATCTGAGAAATAAATGCTGAATAAGAGGGGTCCCAGGACAGAGCCCTGTGGGGCACCACTTGTGACTGGCTTTGAGTCTGACATGGCTCCAGCAATTTTGACTTTATGGGTTCTATCCTTTAGCCAGTTTGCAACCCATCTTGTGACATATGGATTTACATTTAAGCTGTTGAACTTATCTATGATGCCTGAGTGGGGTATTGTGTCAAAAGCTTTAGCCAAATCCAGGTAGGCTGTATGGACTGCTTTGCCCTCGTCAATGGCTCTAGTGACTGTTTCGAAAAAGTCAACCAGGTTCAAAAGGCAGGATCTGCCCTTTACAAAGCCGAACTGGGTGAGATCAAGTGTCTGTAGGTCCCCAATGTCTCTGTTTATGAGTTCCATAATGATTCTTTCCATAGCTTTGCAGACCAGGCTGGTTAAGCTTATGGGGCGGTAGTTACCAGGGTCTGTAGAGGTGCCTCCTTTGTGGAGTGGGACCACTGTTGCTGTACACCAGTGTTCAGGTACATATCCTGTAGTAAGGCTAAGGTTAAATAGCATTTTTATGTGCGGGTTTAGCTCCTCTTGGAGTTCACGTAGCACGCAACCCGGGATACCGTCAGGTCCCATTGATGCTGTGTTTTTAGCTTTCCTGAGGGCAGTTCTCACCTGGACATCTGAGATGACATGGAGGTTACATTCAGCTGGGATAAGTATTTCCTCTTTTGGGGATGAGGGAGGGGAGACATTTGCACTGAACCTGTCTGCCAGAATGTTGGCAATATCTGTGGGTTCAGTGTATTTTTTGTCATTGTGAACTAACTCTGAGCATATCTGAGGGTTTCCGCCCAGGTTTCTAACATAGCAGAAGAAGGCCTTGTGGTTATCTTTAGTGTCCACAGCGATTTTTCTCTCAAAGTTGGCATTGGATGTTTTTATGAGAGAACGTAGCTTTCTACTAGTGCTGATCAGATCTTGTACACTGGATGGCACACTGTCCTGTGAAGACATCATACCAGAATTAGAGTCTAATGAACCCAAGTCATTGTTGTTTAGGGCAAAACACCAAGTCTGTGCTGTTTTATTAAAGCTGATTTTATTCCTTGTTGGAGTCATTTATTTTAATTATATACATTATATACATATTTTTCAGTTTTTGTTTGGTTACATATTTATTTATGAGCTTAAAGGTCTGTGCAGTGAACTCAAACTATGTTGTTTAGTATCCACCTAATAAAGAATGGCTTCTTGGTACTAAATGTTCCAAATGTGATATTTAAGGATAGGTTTATTTTAAAATTAAACAGTAATTTGTGTTCCTGTTTTTTCTATTGTTGCTTAGCTGGTAGCTATGCTATCAAAAATTGAGTGAGAGAGAGAAAGAAAGGGGGGTGTTCTACTGGAGAGTAGTCATTTATGTGTTTTTGTGGGCAAAATAAATTTGGACAGATTTCAATTACTGTTGATAAGACAACTCTGGAAACACTGGATTCAGTATAAGGTGGGTGAAATATTGTGTAGCTACGGTTTATAATTCTGATGTGCCACTGTAGAATGTACAGTAATTTCGAGTGAGGCAGTTTTTGGCTACTAAATGAGATAGCAATGCACATTACCATATGCCTTAAGGACAATTGTTCCTCACATGTTAATTGACTTGTAGTAGTATGAATTGATAGACCATCTCATCATGATAAATTATGTAAACTTCTCAAAAATACTCCTCATGTAATGGCAGTGGGTGAGATTTGTATATCTGCTTTCCACACATGTTTGGTAGGCAGCAGTGAGGATACTTGGAGAATAATTTCCTAAAAATTGCTGCAACAATTACTAATAAAAAAAAAACAGAAGTGCAGTAACATTAGCATTGCAGTAAAATACAAGAAAATGAAGAGAAATAGCCTAGGTTGCAATGAAGGAAGTATTGGAAGACAGGTTGGAATGAATGATAAAAAATGGAAAACAGTTGGTAAGGTCTGAGTTAATTATTGTAAGAAGCTGCAGTGCTTATTTGATAATGTTTATTATATTAAAATATTTTTATTAACCTGTTTCTAATGTTTTCTCATCCTTTGCTTCAATTAAGTAAGCGTTCAGTCCGAAAAGTGTTCAAATGTGTTTCTAATTATGTGCAATATTAGTCTGTCTACCTGCATGTCCGTGATGTAATAGCTAGGTGTTTTATGTGTAAATGTCTGTGAAAACAGCCTATATGTTGTCGGCACATTGAGTCCGTAGACACGGAATTTCGTTCAGTTGTTGCACTTGTGTGATTTCTGAATGACAATAAAGTTTACTTTGACTTTGACTTTTAATTTAACAATAAGGATATCATATATCAGAGCTGCATAGTCTGCAAAATGATATTGTCATCTAACAGTGTGCATACCTTTGTAATAAGATACATATATGGCTGTATTTCTTGCATAGCAGTTATATTTGTTTATTTATTATTATAGTAGCTGAGAATCAGATAAACTGAACTATGTGGAGTTAAAACAGGCATCAGTGTCACAACAGACTAAAGACTGCAAAGCAGAGAGAATTTCAAGTCTTGATATGACCAGTGATCACATGATAGCCACTTTGGGTGCAGTTAAAAGTCAAGTATCTTGAAACTGATGATAACCTTATAGAAGCTGTGAGCGCAGAGCATGCAGTAAAACAACTCAGTCTATCTCTGGATAATTTCAAATACAGCTTCAACTAAAAGGTGGAGTTCGAACTGGAAACACAATGCCTTCATAGGTTCATAGGTAAGTACTAGGCTATCTGCCCATGGGCATTTATAAGCCTAGCGACAGAGTGATGGCTTTCGCCTCCCCATTTACAATAGCTGAAGGAATGAAACAGCTTGAGGTGCAAAAGAAAATGACAGCATAAAAGAGAGAGTAAAGAGAGCAAAAAGAAATGGAAAATAAATAGCCTGAGTGGGAGATGCTAGCCATTTGTCAAAGGCAGATGAGTAATGAGTGTAAAATCCAAGCAAAGGGTACCAAGATCAGTGCTAACCTGTTTATTCAGAATAAAGAGCAGAATGAGTTTTATAGCTTTATTTGGAAATTTGAACGCGTATATAATTAATACTTAATTGACCAGGAGCTCATGAGAAAGGTGTTGCATGTATTGACTGAAATGACCAACACAGAAAGTTGCAATTATGATAAATTAAACACTGTTTATTTGAATGTTTTAAGTTTAGACCTGATGCTTATAGAAAAACATACAGAAAACCCAGAATAAAAGCAGATAACTATTACAGATTTCATTGTAAAAATAAGCATTTTTTTTTATTCAAAGATGGCTGCCATTCTATAAACACTGCTGACCTGCAACTCCTCAATAAACCTGAGAAAAATCTGTAACCTGAGTCGATACCAAGAGGTTTGAACATCAAATTAAAGTAAAAAAAGATGCATCTACACTTAATTAATCTATAACCAGGAAAAAAAGTGGAAAAAAAAAAGTCTTTATCTATCAGGATTCCAAGTGATTAGCTAGCTCTGAAGAGAGAAATAAACAAAGGACTGTCTGCATTCTTCATTTTACCTGGCAGCTTGGGGAAAGGAAAATGTCACAAGAAGAAAAATGCATGGAAACAACTACTACCAAAACAAAGCTGTCGGAATTACAGTCACCAGTAAAGGATGGGAGTGCGAAAAAACAAAGAATTACTAGACAGCAGGAACAACAGAAACCAGAGACTAGATCTAAAACTGATCAGCCACTGAACATGGACAATGTCAAACATGCTTTATTGTCTATACAAGAAGCTTTAAAGGAACTGACTACTCAAATACAAACATTTGGAGTTTCATGTGATCAGTTGCTGCAGAGAATGGACAAAAAAGAGGCTAGAATTTCAGAAACCGAGGACAAAATAGACTTGCTGGAGAAGAAAACAAAGGTACATGATGTGGAGTTACAAGCCATGCAAAGCAAACTTACTGATTTAGAAGCGAGGTCTAGGAGAAATAATATTATTATTAGAGGGATCCCTGAAAATATTCAGTATGCAGAGCTAATACCAACTATAACACAAATACTTGAAGTTTTGTTAAATGATGCTGATGGAGTGAAACAAATTGTTATCGAAAGGGCACACAGAGCACAGAGAGAGGTACAAGCTTCTAATATGCCTAGACCTGTATATGCTAAGATATTGAACTTTCAAGATGTTAGCAAAATACTTTTTACTGCAAAAAAGAATGGTGGCTTTGTTATGTGGAAAAATAATAAAATATCTCTGGCTCATTTTCCACTGCAAGTAAGGCAAGCTAGGCAGTCTTTATCTGCATACTGTGAATTTCTGATTGACAAGCAAATTAAATTCCAGATGAAATATCTTAATGTGCTTACATTTATGGTGGATGGTATTAAATACTCTGTTTCTACTAAAAACGAGGCAAAGGGAGTGTTTCTGAAGGTTTTTAAAGTTTTACCTGCATCAGAGGGCTGAAAGAAACTTCCATTGAGACTGGCATGCTCTTGAGGTCAGATCCAGTATCTACTATACTTCGAGGCTTAGGTAATCCTTTGTTCCCTGCTTAAGTCGTTTAGGCCTCTGTAAAAGCAATAAAACTGTTTGCACTAATCCGAGGGTCTGCTGGCCGTTTTCTGAATTTTTATGACCTCTACGAACTTTTTTCGTCGAGTGGTAAACAGGAAATCTCTTGAATACAGCTGAGAGTGTGGATTTCGATGTAACACTTCCTGTGGTCTGGCTGTGAAAGCGGTCCCCCGTCGCGAGTATTACTGATGGTTTCCTGGTTTGAGAAACTGAAAAGAACTGAAATAATGTGTTGTTTTTTTTAACAAGTAAATAACATTAGAATATGTATGTGAAGCATATAATAGCATCTGTTTTTCCTGTTTCTTTTTCCTTATGCTTATAGTTTTGAACCAAATTATATTTTTACAATATCTGCAGTGGGTGCAAGGTATAGCACTATATATATGAATATAAATAGGTAAATAGTGGCTATTGGGTGGTGTTAATCAGACAACTAATGTCAGTATAGTTAGGAACTAAAGCATGCAATTGCAAAACTTTGACAATTGGTAGTTGCAGGCACTGTGTATGGTACAGAATTATAATGTGGGATGCATTTATTTTTTTTTTCTGTCTGTTTTTTTTTTTGTTTTCTTTTTTCTTTCTTTCTCTCTCTCAATAAAAGTGGTATATAAATAATGATTGTAACAAAAGAGGTATTTGGGGTAGGTATAAGTAGCTAGTTAATATATTAAATTTTTTTCTTTAAATGGTAATACTACCTTACAATAGAGATTTGCTTAATTAATAGTTGGAACATAAGCTGTAGAGCAATAGCAGTGTTTGTTAGGGAATGTTTAGTTTAGACTTTGTAGTAGCTAAGTTAGAATATATAGGTTGTAAGTTTAGGAAATGTTTTAAGTTTTATTACATGAAGCTTTTAAATATGTTTGTGTTTTTAACCTTGTTCATGTTTTTTCACATACCAGACCTATATAAGTCCTGGTCCAGGGGTAAAGTGGGTAGGCACTGGCTGGCGACGGGATGTAGGAAATGCTTCCATATTATGTTTAATATGCAGTTAATACATATCCATTGGATAATTTCCCTTTTATACTATTATTGGATAATTAGACCTGTCAATGTGGGAATTAGACTCATGGAATGTTAAAGGGCTCCAGAACTTGAAGAAGAGGAAGCTGTTGCTACACATATTGCTACAGGACAAAGCACTGTTTGCATTTTTACAAGAAACATACTTGTTAAATGATCAGTGGGATGATATCAGGAAAAAGAACTGGATCAGAGTGGTAGTGGCATCAGAAGGTAAGACAAACAGTGCTGGAGTAGCTATAATCATTAAAACGCAATACAAAGACAAGATTTTAGACTCTAAAGTGGATCAAAATGGGCGATGGTGTTATGTTATTTTATCGGATAATGCATTTGATAAACCCCTTTTACTTTTGAATATATATGCACCATGTAATGACCAACAAAGTTTCATAACATCATTATATCCAATCTTAACACAGTATGATGGTTATTATTTTATTGTGGGTGGGGATTGGAATACCTATCAAAATCCAAAGTTGGATAGGTCTTGTCCACAAAGAGCATTTAATAAGCAGGCCGGGATAGCATTAAATGACTTCAAGGAGGATTTTCAATT
This sequence comes from Protopterus annectens, assembly GCF_019279795.1. Classification (NCBI taxonomy): domain Eukaryota; kingdom Metazoa; phylum Chordata; order Ceratodontiformes; family Protopteridae; genus Protopterus; species Protopterus annectens. Next base: position 839,056,834 of record NC_056741.1, read on the forward strand.
ATATGACCCCTTTTGTTATGCACATAATATTAATAATGCAATTAAGTATACCTTCTATTCACCATGCCACAAAATGTGGTCTAGAATAGATTTCTTCTTGATATCCAAAGCATTAATTAATTTGGGACCAGTAGTGGTTATACATACTCGATATCTATCGGATCACTCAAAAATTTCGTTAAGGTTTTCTAAAGATTTAAAAGATACAAAAATGCATAGAGGTTACAATTGGACACTTAATCCAAATCTGTTAAATAAAAAGGATATAATAGATGGAATTGTAAAATATCTGAAAGGTTTATCAGATAGGATGAAGCTTCAGGAACATACTCCTGATATTGAATGGGCAGCAGCTAAATCTCAAATTAGAGGATTTCTTTTGCAAAAAGCCTCATATTATAAGAAAAGGCAAAACATTGATATTCAAAAATTAGAAACAAAAGTAAAGCTACTCGAGAAAGAACTGATTCAGAATTTTAATGCTCAAACAGAGAAGGAAATGTTGAAATGTCAAAGGGATCTCTTCTTGCTGCATAATAGTAGAGTAACACTTCAGGAGCATAGGTGTTTAGTGAAATATGCCAATAATGTTCAAATACCGTCAAAAGCATTGGCAAGGATTATAAATCAATCGAAAACAACTGTACATATTTCGGAAATACAATGCAATGACACAGTGTATTCTAAAACTGAGGATATTATTGATATTTTCGAAAAAATCTATACCAAGGTTTATGAGGGTCAAATTGATAGGTCTATACATAAACAGAATAAAAGATTCTTGCAAAAAATTAATTTTCCAAAATTAGAAGAGAGTCTGCAAGGTGATCTGATTAAACCTATATCTTCAGAGGAAATAGTATATGTAATTCAACATATGAAAGTTCATAAGTCACCAGGTCCTGATGGTTTGACAGTTGAAGTTTATAAAGAGTTTGCTGATAGTTTTGGTAAAATATTGTCTCATGTATTTAACTACATAATCAGAAATAAAATTAGTGACCCCACCTTAATGCGTCAAAAACAATCTTTATACATAAAGCTAATTCAGACCCTCAAAGCCCGGATAATTACAGGCCAATAGCATTAATAAATGTGGATATGAAAATTCTAACTACCATTATAGCATGTAGATTAAAAAAGATTATGATCCATTTAATTTCTAAGAAACAGGCTGGATTTATGGCAACTAGACAAACTAGTGATAACACACTTATATTACATAATATAATGATGTATGCTAAACAAAACAACTCTAATATTTATGCCCTTATAATAGATGCTCAGAAAGCATTTGATAGAGTGGATATAAACTTTTTGTTTGATGTGTTGCCTTATTTCAATATGCCACAGGAATTTATTCAGATACTACAAATAGTATATAGTAATCCGTATACTACGTTATATAATAATAGGAGTTATTCTAAAAGAATACAGATTAAAAATGGTACATGGCAGGGTTGCCCTTTCTCCCCCTTATTGTTTAACCTTTATTTAGAACCTCTATTTTTATATATTAAGCAAAATTTGTATCATAATGCACCAATACTTTATAGGACTAAATTAGTAATGTCGGCATTTGCTGATGATCTTATTATTTATTGTACAACCCCAATTTCTGATAGTGAAAAGATATTAAATGTTATAAATGAATTTTTAGAAGTCTCTAATTATAAAATTAATTTGGAGAAAACTAGTATTTTCCCGTTAAGAACCCCTAAACCTTTTTCATTAATGTCCCTGGTGGGGAAGATATCATGTAAAGAAAATATCATATACTTGGGTATTAGCTTCTCTACGGATAATAAGGACTTTAATAGTAATAATATTAAACGAGTATGGGAACTAATAGTAGCTGATTGTGGCAGATGGAGGAATTTAAGACTACCGGTATTGGCAAAAGTATCAATAGTGAAAATTAATATATTACCACGAATGTTGTATATCTTTAGGTCTGCTCAAGTATCAATTACAAAGACAGTTTTTAACAAATTCATAAAGATCTAGCTAAATTTATTTGGGAGCCAAAGAAAACTAGAATATCGTATGAGAAATTAATGACCCCGAAGAGTAGAGGAGGACTTGAGTTACAGAATTTTGAAGTATGCTATTTAATTGTGAATGCCAACAGGTGTTTAAGAATTGCTAATTACGAGGTAATTAGTACAAAGTGGATACCAACTTGGGTGGTCTTGAATTACAAGCATATTCTAGATTGGAACATAAATCCTAAAGCTTTACCCTTTTTGGATAAAAGTAGTTTGATAAAGTATGGGATTATGGACAACTTAAAAACATATGTGTCATCTTTGCAAAATGTATTCCAATCAGTAGACTTGTTGCAATATATGATGGTTTTTCAGCCTTTCCATAGGAATCCCAATTTTAAACTAAATAATCAGTTGGTTGATCTTAGTAAATTCCCATTAATAGTTAATTTGACTCTGATTGATGTTTTTAATAAATTTCATTTATCGGCTTCGCAAGTTAGGCAGGAATTGAATCTTCCTAAGAGTTATATGGTTGTCATGAGACAAATCAGAGAACTTGCACCGAGTCATTTTGAAAATTTTAAACCGGTAGTCGGAATTGTGGATAAATGCTCTGAATTGTGGCAGGCTCTCCAACAGGAGGTCAAATTTATAACAACAACAAATAAATTAATTAAGGATTTAAAATTCCAGGGTAAAATTCTGTTGTCAGGGTATTGGGTAAACAAAATGACAGTAGCAGATAATCAGGTATTAAAAGCAATTGATTTAACAATAAAATCGGTCTCTTTTCAAAAGTTGATGTATACGCAGTTGATGATTTGGAATAATGCTTATTATACTCGTCTTAGGTTGCATAAATTTAATCCTAGGAATTCTCCAACTTGTCCATATTGCACAAATCAAACGGTGGATCTTCTTCATATGTTCTGGAGCTGCAAGTGTATATATAAACTTTGGAACTCTCTTAGAACACAACTACAAAAGATGAGTTATCAAAGTTCAACGTTATCATGGGAATTTATAGGTTCATAGGTTCATAGGTTCATACTAGGCTATCTGCCCAAGGGCATTTATAAGCCTAGCCCATAGTTATTTGGCTTTCGCCACCCCTTTAGTTTGAAGAAAACTATGCCTATTATTTTGCTGTGCCTCTGTCAAGCAGTGACACTGAAGTAATCCCTGGGGTATATCTGCGATCTCCCATCCATTGGTCAAGATTCCTCTTGAACAAGGCCAGCGAGGTGCTTTGCCTCACATGTACCGGGATTTTGTTCCACAGCATAGGGAGTCTCTGGGTGATGAATCTGTCCCTCCAGCACGTTCTATTAATAACCGTGTCAAGGTTTAAGTCTCCGCCCTTGTGGTTCTGAGGGATCTAGATTTTTGAGGTGAAGCATATTCATCAAATCTGGGTTTGACATGGCCTTATATGTCAGGCACAGGTCACCTCTGAGCAAGCGGTATGAGACTGAATAGAGCTGGAGTTCTTTCAGTCGGGCAGCATAAGACATATTTTTGAGACCCTTTATCCTTTTAGTGAGGAACTTTTGGGGCCTTTCCAGCTGCTGCAGGTGTCGGGTCAGATATATTCCGAATGGGGCATTGTACTCAATCATAGGTCTAATGAGTGATGAGTACAGGGGACGATGACCTCCCTTGATCTAGATGTGAATCCGTTCATGATCAGGTGGGCAATGTAGAAGGTTTTCCTAACTACTTTAGCAACATGAGTGTCAAACGACAGGCTACTGTCAACCTGGGTCCCTAGATCCCTGATGACTTCTTCTGTGCTCAGTGGATTGCCACCTATATGGTAGCTATGGGTAACCTTGTTTTTCCCGAAGGGTATGACTATGCATTTCTTGGCATTTAACTTTAGGCCATGGCTCTGGCACCAGTTATCTGTTTCTGTGAGGCCCTTCTGAAGGATATCTGTGTCAGATGTGTTTTGACTATGGCCCAGTTTGCAGTCATCTGCAAACTTTGTCAGCCATAACCCTCCTTGCTTGTACTTCAGAAAAGTAGATGCCGAACAAGAGTGGACCCAGGACTGAGCCCTGTGGGACACCACTTGTGGCAGGCTTCGAGTCTGACATGGCTCCAGCAACTCTGACCCTGTGTGTTCTGTCACTTAGCCAGTTTGCAACCCATCTTGTGATGTATGGGTTTACATTCAAGCTGATGAGTTTCTCGATGATACCTGAGTGGGGTATTGTGTCAAAGGCCTTTGCCAGGTCAAGGTAGGCTGTATGGACTGCCTTTCCCTCATCAATGGCCTTGGTGACTGTCTCGAAAAAGTCAACCAAGTTTAAAAGGCATGATCTGCCTTTGACAAAGCCAAACTGGGTTGGATCCAAAGTCTGCAAGTTCCCTATGTCTTTATTTATGAGTTCCATTATGATCCTCACCATGGCTTTGCAGATAAGGCTTGTCAAGCTAATGGGACGGTAATTTCCAGGGTCGGTGGAGGCACCGCCTTGTGAAGTGGGACCACAGTCGCCACTCCTTATCCTGAGGTGAGGCTAAGATTAAACAGCTGTCCTAACTGCGGGTTTAATTCCTCATTGAGTTCGTGGAGCACCATCCGGTCCCATGGATGCTGTGTTTTTTGCCTTGGAGAGAGCAGTTCTCACCTGGGCGTTGGAGATATTTGGGGGGCTACAATCTACAATACAACCTCTGGTATAGATATCTCTCCTTTTGGGGGGGAGGGGGGGGGAGTTTGCACTGAACCTGTCGGCCAGAATGTTGGCAATGTGTGTAGGTTCAGTAATCTTCACATCATTTTGAACTAATTCTGAGCATATCTGGGAGTTTCCTCCTAGGTTTCTAACATAGCTAAAAAAGGCCGTATGATTGTCTTTTGAGTCCTTGGCGATTTTTCTCTCAAAATTTGCCTTGGATGATTTTATGAGAGCTCTTAGATTTTACTTATGATGATCAAAGGTGACTTACCTTTCAAGGATTTTGCTCTATCTTGTAGTAGCTTCCTCCTTTTGTTGTAGAGCTTGTTTATGGCTGGGGTCCACCAGACTGGCTTGCCTTTGATACAAAGAGTCTTAGTTTTGTTTGGGATTGCCTGATCCATGCAGTCCTGTAGGTGCTGGTAGAAGGCATTTGTAAGTGATTCAGCGGTTTGAGTAATGTTTACCACTGGCTAAAGGAGACTACACTAGTTTTTAGAAGTGTGAAGTCGGCTTTTGAGAAGTTTTTCACTGTGGTCTTTTTATTTCAGGTGGGGCGGGATGAGGACCTCCAGCGAGATTAGTTTATGATCTGATCTCACCAGTGAGGGTATACTTCGGTGTTGAACATTGTGATCCCATGTTCATGATGATGAGATCAAGTATGTTTTCTCCTCTTGTGGGATGGTGACTAGTTGTTCCATGGCATTTGAGTTTATGAACTCCAGGAACCTTTGGGCTAGAGTGTTTGGGCTTGAGTAGTGTTCCCAGTCTATATTAGGGTAGTTGAAGTCACCTAGTATGATGGTGTTTGGAGATACATTTATCCTCCAATGTTTTCAGGAAAGCCATGTGAGGTTCCTGAGTTTGAGAGGGTGGCCTGTAACATGCTACAAATTGCAGAGCAGTCTTGCCTATGGTTAATTGCACCTGGATGGTCTCTGATGCATCGATGCGTTGCCACCAACCTTGAGGTGTGGGTGTCCTTTATGAATATGGACACCCCTCCTTTATTGGTGTTGTCCGGATTTTGGGGCGAACGCATGATATGAGGTGAAACCTGATAGTGCTGGGGTGCTCTGGAGCCTTGAACCAGGTTTCTGTCACTGCACAGACATCGATGTTCTCCATACTGAGAAGGGCCTCGGTGCGTGCATCTTGAGATTGAGACTTCTGGCATTGAGCAGCATTACCCTTAGTTTTTTTCCTTTTTATGTTCTAGGGTGGTAGGTTTAGAATTTGAGCCTTGCCTAAAAAAGGCACTATGGGGTGGCAAGAGCCTTTGCCAATATCCGGAAGCCTAGGGTGACAGGTGCAAGCCCCGCGAAGCAGCGTGGCTTGTCCAGCATGTCATCCCAGGCAGACAGACATTGGATCCTTTGAATGACACCAGAATTTAAGCCAATTATTAAAGCTGATCATCTTATCACTGTATTGTGGCATCATTCTAGGTGAAGGTAGGATACTGCTCAAGGTCAGGGTCATACCTGCCTGGGCTACATAATCAGAAAGCTCCTCAATGTCTCTTTTCATGTAGTCCAAGGAGGTACGTCTCAGGTCGTTGACACCAGCGTGGACAATGACTGAGTCGTACTTGTACCTGCTGTTGAGAGACCTGAGTGCTTGCATTATGTGGCGGATTCTAGCGCCCGACAGGAAGCTTACTGTGACCTTCTCCTTACTCAGTCTGGTGAGCGGGACGTCAGTGTGTCTGACTATGGAGTCTCCTATGACAAGTTATGATTCTACATGTTCCTCCAAGAGAGCTCTCTAGGTCACAAACTATAATATGTATGAATATTTTTTTGCTGATGAAGTTATATATAGCTACAAATTGGTTAGAACCAGACAAGACATCATGGGATAATTTCAAGCTTGTGGCTATAAAGCATATATTAGCACATAAATTACTCCTGAAGCAAAGTAACAAAAATATTAATAACCCAAAAATATGGGAAAAGGTTTTTAACATTATATTAGCATAATACTGTTATTAGGAATATATTAAAGTTTGGATGTATATGTGGAGGAAACAATGTTTTGAAAACATGTATGATATGTATGGACGCAAAGTACTTCTACAAATGTTTTGGCTTTGTTTTTATTCCCTGGTGTCTTCTTTTTTGGAATAATGACGATTTTTATATGGAAGCATTTCATGTAGATATTGTATATAGTTTTGATAGTAATAGTAGTGAATTATGTGTGTGATTTTATTGTATTTTGAAAATATATATCAATAAAAATTTATTATGGAAAAAAAAATAAGCATTTTTACATGTTGGTGAGTGATTGCAAAGTACTTTTGATATGTTAGAAGACCTTATGATAGACCCAGAAAAAGGTCCACGTAGTCATAGGCAGCAAAAAGGTGATGAGCAAGATAAGTTGACTAATTAGACCTCAAACTCAAACCCAGTCAGAAAAAGCTTTTTATTCTTAATAAAAGTTGAGCACTTTCATCCCCACTACTTGGGACTTCCTCAGAATATGTTTAACATCCAAACACCTGGTTTAAAACAAAATATATTTTATAAGCCTAATTAGTCATCAATTAATCAATTAAAACATTAGAAAATTACAAAGTCAGTTGCAAAACTAAATAAAAGCAACAATAAAGATTTGTCAGTATAGTATAAAAACCCTTTAAATATATTAAGAAATACTTGAGAAAAATACTTATAAAAATAAACAGGACATGGTAAACCAGTTGTAATATACTATTTTAATGATTCAGTGGCAAAAAGGGCAGTAGTAAAAATGTCATAGTTCAGCAGCCATCATTTTTAAGACAGGTCAAATAGAAATGTATTAATTTAGCCAAGGTAAAATGGAGGCATCTAGCCTAATTTGCCAAACAAGTTCATGGTATTCAGTTTTATTCTCCTTCTGTCCCCTTCTAACATAACATATAATTTCAAGGATACCAAATTCAAATGTAATAAAACCTTCACCCAACAGTGAATGCTTATTAAAAGTGTTGTTAGTATTCTCTTTTTTGATACCATAAAGGTGTTCATATATCCTTTTTGCCAGTTTCCTTTCAGTTTCTCCTACATAAAATGAGTGGCAATGCTAACAAATCGCTATACACACTAGCACTTTAGTTTCACAATTGCCCTTCTCAAATGTGATTTCTGTGTGGCAATAGTTATTTAAAATGACAGACCTCTTGTGAAAAATTTAGTTACAAGAACTGCATTTCCTGCATTTGGTGGTTTCCTTCACAATCTCCTTGTTATCCTTCTCTAAAATTTTCGTAATATTCTTGTCCACCTTATAAATAAACTGGAGGACTTCACCCACAGTACTAAAAATCTCTACATCTACCTTTTAGATAGACCAGTTGTTCCTAAAAGTATTTCTCACCTGTGAACTAGTTTTGTTATATTTGATAGTGGTGGTGCTGTGGTAGCGTTGTCGCCTCACAGTTAGACGTTGCCTGTTCTATTCTCAATTAGAGCGTCTTCTGTGTAGCAACATGCGTGAATGGGCGTTCCTTCGTTGAAGGTTGTGCTTTAGGCCCGGCAAGCCAGTACATAAAAATCTACTGCCAATCATTAGCGGACCAGAGTTCCGCTGTGGCGACCCCTTAACCAGGAAAAGCCGAAAGACACAAACAAACAAAACATTCTGCAAACTATACATTGTGGTAACCTGATCTCCTTCTTTCCCCATCATTACGGGATTACCCAGAAAGACAGTGTATTTTACTCCTCTGTCCCTAACCACCGCAGCTTGTATTTTAAAAAGTAAATCATTAGGATATCCTCTCCCCAAAAACATACTCCTCGTGATATCCAATTCGTGAATAAAAGTGTTGTGGTTAGAAACCATTCTGGCTGTCCTAATAAATTGTCTCTTCACTGTTTTTTTTTTTTGTTTTGTTTTGTTTTAATAAAACCAAGGACAACAATTCTAGTATAAATATGAACTGGAAAAAGTGTCCTTTCTATAAATAGAGGAGACAAACATGTTCCCTCAACAGCAAGATATACATCATGGAAGTGAGCAGATAGAAATATGTTTATGTGTAAATCTTAAAAAACTAGTTGTGCCTGTAATGTATTCTAAAAAATAATCTTTGTCCTGGGAACTGCCTAGCCAAACCATAAAGATGTCAGCCAAAAATCTTAATAAAAAGTCGACAAGTCTTTGCAAGGTGGTTTAAACACATATTGTTTTTCCCAAAATGGGTGTGCAAGCTGCCCCCATAGCTACACCATTGATTTGTCTATAAAGCTCCTCTTCAAAAAATAAAAAAGTTGTTTCGTAAGACTATGTCCATAAGTCCACTAGAAACCTCACTTCCCTGGTTTCCAAAGCTTGATATTCCAAATGGGCCTCTTCAAAAATAGATTAAAAGTCTGTTCCTTACTGGGTTTAAGTTCAAGCTCTAATTATTTCAACATATCTTGCTCATCACCTTTTTGCTGCCTAGCACTACGTGAACCTTTTTCTGAGTTCACCAGTATTTTGGGTCGCTTGATACACGCACCTATATTGGAAGACCTTATGACATAAAAACAATCACTAACTACTTTGTCTGAGGATGCAAAAACTTGGTTAACAAATCTGGAGTGTACTACTGATGAGGAAATTGGAAAAATGTGAACTTTATGTATATGGCAGGCACAACTGCACAAGAAGGCAGTAACCAGTGCTTCAAATTGAAAGGCAAAAACCCACAGGGAATGTCTGAACCTTCACAGAGGGTTACACAGGCAAAGGAGAAAACACTCTCAAGTGCACATCAAGTTCTTTGAGTAAAATGTTTCCAGTATAAAAAACTGGGGCATGTAGGGTGTAAATGTTCACATTTCTAGAATGGGGAATGACTCTACGTGAGGGTAGCCAAATGAAGCAGCAACACAGCAGTGGCATTTTTTTTCAAGCTACAGATTGCTGCAGATTATCACAAAACATGTAACCTCTGCTGGCACAGGATACATAATCTTTTGCTAAAAGGGATATGACATTAAACATAACTGTTAGTTCAACCTGCAGTTCCAGGGGAACATTACATGCCCTGTCAATTTGCTCCAGTTAGGGAATGAGAAGTATGCCTTTTCTGGTGCCATTAGCAAAGGTTCATTTGGACTGGGAAGGGGGACACAATGCATGTAGGTGGCTTTGTTTGATGATCTCCCAGAAGGTGTTCTAAAAGGTGATGACACTGTTGACAGACTACCTTATGTGCATGCAGTTACATGCAGCCAGGCAGAGGTGCAAGTGTGTGTGAGAAAAGTAGTCGGATTGATAAACAGCCAATAAATACACCTAGAACAGTTGCTGGTAATGTGTTTCACTTCATGCAGACAGATATGGGCCTTTCTCTGGAAGGAAGTACTTTAAGGGAGAGATGTATGGTAGCTGTACGTCTAAGTCTGAGACTCAGCCTTTGAAAATGTTCACCATTTTATTAGAGGGTTAACTGGGAAGGATCACAAAGAGAGAAATTAGATATGCACAGCTTTCAGATCCTACCTTACAGGGCTTTAGGGAGAATTCCAAGCAAGCTTATCAATCTCAGGGGTTCAGAGAGTCTGTACACTGGAAAGGGGGTTACTCCACAGAGAATATACTCTTGAAAGAGGAACAGAAAGATAAATGATAGATCAGTTGGTAATTTCGAGGGCTTATCACAAGTACTTCTAGGCGTAACCTATGATATTCATTTTTTAGGCCATTTAGGTGTAAAGCATACAGAAAGGAGACTTGTGCAAAAATCTTATTGATCAGCCATCATAAAAGATCCAAGTGATCTGAGTTCAAATAGCAGCTCAGGTTATTGGCACAGACAAGGGGAATGGTTCACTCATCCTGAAGGGTGGATGTTGGCACTCTGACTTACCCTATCCAACCTTATGGATGCCAGGAGCATGTGGGACTGTTGTCCTTAGGGGTACAGGGCTATTGCTGTATCACTGTAGTGGTATGATGATGTGTCAGATAGCCCACTGCATGGTCACCCTCCTGGGATAGGAAGGGTATACACAGGGGTGGAAACCTTGAGACAAAACACTCCTTATTAGAAACACAGCACCTTCCTGGTATGTCTCAATCTCTTTAATGGCCCTGTACATGGAATACAGTTAGACTGGGAGAGACTATTGAGTTTCATTTGGCCTAGTGAACAAGGTGAGGCCCTAGGAGCAGCTAATATTCAGCTATATGGAACCAACAAGCCATTAAAAAGGCTTTAAAAAAGATACATGATGGTATTGCAAGATATGTGAGCAGTGTCAAAATGTTAGCATGGCAGAAAACAATGTTAAAGCTGCCATGGCATTTCCTGTTATTGGGAAATTATTTCAGAGGGAAGCCAGTACTACTCTGGGGCCTCTAAGTATCTCAAGCATAACAGGTAAGAGATAGAACTTAGTGGTAGTAGATTGTGCTATTTGGTACCCTAATACTGTTGTTTTGTAGGGTTCATATTAAAACACCGAACGCTGAAAACAGAGAACGGTGTTTCATTGACAAATATTCAGCAAACACTGAAAATGTCGAAACCACAGAACAGAGATTTCCCTAGGAAAGAAATCATTGTTCCAACCCCAAAAGAAAACATGAAACACTTCCAAACACATACACACATACCCTAACCCTAATCATACCCCCTCAAAAACCAGTAAACAACTAAATACACATATGCACGTAACCCAACCATACATCTAACAAAAAAAAAAACAGTAAACATTTTAAAACATTTTCACTTACCCTAACCCGCACCCTAACCCTAAGGTCAGTAACTCTCACACATTTACATAAATAGTTCCAAACACATACACACTTACCTTAACCCTAATCCTACCCCCCCAAAACAAAAGTAAACAGCTGAAAACACATACACACATAACTCAACCATACATCTAACCGAAAATAAAAAACAGTAAACACTTTCATACATATGCACCTACCTTAACCCACACCCTAACCCTAAGGTCAGTAACTGTTGCACAATCACGTTCAGGAGCTATACCGGACAAGGGACCACACTACACTTCAGAACAGGCAAAGCAACGAAGTGGTCAAGCGACTTCTTTCCCAGGGAAAGAATTAGCTGAACAGCCACTTTGCTGTTTTGCCTGTTCACCCTACATGTGTCCACAAAAACGCATTCGACAAAATGCGTTTTCATCATTCTAATAGGAACCTGTTTTGTCTGCTACTGATGCAAAAAATGTCGAAGATGTTCTGTTAAAAACTTTCAGTGTTGTGGAATTTCCCCAGGAAATACTGAAGAACTGAGGAGGTGAATTCACATAAGACCTGCTGACCTGTTTTTGGAGGTTCTTTATGAGAAAGCAGTTAAAAAACATACCTTTCCATCCTCAAACACATGGTTTAATGGAAAGGTTTGTACTCTACTTTTAAAGCTATGTCGAGAACAGTTGCAGACCAGTAGAAATGAGAGTGTGACAAGTACATACCCAATCCTCCTTCTGTTTGTGGGAAGGTATCCCAGGAATTAAGACATTTTTCAGCATTTGAACTACCTTCTAGATAGATTCTAGGCTTAATTCTTGATGATGCTGGGTGAATCTGATAACAACAAAGAATCTTTATTGGTGTATATGCTGAGTTTCAAGTATAAAGAGCTCATGGAGTAGTCACATGAGCATCTAACAGAAGCAAACATCAGCAACAAAATGGTATGACAGGACAGCAACAGCCCATAAGTATATGACTGGACAAGAGGTGCTTATCTTAAAGAATTTGAGACAACTTATTCATTTTCCAGCAAAATAAGATAATATTCTTGATCTGCTGATTACTAATATCCCAAAGAAAGTTGTTAAAATCAAGCAGTTACGCCAACTAGGGAGTTCTGATCACTCAGCTTTTCATTTCAGTTTTGATTAATTTAATATCATCCCAGTGCATAATATATGTGCATAATATATTATTTTGATAGGTCCAAATTTATTTTTGAAGAAGTCGCACTTATGAACTCTTTAGATGAGTTTATCAACAATAATCAAAATACATATGTTTTGTGAAACAGTTTGATGATACTTGTTTTGGGCATGTAAATAACTGTAAAAAAGTGATAATAAAGAAGAGTGGTGCCTACATACTATCTTGTCGGCAGCTGAGATGCAATAACCTTCTGTAAAAGAAAGAAAGGAAATACAAGATCTAGAATAACACTTTTTTTTTCTAAGAAAGAATGTTAGGTTAAAAGAATTCTTGAAAAAGTTAAAGAATGATTCTGAAAAAAATCTAGTTAAAAAGGATAGCAAAAAATCAATCATTGTGTTAATAAGAAGAAAGTATCTGCAGACAGTTTTGGTCCTATTACATAATATGTGAAAATATTTCACTTAAATGTTGATTTGACAAATATATTTCACAACTACTTTACTACTGAAGTAAAGGGTACAAAATGTTATAATCAAGAATCTCAAGTTGAAATTACAGATATCAGAATTAGTGACTAGTTCTTTGGCAAAGATTAAGGTGAATTACAGCTGTGCTCCAGATGATATCCCAGCTTGATTTTGGACAAGTATGTCTAGGAAAAATAATACACTTTGGTCTGTTACAATTATCAAGAATGATTCCCGAGGTAGAAGTTAGCAAATGTAATACCTATACATAAATGTGATCCATCAGATGTTGTCAATAATTACAGACCAATTAGTGTAATGTTTCTTACTGGGAAATATTTTGAAAGGTTTCTCCTAGGTTAAAGGATACAAAAATACTTTGTAGGACCAGTTATTGGATATTTCTCAACATGGTTTTATAAAACAATAAATCTATATTTATTAACGTGGTCCAATTTTACAACCTGATTAATGTCGCTAGACTCTAGAACTGGGGTTATGGTGGCATATTTCAATCTGTCTAAGGTGCTCAGCAGCTTATGACACTTTATTATTATAGACACAATGATCAAGTTAACAACTGATCAGTATATTATTAGGTGGACACTAAATTGGCTGTACAATAGATGTCTAAGAGTTAAAACTAATACCTTTTAGTTTGATTGGGATGCTGTTTAGGTTGGGGTCCTACAAGATCAGTCTTAGGTCTGATCTTATTCAATGTGTTTTTCATACTTTCCAGCATCAGTTACATTTTGGGTTGTGAAATATACCACTGACACAAAAACTGGAGCATCTATGACCAACTAACTCAGTAGATGAGGTAGTGCTTTTTCAGCAGCTGTCACAAAAGGTTTAAGAATCAAAGCAGTAATAGAAGAATGTGTGTAAAATATTAGGAAGGTGCTGGGAAAACTAAAAAGGCAGTGTTAACTGTCAAGGCAAAAATCTGTCAGATAAAACAGGCAAAATAGCTCTACCTTGCAACTAAAAATGGAAATTTGTTTTTAGATAACAAATGCATAGTGTAACTTAAAATGCATTTGTACCCCCAATCCCTATTTCTTTTTTTTTTTTAAACAAATTTATTGTTTTAACATATAAGAGAAATATCATAACAATTTTATACAAATAATTAAAAATAGGTATTATTATAATATTCAACAAAACAACTAAAGTATTTACAAAGACATCCACTACAATCAGATCAATTAATTAAACTAAAATACTGTGCTATTTAAATTAGAATTTTTTTAACAAATTTTGTAAATTATCCCATACAATAAAATGTGATGTTTTTCTAGTTGTTCTCATTCTAATTGTGCTTATTTCCATATGACACATTATATTCATAACATTTTTAAATTCATTGAACGAAGGAGGTGTATCTGAAATCCAATTTCTAGTTATTATTTTCCTAGCCACTGCTAGGATAGACCATAACAAGGGAAGCTTAATCTTTTAACACATTGAGGTACAGGTGTGTTGAATAATATAAGAGACTTAGAAATAATGAAATTATCTGTAAAAGAGCCTGCAAAAATTCATTAATTGACTTCCAGTATTCTTTCAACTTCATACAGTCATAAAACATATGAGCCCAGTCAGCATTAATTTCTACATTACATCTCTTACATAGACTATCTTTATTATTAATTTTATTCATCATCAAAGGTGTATAAAAAGATCTATGCAAAAATTTCCATGTATAAAGTCTCCAGACAATGGAAGATGTAGTTCTATAAGCAGATTCCAATATATATTGTTTATCTTGTTGAGTTGGTGGGTCCCCATTAATAGAGGTGAAATAATTCCAGTATGAATCTACATTGTAAAAGTTTCTTGTCTGATAATTTTATGTATATATGAAAGTTTACCTTTATCAGAAACTTTATGCTGTAAATTTATTATCAAGTAATCAATCAGTTTTGGAATAGATTCTTTAACTGTTATAGACATTAGATCTATTCTATCAATGAGATGTTGTCTAAAGATCTGAACCTCTAACCAGCAAGTTTCTCTTAGATCAAATTCTTGTTTTAAGAAATCTAGATTTTTAACTTTATTATCAGATATCAGCTGATACCAGTACTTTAGATTATTATCTATAGCTAAATGAGCTCCTTCAGAAGTAGATGACATAAGCATACCCTGAGTATAAATTATAGGGAATAAAATAAAATTCCATTCCCTATACTTAGGGTGCATGAATATAAAGTTACGATAACTAATAATAATATTTAATGGGTAACAGACCATATGTTTAGGTGTAATAGGTGAAGTACAAAATTCCTTTAGCAACCACAACATGGAGTTATTTATAATCATATTTTATGTGTTAAGGAGATTTTCATGAAGTGCATACTAATTAGCTCCCAATAATCTTTCCATTTTGACATATGACCGATCTATTAATAAAGTAATAACTTTTATAATAGAAGAGATAATATATAAATTAAAGTCTGGAAAAGAAATACCCCTTGAGACCAGCTATTAGTATGTTTCTTTAATGCAATCCTAGGTCTATTAGGTGCCCATAAGAAATTTAACATTAGTGTATTCAGTTTCTTGATAGTTATTTTGTAGGTGAAAGTATTATTGATTGTATTAAGTATAAAATCTTGGGAATATTATCATTTTAATAATTGTAAGTCTCTCCTCCATAGTAAAAACATATTATTCCAGGTATTAAAAAGATTTTGTATATTAAGAAAACAGGTATTATAGTTATTATATATAATAGATTTAATATCTTTAGATAGTATTATACCTAAATAAGTTATCTGACCTGAGTTGGGTACATATTTAGTAAAATCACTAATGAGAGTATTTTTCATGTATATATAGGTAGTATTTTAGTTTTTCTTCATTGAATATTAAACCAGAAATACTTTTAAAATTCATCATTTTATCAAATAAAGACTGCATAGAAGAATTAGATCCTGCTGATGTAATTAGAACATCATCTGCAAAAGTTGAATTTTTGATGTTGTATTTTCTTCTATTTCAAAACCCTCTATGTCAGTACTGTTTCTAATCAAATTAGCCCAAGGCTCCATTACTAAAGTGAATAATAGTGGAGAAAGTGGACATCCTTGCTTTGTACCTTTAAGAATGGGTATTTTTGTGAAACATATGTTCCTACCTTAATATAAGCCCCTTTGTATAAATGCTCAATTAAATTTACAAATGCATCAGAGAAATTTGTGCACTTCAGTAAGGTAAACAGATAGTCCCAGCTTACTGAATCAAATGTTGAACCTATATCAAGACTAATAAGTGTTAAATCTTTCTTTTTCCTATTTGCAAAATCAATTAATGTTAAAGTTCTTCTTATATTATCAAAAGTATTTCTATTTACAATGAAGCCCGTCTGATCTATGTCTATAATGCCGGCCATAATTGTCTTCAATCTATCAGCAAAAATACTCATAAACATTTTATAATCAACATTAAGTAATGAGATGGGTCGATATGAAGAACATCTAGTTGGATCTTTATTAGGTTTTAAAATTGGTGAAATAAATGTATATTGCCAAGATGGGGGTTATTAACTCAGTTTGGGCCAGAATAAAACCTTATGTATTAATGAATATGTAGTTTTAGAAAGGATTTTATATATCTCTGGTATAATACCATCATTACCCGGTGCTTTGTTTGATTTAAGCTTATTTATTTGTGTAATAACTTCTGTATATGAAATACTCTTGTCCAATAGTTTAATCTGTTGTTTATTAAGCTTTTATTCATGTTTGTGGTTATAAACTCCTTTATTTTATCTTTAGGTTCCATGTTAATGTTGTTATGGTTAATCTTGTGAAAGTGATTTCTAAATTCATCCAGTATTTCTGGTATACTAGAAACATTCTTCTTTTCCTTAGAGAAAAGATTTCTTTGATATGGTTTTGTTTATTCAATCTTTTGTTTTATTTTTAAGTCTATGTAAGTATTTGGGGCTTATTGAATAAGACAAAACTTGTATTTCTCTAAAGTTATTTTAACTTTATGAGTTAAAATTTCTTTGTATTTCTCATTTAGTTTGTTTATTTCTTCAATAACTTTCTTGTCCATAATATTTTCTTTATTATTATGTTTATAAGAGTCTAGTTTACTTTGAATATCTAACAATTCCTTATCCCAAGATTTCCTTTTGTTATTATACCATCTGATACTTTGTCCATATAGATATGATTTTAAGGCATCCCAAACATAGACAATGGAGACTTCAGGAGTATTATTTATGTCTAGAAAATGTTGTACTTCTGAAAGTATATATTCTTTATAGTCTTTTAGCTGAGTTAAGTATGCTGGTATCCTTTTGATCTGAACATTGTGAGTATTTTTATCATGAATTCAAAACAATTGAGTTATGATCAGATATAGGACATGAAATGATTTTGGAATTAATTAAATCTGTTACCATCTGGTTAGAAATAAAGACCCTATCTATTTTTGAATAAGTTTTGTATCTGTTAGAAAAAAGGTGTATGGTAATGATTTTGACTCTATCTGATTATTAATATCATTCAAATGATAAGAATTAGCAAAATCATTTAAATGTTTTGCATTAGATGTAATTCTTCTTTTCTTTATAGTGGTAGCATCACTTTCATGTAGTATACAATTAAAATCACCAGCTAAAATAATAATCCCTATAGAGAATGATATGATCTTATCAATATGATGTTTCACTGTATTAATACCAATTCCAGGTATCCAGTATACATTAATTAAAGTGTAAGTCTTCCCATTAATTTGTATTGTAACCATACAAAACATTCCTTTGTCATCCTGATAAGACTTAATGGTTTTAGGAATGGGCATACTTTTATTCCATAAAATAGCCACTCCTCTTTTTCTGAGTGTGCTCTGAACTAACCAATACTGCATACTTATTAGTGGCTAGTTTATCAATATCTTTTTCAAGAGATGGGTTTCTTGCAGGAAGACTAGATTGGCCTTGTGTAGATTAATGTATCTTATTAGGCTTGCCCTTTTACACGGATTATTCAATCCATTAATGTTTAAAGAAATTCCTTTTAAAGATGTCATTTGGCATTTTTAAAACTCAAGAATCTTATGATCGAAATAACAAATAACAAGATAAATAATGTTACATCTCCTCTTTAGGTGTACCTTTAAATATAGCTGTATTTATTAAATCTCTTATGGGATTTTGTATAGGATTCAATTTTGTTTGTAGTGACAATGAGTGTACAAAATATATTGTGGATGTCAAACTATATACATATAACAATGAACAAGTGAAAATAATGTAAGGATTAAACCTTGCATCCTGCCTGAGTTGAAAACTCCAACTTAGAGCAGTATTTACTACTCAAGTTAACCCCTACCCTAAGCAGCAGTACCTCAGCTACCACCTTATCAATTTAATACTAGTTATATTTAACTGATGTTAACAGTTTTCAATTCAATTATCTATCAAGACAAAACTACACATTTGGTAAAACAGCATCATATAAACTAAAGTAAACTTTTTTTTTTTTTTTTTTTTTTAAAAAACTGTTCATACTATTATATAGATCTATGTAATATATAACACTTGAATTCTAATAGCATTCAAATAATCTTAATGTTAGAAATCAAGAGGAGAGAAAATTATGTTCTAACATTCATTTAAATCAAAAACTTTGGCTAATATGATTCAGACATTACATGCATTAAGATGCATCTATTTTCTGTCATGTGAATTCTATCAACAGCTTCCAAAAAAATCTTGAATTGTTTGTATATGAGCATTTACTTAAACTCATTATTGTCAATAGAGTAAAATATTGTATTCATAAAAATTATTATAAATCATATTGCATAGTTATGCAGATTCTCAGAAACACCTAAAAAAAAAAAAAAAAAAAAAAAAAAAAAAAAAAGCCATCACACACATAAACACAGACACACACACATACATATACACACACACATATACACACACACACACACACACACACACACACATATACACATACACATATATACATAGATACACACACACACACACACACACATATATATATATATATATATATATCTGATCTCACTGAGTTGTGTGTTAGTAGAGCACTATCCTACTTGCTGTCCCTAGAATAAATCTGTCTGCTTTATACAAAATAATGCACAGCAAACACATATTAGTAACCAGATTTTACAATCATGCTAACCTACTGCTTTAAAATATATCACATGACATTTCTTCCAGAATAAAGTTATAAGATTATTTATGCTTGCCAATCAGATGAATTAAATGAGTTATAGTAAAGTATATGTTTGGAACACAAGTTTTAACACAGATTATTATGCTACTGTTAAGTAGATTTTCAAAAACATTTAAATAAATGTTTCATTTTCTATGCCTTCTAAAATAAGATATTTACTTGCTACAAGAAACTACATCATCCAAACTCATCATAACTGACATATTTTATGAATAGAGTATTTTCCTGAATCTGTGGTATGTCAGTGTGATAACCTTGTCAATGTTTATACTAACTGCTTTCAGTTTCTCTGTGAAAATTCTGTGAGTGAAGCTTCTGAGGAAACTCATGGACACTATGCATGAGACAGCCCACATCCCAGATTGTCTCCTTAACATTTTGGCAGGAAACTTATTAAAACTTGTGGCAAACATTCATTTTGTCAATAGAGTAAAATATTGTATTCATAGAAATTATTATAAATCATATTGGATAGTTATGCAGATTCTCAGAAAAAAAAAGCCATCACACTCACACACACACACACACACACACACACACACACACACACACACATATATATATATATCTGATCTCACTGAGTTGTGTGTTAGTAGAGCACTATCCTACTTGCTGCCCCTAGAATAAATCTGTCTGCTTTATACAAAATAATGCACAGCAAACACATATTGGTAACCAGATTTTACAATCATGCTAACCTACTGCTTTAAAATATATCACATGACATTTCTTCCAGAATAGAGTTATAAGATTATTTATGTTTGTCAATCAGATGAATTAAATGAGTTATAGTAAAGTATATGTTTGGAACACAAATTTTAACACAGATTATTATGCTGTAGATTTTCAAAAACATTTAAATAAATGTTTCATTTTTATGCCTTCTAAAATAAGACATTTACTTACTACAAGAAACTACATCATTTAAACTCATTATAACTGACATATTTTATGAACAGAGTATTTTTCCTGAATCTGTGGTGTGTCAGTGTGATAACCTTGTCAATGTTTATACTAACTGCTTTCAGTTTCTCTGTGAGAATTCTGTGATTTGAAGATTCTGAGGTAACTCAAGGACATTGTGCATAAGACAGCCCACATCCCAGATTGTCTCTCTTAACATTTTGGCGGAAACTTATTAAAAACTAGTGACAAACATTCATTTAGCAGTGTAAATGCATCTAAACATGACAGAACCTCCACAATGTATTCCACAGATCATCACAGCCTCTATGCAAGTGAAATTAAACTCAAAATTACCAACAAGCAATAAAACTCAGCATTCTTCTCCCAACTCAATTTTCATACAAATCCTATTATTCACTGTGCCCACACAGTCTAAAGCATTTCTATATATTAATAAAGAAAAGAAAAGAGAGTAGAAAATAAAAGGGAGTGAGGCAGAAATAAAAAATGTAAGAGAAAGCTGTAAGAAGTATATACAATGGAATGTTACTTACTGTTTATATTAATAGAGTTAAAAATAAAACATATTATTTACTCTTATTTAGTTCTGATTATTATTAGTTAAAGCATGACAGATTATTTACAAACAAGCATAAGCAGTATAATCAAGAAAGTATAATTAGAAATAGCATTTGAAGAACTTATAAACTTTTACAAGAAATAAATATGTTATTATTCTATTAATGATATTTTCATTACTGTTCTCTCCCTGCCCTCCCCACCCTTTACCCACTACATAATCTAAATAGAATGTCATTGTTTAAACAAAGAAAATAATAAAAGAAGAAGGAAAAAAAAGGTAAAGATAAAAAAATGTATCAAATTACTAACCTTACTGTTTTCAGAAAGAAAACAAATCGAGTCACAGCCTGCCATTAAATCCTCAGGCATTTTGACTGGTTATGAAACAAAACATTTCTTTGCACATAGAGAATAACTTTGATTAAATCTTTTCCAAAATATTTGTGGCTTTCTGGAAATGCAGGAACTATATTCAAAAGATTAATAATGAACTAAAATGATGAGAGAGAAAAAACATATAACAAATCATTTGTTTTTAGTCTCTTCTTCTTCTCTGAAGTCTTCCAGGAAGCTTCAGTTGCCAATCTCTTTAATGAAGAACTAGCCCATTCCATTTCTTCTATTTTATCCAAAATCCTTTTTTTTGACAAACAGTAAAGCAGAGTCTAAATCATCAAGACCTTAGGACCATCAGGAAGGAAGATTTTAAGCTTGGCAGGAAACAGAAGGTATGTTTTAAACTGTGCTTTTTAAGCTCCTTATTAGTGGCAGAAAAACTTTTCTTTTAGCAATTACCATGGAAGAATAGTCATTGTCAAACGCACAGTTGTCTCATTAAACTTAACAGGAGCTTTAGCCCAAGCAGATTTAAGAACCATCTCTTTATCAAAAGATGATAGAAATCTAACTATAACTGATCTAGGATAGTTTTTGTTAGAGTTAGTATTAGCTATAGATCTATGTGCTCTTTCGATACCAAAAGAGAATGCTTCTGGTAAATCTAAAGTTTTAGGAGCCATGTTGTTAAAAAGAAGTAATATTGTTACCTTCAATATTTTCTGGCAGTCCAAAAATCCTAATGTTATTGCGCCTAGATCTATTTTCCAGGTCATCCAGCTTTGTTTGTAAATGTGTATTTTGTTTCACCAGAAACTCAATGTTGACTTCCTGTTCTTGTATTTTATTTTCCATGTCATTCACAGCTTCTTCTATGCCTGTCATCTGGATCTTCTGTTGTTGCAGGTCCATATGTAACAAGTCTATTTGTTTTGTAGTTTTTTCTATGAAAGTGTCTATTTTAGTATCCATTTTATCCATCTTAGCAGTAAGTTGCTGGACTATAATTATCAGAGACTGAAGTTCTTTCTTGATGCTGGAGTCTTGAGAATTTGTCTTACTGGAACTCATTTCAGACTGATAAACTGACAGGAAAATTTCCAAAGTAATTTCTGACAGGAATATTATTAAGATTTCCTTTCTTTTTTAGATATAGTTCAAGAACTATATAAAACAAACATATTTAGAAAGAAAATTACTTCAAGAATTAATTTTTTAAGTAATTAATTCCTGTCAATGTAATGAAATTGGTGGAGCTGAAGAAATCTGCTGCTATCCTGTGTTCATCCTTGGCCACGCCCTAATCCAATCTCTATTTCTTGAGGAATTCTCAGTAAAATTCAATTGAATCAGGAATGTATAGAAAAGTGTGAAAGGCTGTAATTTGATGGGAACATTAACTTTTTTTTTCAGCAGGGGAATGCAATAGCTATAAACTAAATTATATTAAATCTGTATTAAACTAAGAAACATACAATCCATTTTTTAAAAGTTAAAGGTGTTGCATCATACTCTTTTTAATAGATATGCAACATTTAAATGAACAATTTGAAACTGTGTATAAAATGTTCATTTCCTGCTTAGGTTAGAAAGTGAAACCAGCTATGCTGTGCACACATCAGCAGTGCTTGAAACCCAATACTCCTTAAATATGCTATTATAGAACAAATGGTATTATCTTATTTGGGACTCTCTCCTCCTCCACCCCATGGAGTATGTAACTGTGGGAGCAAGAAGCATCTTCCAAAATCCAAAACTGAAGCCTACAGGAAGAATTGCCAGTGCCTCTTGTAAATACATAGAAACAGTTATGGAGTTGTGGTATTTTTCTTTTAAAGAATGTGCTAGGGAACTTTTTAGACTCTATTCAGATACATGAAAGCTAGTGACAAACAGAGCACTGTATATGTAGAGCTAAACTTAGTTAAGGAGTAGACTAACTGGCAAAGTTTGCAGTATGTCATCTGTCTAGATATTTCGTTGTAAATTTGTTATGTGAGATTATTACTGTGTGCATATTTTCATTTCAAATGAAGTTATTATTTATTCATTTCAAGTAAATAGATTTGCTGCTCAGTTTTAAATGTTATGGAGGTTAGTTGCTGATAGCTAAATGCTACTAATATTTAAACGTGCTCATTTTTAAAGGTAAACAATAACTTGTGTTCTTAGTTTTGCCAGGTTAATCAGGCTGGTTGAAGTCTTATTATAAATTGGGGAAGAAGATACTGTTACTGAAGAGCTGTAATTTTCAGACTTTTCTGCTCTTTCTGGAAATAATTTGTGTGTATGCATATTCATGTGCACAAATTAATTTTGGACAAGTTTCACTTTCTGTTGATAAGATGACATTGGAAAGTATAGAGCTCAGTCAAATAGGTAAAATCCTGGATGCTAGAGATTATAATGCTGATCTGCAGCTGTACAGTGAAAAACATATTTGGATATGGAAGATGTACTCAGGTAGTACTATACATTGACCATGTAGCCTTAATGCCAGTTATTCCTTGCATACTAATTGATGTGACAGTGTAAACTAAGAGCTCATGTTAAGGCCACAGTTCTCCCTAGATTATTGCGATTGGCTATAAAACTAGCAGTGATACACTGGGATAGTAGAAATAAACCACATGGGAAACTAACAAAATATGGGACCATAGAGGCTGGGAATCTTGGATAGAAGGAATATATATACAGCTAAAAAATTAAGAATAAGCTAGACTTATTAGTATAAAAATAATTTGGGATCTATAATATTGTAAAACAGGAAGTAGATCAATACACTGGAATAAAACATTTTTTTTGTCTGTCATACATGTGATCATAATGAAAATAAATTCTAAGTCTATATTACATTGACAAATTAATTAGGTTGCTTAAACTTTATTGATGGCAATATTTACAAGGAAAATGCACACTGCACTATATGACTAAAGTCACAATAGTATACATTGACTCAATTTCTAAGCTTATTAGGAAACTTAAAGATAAGATGAAAAGTTTTATGGTGGATCTAAGATTGAGCCATTTTTACAAGGGACAAAATGGTAACAAAATCTGCATAGCTAGAGCTTTACCAAGTAAAGATGGAACAATACTTTTAAAAGATAATTAGCTGACTTTGCATGGAAAAAATTATTTTATTTAACAATAATCAAAGCATTCCCAACATTTATTCATTTGGTTCTTTAAAGTTAATTCACCAATGATGCTGTTCTCCCACAAGGTTACACAAATAAAGGTGAGATAGACCAAGCACATGTTGGCCTTGCTCCAAATGCAATACAACAGAACACAAATGTTACACCTGGCTTAGGAAAGTAAGTATTTCCTATGTCTGGTTTTCTATTTAATGATCAGAAAAGTCACCCATACAGCTGGACAAATGCTTTTATTGATTTTCTAAGTAAATGCATGGTATGACCTCATAAAGGGGGATGAAAGACAAATGGAATCACTGGTGGGCTATATTTAATGCCACCTTAACAGAAACTTATTTTATATATTCATGTTCACAATTTTATGAAAAGAGCATGTTTGGTATTTAATTCAAATGCTATTCTAGAAATATCATCATATGTTACATTGTCATTTATTGGAATATAGACTCTATTTTTAAATGAAGTAATAACAGAAAGTTAAATTAACATGCCCGATAGAAAATGTAAAAGTCCTGATCAGTAATGATTGATAATTTAGATATAATATTCTGTGATTTGATTGTTAGGCTTCTGTTTTGTTTTATTGTTTTTTTTATGTTTTCCTGGAGTGACTTTAAATACATTAGTTGGAATATTTAAAAAAATATTCAACTAACTGTTTCTAACTATTTCATAGATTGTGGTTCTGGTGTCTTTAAAAGCATTACCAGAGGCAATAGGTAATCAAGGATTTCTAGAATACAGAAAAAGTGGGTTAGAGCATAGGTAAGTAAAGGTGGCTGTACATGGGCCAGCAACAATTGTGTGGCAGACTGAAAAATATCTTATAATGCTTATATCTAGACATGAGTGTGTTCTGAATTTGTGAAAATTCTGTATTAAAATCTAATGTGCAGTTTTAACAAATATACAATCCACTGAAAGACTCAGGTCAAATAGATACAAATTAAATACCTTCATCTAGAAAGTCAGAATAAGAATCTTCTAAATTTGATGATAAGGAGATAACCCATTGGAAGATAAAGAGTTTGTCTCAGTTCAAAGATATTTGAGTGATCAGTGCTCAGTGTTTACTTATAACAGCAGCACAATGCTGAGCATGTTTCCAAAGAATGCCATTTGAAAGAATGCATTCCTGTCCATTTCCATTATTTTGCACAGCTGCTCATTTCCATTATTGAAAAGCAGTATGTTCGCCAAAGTAATTCAGGTTAGTGCATTTACTAAATCTATGCACTCTTACAGAGCTCCTGACTTGCTCATAGGTTCATAGGTAAATACTAGGCTATCAGAGTGCAGACTATTTCAAGCCTAGCTAATCACCAGCGGTCATAATCAGAACCTATACTTTGTATCTGTAAGGTAAATGCCTTAACTATTATGCCAAACCTGCTCTCATCCTTTTATAATTGCACATTCCTCTTTCAACTTTCAACAAGGCAGACAGGTTGCTCTCAGAAAAAGGGACTCTCTCACAACCAGCAGGGAGAAGTGCTTAGGACAGCCAATCAAATACATTACCATAGATGCAATAAATACATGAACTGTCTATGCACTGACCATAAAAAGAGACACATATACTTTTGTACATAGCCATTTTAATACAGAAAAGGCCTTCCTCAGATACAAAATTGTGCAACTGGGCATTATCAGGCTAACAGAATAAGTTTCAGTAGTTTGTGTATGCCTATCTTTAGGGAACTTCTCAAGAATGAGAGAATCCAAAACAAACACAAAATTGAATAATTCAGCTAATAACTTGATGCATGAACTGTGCCACAGAGATTTATATAATGATAATCAGAACTGCATGCATACTGTGTTACTGATTTGAAATAATGAGTAATGCTCAGATTTCATTTGCCTGGAAGGA
The DNA here is from genome assembly GCF_019279795.1 of Protopterus annectens. Classification (NCBI taxonomy): domain Eukaryota; kingdom Metazoa; phylum Chordata; order Ceratodontiformes; family Protopteridae; genus Protopterus; species Protopterus annectens. The sequence continues at coordinate 839,082,939 of NC_056741.1, forward strand.
TTAAAAGACCGAAGGTCATAAACTGACTAGAATCCCTGTTATGCTCTGTATTCCTATATTTTAAGCCACAACAACAAATACATTGAAGTATTTCTTAATGTGCCTATTCAGTTCTTCTATCTTTAACAGAGCAAACAGCATTTATTTTTATTTTTTTAGCTGCAAGGCATAATTTCAAGAAGGTGTTTATGTAAAACAGAAAGCTTGCCAAGGTTGCCGTAACTAAGTCCAAAATACTTGCAATGTCTAGGTTATGTTGCAGTCACTTCTTTGTATTGGAATTGTAAGTGTACATGGCAAACAACTAAGTGGCAGGAAGTCTTGTTAGGAAACTATCATTTTTCAGAATGCATTCAGTGCCATTAACAGGTTTTGCTGGCATACTTTGCTGTTTTTTGTTTAGTAACTTGTAAACAGACTGCCATTGGCACATACCCTCATTAACATCTTTAAGGTCATCCCTTGGCACAGATTTTTCCTATTCACTGTGTCCAGACTGTGCAATTCCCTACCTCATTCCTGCCATAAATCTTTAAGCGTATTTCTCTCTTTGAAATTGCACTTACATCATTTCTTCCTCAGAATCACTTGCAAGGTTCCTCTGATATGAAATGTATAATGGTTTTCTTTCCATGTCTAGTCAATGTTCTGATCAGCCTACTAACAATTCCAGCAGTCTCCATATCTTGCCTTTTCTTATGCTTGTGTTCCCTTTATGCCTTATTTTAATCATTTGGAGCTCTCTGGGTGACACATTCAGTTTTGTGTATCAATATTATGATATGAGAGTTGAAACCCTCTATATTACTTTGCGGGATCTATATTTCTGTGTTGGTGTATATTAACTGACTGCTTGCACAATCTGTATTAACTCAATGCAGTCTATGCCATTTTTCATAATTCAAAAAAAACAGCAGCAATTACCAGGCTAGGTGTAAACCTCAACCAAAACTCGATAGCAACACCTCTAAGCACAAAGACAGAGTCCAAGTAAGGTTAAGGTTTCTTCTTCAACAATAAAAAAACAAATTGTCTATAAATTTATAATAAAAGATTATTTTACCGAAAAAGGGTGACAAAGGTAAAATTTCTCTACCCACCAACCCAATACTAAATTCACGTAGGTTGGCCCCACTACAGACCCCATGGCCACCCCTCTCAATTGTTTTAGAAAAGGTTGTTGAACATGAAATAATTACTTTCTAACACCAATTCTAAAAGTGTCATGAGGGCTGCAATGTTGTCTGTTTTAAAATTTGTATATTTTCCTATAAAACACCTAAGAAATTCACTGCCCTCATTTTGTGGTATACATGTAAAGAATGAAACTGCATCTACAGTGAACATGAAAAAGCTACTTTTACCAAGCAAACATCTTTCTTCTATAAATAATCTGATCTGATTCAAAAAATTCCATGAGTCAAAAATATATGTAGACATAGCTTGTACTAAAGGATTGAACACATGGTCAAGATACAAAGAAATCTGTACAACTTCCAGCTGCCAAAACTATGGGTCGAAAGAGGGGGTTTGTTACACTTTTGTGCAATTTTGGTATTCTGAACATAATACCAATTTTAGGATTTTCAACATACAAAAATTCAAACAAGTCATTATTAATTTCACCATTCATCAATAGATCGTACAAGATATTATAAATATACCCATAACTACTAGTTATTTCATGTTTAACACTTCTATATTCACCAACATTTTGTAACATTTTAACCATTGCCTCATTGTAATCAATAACATTCAATATTACTATCCCACCCCCTTTGTCTGCTCTCATATTACACAAATCACTTTTTTGAACCAAATCATTTAAAGCCTTCTTTTCACTGCAGGGTAAGTTATAATGAACATACTCATTTTTTGTTTTAAAAGTTACCTAATATTGTTTTCACAATACATTTCAACCACTTTAATAATGTGCATTAACACTAGAAGGTTTACTAATACTATTTTTCAACTCAATATCATTCAAAATATACTTGTCAGTGTCCTGGAAATACTAGCTCTTTGGCTAGGTTGAAAATTAAAGCCCAGCTACAAAACTTTAAGGTGCTCTTCAGTTATTTGAAAGTCTGACAAACTGTAAACACTTATATGAGTTGCCTCTGGGCTTACCATGCTGAAACTAGACACTGTTTCTTGCTCCTGCTCCTCCCTCGACTCTGGGTATAATATCCCTTGCTTTTGCTCTAATTTCTGCTTACTTGGTTATGGTGCCCCCCCCCCCCCACACACACACACACACACAAAAAGAAGAAGTGCTGTTTTAGTTACATTTAAAATTAAAATTGGTAGCTTTATTAGAATTTGACGGTTTCTCTCTACTATCTTCTGCCCCCACTGATTCTACCACAGAGTTAATGCCTCATTCCGTTGTAGACTATTGGTTGTCATCACTTCCTCTCTTTACTGAATTTAAAGGGCCACTTGCATTAGAAATAACTTTCTCTTGTCCTTGTTGTATATTAGCTGCATCTCGATCATGTAAATTATAATTTTTAGAGGCCACATCATTTCTACCCTGGAAGGTTGTTTTATTTGCATTAGATGTAAAAATCAACATAAGCATTTCCTATTTCATACACTGCAAGGTGACAATTAATTTTTCTTGTTTTACGCTGAAAAATAACATTCTCAAAATTATTAACAGTCTCCAACACTTGGTGATAGTCAAATGTTAAGTCAGCACAGTTTGTGAGTTGTTGGTTAAGCATTCTATCAGTCTCTAGTAACTATTATTTTAACTGCTGAAGAGTTGCTGTATTGTTTTTAACCAACAGCTTAAGAACCTCAATGCCTGCATTATTGAAAAAGCTGACTGGTTCTTTATAGAATGGACTATCACTACTAGTTACATTGGGCATCTTAAAAAACCTTAAGCCCTTTGGAACTATTGCCAGCTTTATGCAATGTTCAAAATATTTATTTTCAACATGAACTGCACAATACCTGTTTAGTCTTTTTTCCAACCTTTCCAATAAGTTGGATACATTATTCTTGACACCCTGTAGCTTTGGTTGCATTCTGTTACCAGAAAAAAGGTCAAAGCTGACATTTAACAGTTTTTTTCACATCTCCATGAGGGCCAGAGTTGGTATTCACCTCTCCAACTGGATCTTTTAAAACTATAGTATTAATACCACCAGAAAGTCTGTGTACATTATCTCTCATAGTTTTGCTAGATGAAATTTATTTGCAGTTGTCCTTAATTTTAGCACTCAACACAGCTAGGGACTTTTGCATCTCACCTACAGTGTGTGCTAGTTCTTCCAACACTTTATCCCGATGGGTAGGCATGGAATGTAGAGTCAAATCCAGGACATCTTCCTCTGATGCATTAGAGATGGAAAAGTTGCAAATAAAAACTCCAAACTCAAAAAAACAGCAGCAATTACCAGGCTAGGTGTAAAACTCAACCAAAACTCAAAAGGAACACCTCTAAGCACAGAGACAGAGTCCAAGTAAGGTTAAGGTTTCTTCTTCAACAATAAAAAACAAATCATCTACAAATCTATAATAAAAGATCATTTTATCAAAAAAGGGCAACAAAGGTACAATTTCTCTATCCCACCAACCCAATACTAAATTTGCATAGGTTGGCCCCACTGCAGACCCCATGGCTACTCCTCTCAATTGTTTATAGAAAAGGTTGTTGAACTTGAAATAATTACTTTCTAACACCAATTCTAAAAGTGTGATGAGGGTTGCAATGTTGTCTGCTTTAAAATTTGTATATTTTCCTAAAAAACACCTAAGAAATTCAATGTCCTCATCTTGGGGTATACATGTAAGCAATGAAACTGCAGCTACAGTGAACATGAAAAAGCTACTTTTACCAAGAGAACGTCTTTCTTCTATAAATAATCTGATCTGACTCAAAAAAATCCCATGAGTCAAAAATATATGTAGGCATAGCTTGTACTAAAGGAATGAACACATGGTCAACATACAAAGAAATACACTCTATACAACTTCCAGCTGCCAAAACTATGGGTTGGGGGGGGGGTTGTTACACTTTTGTGCAATTTTGGGTTAAATCTAAAGTCCATCATAACTCACTTAACCCACCCTAAAACATAAAGCCCATCACTCCTACCTGCACATGTTCCCCATGTCTGTCTTTTTCACCTTGTCGATCACCTAATTTTGATATTCCGAATATAATACAAATGTTAGGATTTTCAACATACAAAAAGTCAAACAATTCATTATTAATTTCACCATTCATCAATAGATCGTACAAGATATTATAAATATACCCATAACTTCTAGTTATTTCATATTTGTTAACACTCCTATATTCACCAACATTTTGTAACATTTTTAATCATTGCCTCACTGTAATCAATAACATTCATTATTACTATCCTACCCCCCCCCTTTGTCTGCTCTCATATAATGCAAATCACTTTTTTGAACCAAATCATTTATTATTTATTATTATTTTACATTTGCTTACCGGCATAGTCCACTGGACACAGGTCCATTTTCAGTGGAGTCCCGGGGAGAAAAGCTCCAGAAATAAAAATACATGTAATATATAGTGTATAAACAATAGTTACAAAGAAAAGTTACATTCAAGTACAGTTATGCATAGCTCAAGTAGTAACTACAGACATAACAACACGATTGGTGAAACAGAGAAGTAATACAACATTACTAAAGTCTCAAAGCCTAAGAGAACATCAGCATTATATCTGGAGTAACAGGTGTAAAACAACAACATCATAATGGTTGATGAAAAGACTAAACCAGAACAAAATCTCATTTTCATTAATCATATATGTATGTAGAGCCCTAGGACCTAGACCCATTAGCTGTCAATTAAAAATTGTCATGTAAGATTAGAAGTGGTGAGCATAGTGAAGGAGGGGCTAAACTACAGGAGGGTTTAACCTGGTGTAGTGCAGGAGCATAGCCAGTTATTAATGAGATGGAGTTTAATGATTTTTAAACTGATTAAAGGAGGTGAAAGTAGGTACATGACAGGGTAGAGGGTTCCAGATTTTAGATACATAATTAGAGAAGAGAGGGTCACCTGCAGTATTATTAGATTTAGTTACTTTTAGAATAGTTTTGTTACTAGAGTCAAGAGTCCTGTTACTGCTGTGAGGGTGAAGTAGGCTTTGTAGTGCAGTTTTTTTTTTTCTGGATGATACAGAATTTTATGGGCCAGAACAAGTTGATAGTAGTGTAAGAGTTGGGGAAGTTCCAACCAGTTGAGCTGCTTCAAGGATGAGCAGTGGTGAGATCTAAATGGGGAGCCGGAGGCGAATCTGGCTGTTTTGTTGAAGCATGTGTCAACGTTAGCTAGGACTGTTTTTTCACTGCAGCTTACGTTGTAATAAACATACCCATTTTTTTGTTTTAAAAGTTTCCTAATATCATTTTTACAATACATTTCAAACATTTTAATAGCGTGCATAAGTGCCGGATTAAAACTAGGTTTACTAATACTATTTTTCAACTCAACATCATTCAAAATATACTTCAAATTTAATTTGCATGTATACAATTTTAACTCAGTCTCCTGGAAATACTAGTTCTTTTGCTAGGTTGAAAATTAAAGCCCAACTGCAAAATAGAGGTACTTACGTATTATCGCAACCAGATTTTTCACGCCACTACTGGCTGCTTCCCGATCATGAAATTGGTTCATTAATGTTGTTAAAATGTCGTGTAGTCTGTTTTCTTTACCAGGACAGTTTCTTTTCTGCAGTGTTATCCATAAAATGTTAAAAACATTGTGTTATTGAATGTTTAGGCACTTTACTGACAGCATGTTGCTTATTTTTTGTTCACGACTTAGACTTTTTAAAGGTGAGCAGTACAGTAAAGTAGTCGTAGCAAGAGCTCAAGACAATTAACTGTTTCTGTTGTACCTAGATTTACAAGGGCCAGAAATGTGCAATGTTTTTGTGAAACTATGACTGCTAACCAGAAAAGGGTCGGATGAGGTGTTATTTACTACTCCCACACGGTCTTTATAAATGTTTAAGAGGAATAACGGAAAAATTCCTCTTCCTGGCTTGCGTCAAATCCCCACCAAAGTTAATGAGCCATTCAGTAAACATGCCTGCTGCTTGTCAGCCATGTGAAGAGGGACTACTTTCTTTTGTACATTTCATCCACATTTTTAGGAAGCATCTCGTAAAATACACTTCATGGCTGAAATGTAGGCAGTACAGGAATAAATCAAAGTAATATTGCATGTAAAAAAAGCTGTTTCGTAAGTGAATGCTGTACACCGAATGTACTTTTTTCACTGCTTGGAAGTACTACGAGAAAGTCCGTGCATGTACATAGCACGGCATGCAAAAAACAAGATAAAACCAAGAGTGTCACTGTGTTAAAACAACAGAGCATAAATAGTCACAGTGGCATGCAAGGAATCTATTGCATTACGAACACTGTGAATCAGCCTTTTGCACTGTCCCAGTGACTCCCGTCGGAGACGTACATCCATAATAAACCCAAAATGTGTTATTCCTCTTCCTGAGTCAGACACAATGTGGGACAGTAATACTTAGTAGTAAACACAGCCATTTTAAGGCTACTGTTAATAACTTTGGACACCCATTACGAATTTCTGCCCCTTGCAGATCTGGTTGCAATAATACATAAGTACCCAAAATTTTAATGTGTTCTACAGTTATCTGAAAGCCTGACAAATTGTAAACACATATGAGTTGCCTCTGGGCTTACCACACTGAAACCAGACACTGTTTCTTGCTCCTGCTCCTCCCTTAACTCTGGGTGTAATATCCCTTGCTTCTGCTCCAATTTCTGTCCGCTTGGGTCTGGTGGACACCCTACAAAAAAAAAAAGAAGTGCTGTTCTGGTTATGTTTAACATTTTTCATAGTTACTGTATGTATTGACTGCTGTCATGTATATTTTTGTTCATGTTTTTCAGATACCACTTTATTGTGACCTTGTATTCTTGTTGTCATGTGTAACATTTGTAGCTAAATGATTTTATCTGTAGTGTGCTTAATTACCCAGGTCAGTAATTCATTAAAATATTTTCACTTAGTAAGTATATGTGATCTTCCAGTACATTAGACTCCCATCATGAAGGTCACAGTATGCATCACATAAGTGTGATCTCATGCACACCATGGCTGCACGTGGAAGTGAACTGTTACATACGTATGGGCCTCTGCATGTACTGAATAACATCCTTTTTTACGTCTGAGGTATAATTTTCTTGAGAAACTAATTGAGGTGCCACTAACAGCTATACATATGTCTTTTCTACTTATAAAAGGGGGAAGTGATATATTCCAAGACCACATCAGTAGTGGTCAGAATGAAAAGGCAAATGATAGGTTCTGTTTATTTAAACGTGGTTTCTGCTTTCACAGCTATGAAAAATGCAAGTCATATTAGCTGGTAAATGCTACTGAATATCTATACAGTAAACAGTATACATTGATGGTGTGAAATATTTACAGCCTGCTATTTTTTGTCATTATCTCCTTTACACTGTGGTTTGTTAATTGGTAAATTTGAAAAGGGGACTGAGAGCCATTTGAGAGCACAAGTTGCCAGGATGGTCAGAGGCAAACGTCTATCACTGAAACATAATTTAAATGCCCAGAAAGCACCCCCTCCTTCCCTGGGTTTTGTACTTACCATATCTTAAAATTCAATAGCAACTGTGGTGACATGTCCATATTTGTTATATCACCTCTAAATACATTTTCAGTGATCCACAGATAGAGCTTATTAAACTCCAAGTCACATTAAACAAAATCTACTGTCACTTTAACACATTACAAGATACCTTCCTTGATCTCAGTAGTTAATGTCAGGTTCCTAAATATCATGGATGAACTTCTCATAAATAAGAACTCTATCATTCTGGTTGATTTTAAATCATCTGGTGTATCTACAACTCTAACATACGATATGCACAGAAGTTTTTAGATCTAATAAATAAAAATAAAACTCAATAGATAATAATGTTATTAGATCAGCCAGGGGAAAATGTTGATAACTTGGCACTTACAAATGTAGTGTCATCATGCACAATTCCATTAGTAATTCCAGCTCTAATTAAGTTAGACCAAGTTAGATCAAGCTAGTAACATTTTTCCACAAACCTCTGATACCAATATATCACAATTCTAGGACTTCGGGTAAAAAACAAAAAAGTTAAGCAATGGGCAGTGCCATCTAGATCCAAATACAATGGGAAATTTAAAAGCCAACCACTTTGGTAGTCTACCAACAAATAAAATTTACAATAAAGGGAAAAAATTAATTGGATAATGCAACAGAGCTAAAGATGTGAAGTCAAGGAAAGCATTGTGAAATTGACTAATAATTAAAAAAAGACTAACTTAGGTTGTCATTTTAAGCAAGGGACAATTATAAATCCCTCCTTAGTTATATTAGAAAACTAAGAAACAGCACTCAAGAATATACAGAACTCATTCTAAAAGACAAAGCATTATTAGACCAGGTTGACATTGCCAATACATTTAGTAAAAATGTTACACCTAAATGATAATCCGAACTGCTGCAATCCTTGTACCTGTCAAACTCCCATCATCACTAAAGAGCATGTACTGCATGGCAGCAGATAACATGACATCCTGTTTGTTAAACAGTACTGAGCATGCCATGGTGGGACAGTTTAGACTAAGCATGCCACGGTGGGACAGTTCAGACTAAGCGTGCCATGGTGGGACAGTTTAGGAGGCATTTAACCTGGGCCTAGCTACATTCTCAACCATGGAAGTGTGGCATAAAGCACTGCTGATGCCATTCCGTAAAGCTGGCCCTACTACCAACCATGCAGACAATGGGCCCATCAGCCTGAAGAGTCTCATTTGTAAGGCCATGTGTCACATTGTCACAGACTTTATTAAAGTACACATTAAACATCTTATCAGGCTAGATCTGCAGCAATTTGATTTTGTAAAATGTAGATCCTGTGTAATGAACCTGGTAAACTTCTTCAAAAAGGTAATGCAAGCTGTTGACAGTGGCCACATTGTACACACAGCCTACCTTGCTTTGGTCAAGGTATTTGAGACCATCCCCCATATTTTCACATAATTAATTAATGAAATGCATTTCATATAAATCCCTGTGTGATAAGATGGGCAGCACATTGGCATAAAGACAGAACCTACATAGTGCGGGTGGCAGGGGAAGCATCAGAGAGCATGCAGGTGAGCAGTGGTGTCATACAGGGCTGAGTGCCAGAACGGCATTTGTTCTGTATTTATTTGTCTGGACTAAAGACTAAAAAAACAAGATGTGTGTCTAACCAAGTTTGCAGATGACTGAAAACTAGGACTCATTGTCAAGTCCCTGTCTGATACAGAAACCCTCAAGCAGGAACTTACACTTAAAAATACCTGGTATATTAAAACGAGCTTAAATTAAATACTAAATAATACAACATTAGCACATTTGGCAGACAATCCACCCACAGCAAATAGCATTGACATTACACACTTAAATATGAAAATATAGTTAGAGACCTGGGAATCTGGGTTGAAAATTTCCTCTCCTACCTTTGATCACCATGAAGCAATAGTTGTCTAGAAATCTTTCTACTTGGTGCATTTGATATTCAAGGGAATATTATTCATATCTAAAAATGTTTTTGTCCCTTTAAATTCTGCAGTGATCAGACCAGTTATAGAATACAGTGCCCCATTTGGATGTACCTCATCAGAAATATGAAAGAGTTTGAAAGACCCAAGGGATTCCAAACAAAGAGGATCACAAGCCTAAAATCCGTATCTAACAGAAAACACTGGAAGCACTTCCCTCTTTTCTGTCTTATAGGCTACTCAGAGGAGACCTATGCCTTAGCTTTCAAGCAATCAGGGCCCCAGTAGTCCAGGATCTAGTGAACCTTCATAAAGCAAACAACCCCACAAATACCAGAGCAAGGGATCTAAACCTGTTACAGCAAATCAATAAAACAAGGTGGAGAAACAACTTCCTATGCGGGATGATTCACTGTTTTCCTACAGACAGGACCTGGATAATTGGATGGGTATTCACACAAACACCAACAATATCTCATAAATTATCTTATTATAATGTATCTAAATCTATTGCTCTGTTAATTTGTATTGCATTATGTAGTAACTATTCTATTACTGAGTTTGTTTTTGTAATATACTGCACTAACTTTCCATACGTATTGCTGATATTTCTGAATGTATGCACTTGGAGCTTTTCTCCCTGGGCCGCCATTGAAAAAGGGCTCTTCTTAGTCCAATGGACTTTCCCAGTCAAAAAACTGCAAATAAATAAATAGAAAAGGAACAGAACAATAAAGCGGTTGAATATTAAAAAAAATGTAGTATCTAATGGCCATCTTCAAATTTAATTTTCAAGTCAGATGGGGTATAGATCTGTAATAAGGTTAGAAAATGATAACACCTACTACATTTAGAGCTCAAAAGACTCTACCTAAAATGAGAAACTGCAGTTAAACTGAAATTACTTTGCATCAAACCCATGATTGCCATTTATTAATCATCCTAATTATCATCTGATCATTGTCTATCTGAATTTCTAGGTCTGTGAGTTCAGTCATTAGTAGTTTGAAGTCTGAAATCAGTGGAGACCTCACCTTCCATGATCTGGTACTCAGCTTTTTAATCACTATCAAAATCACACTTAATAAAGGGTATTCTCTAAGTATCAGTTTCAGTGAAGGATTATAATTTATAAGGAACAAAGAGGGAGTTAGATTGTTGGATCCTAGCCATGGTTTGTCACAGACATTTTGAGACTGTCTCTTAATTGCATCCAACTCTGAACAACCCCAGAAGATATGTTTACATGTTCCAATGGCACTTGTGTTTACATATCCAGTAAGCTAGAGAATTGGAAATAAGCATACTATTTAACATTGTAGGAATGTAAAAATATTTAGACAAACATTGCAAATCAAAAATGTAAAACCTATACTATTTAGCAGTGTACCTAGAATTAAGAGAAGATCATTCCAGGAATCTAATGACAGCCTTAGGCCTAAATTCTTTTCCCACATTAATTATATTTATTAGTGGCTTGTGATCTACTTTGGATGAATAAGGCTGTATATGGGCAGGCAACAACTGTGTGGCAGACTAAAAATGCCTTATAATGCTCCTATCTATACACGAGTGTGTTCTGAATTTGTGAACGTTCTGTATTAAATCTGATGAGCAGTTTTAACAGATACATAATCCACTGAAAGACTGAGGTCAAATAGATTCAAATTGAATACCTTCATCTAGAAAATAAGAATCAGAATCTTCTAAATTTGATGATGAGGAGATAACCTATTTGGATATACAGAGTTTGTCATTAAAGTCCTATAGAATCTCAGTTCAAAGATATTTGATTGATCAGTGCTGGGTGTTTACTTATAACAGCAGCACATTTCTGAGCATGTTTCCAAAGAATGCCATTTGAAAGAAATTAGTCCTCTAGGTTAAACTGTTCAATTCCATAATTTTGTACAGCTTCTCATTTCCATTATACAGGAGCAGTATGTTCATCAAAGTAATTCAGGTTAGTGCATTTAATAAATCTATGCACCCTTTACTTTCACAGAGCCCCTGACTTACTCATAGGTTCATAGGTGAATACTAAGCTATCAGACTGCAGACCATTATAAGCCTAGCCAACCACCAGTGCTCAGAATCAAACCCTGTACCTTAACTATTATGCCAAACCCACTCTCATCCATTTATAATTACACATTCCTCTTTCACCTTAGGACAAAGCAACAGGTTGCTTTTAGAAAACGGGACTCTGTTATAAACAGCAGGGAGAAGTGCTTAGGACAGCCAAATACGTTACCATAAATGCAATAAATACATGAATTGTCTAAGCACTGACCATAAAAAGAGACACGTTCTTTTGCATATTATCATTTTAATACAGAAAATGCCTTCTTCAGATGCAAAATTGTTCAGCTGGGCTTTATCAGACTAAAATATTAAGTTTCAATAGTTTGCATATGCCTGTCCTTAGGGAATGTATTAAGAATGAGAGAATCCAGAACAATTAAACACAAAATTGAATAATTCTACCAATAACTTGATGCATGAACTGTGCCACAGAGATCATATGAGGATACCCAGAACTGTATGCATACTGTATTGCGGATTTTAAATAAGGAGTAATGCTCACATTTCTTTGGCCTGGAAGGATTAACAGACTAGAATCCCCTTTATGCTCTGTCTTCCTATATTTCAAGCCACAGCAACAAATACAGTGAAGTATTTCGAAATGTGACTATTTAGTTCATTATCTTTAACAGAGCAAACAGCATTTATTTTATTGTTTTAGCTGCAAGGCATAATTTCAAGAAGGTGTTCATGTAAAACAGAAAGCTTGCCAAGGATGCATTAACTAAGTCCAAATACTTGAAATGTCTAGTTTCTGTTGCAGTCACTTCTTCGTGTTGGAATTGTAAGTGTACTTGGCAAACAATTAAGTGGCAGGAAGTCTTGTTAGGAAGCTATCATTTTACAGAATGCATTCAGTGCCATTAACAGGTTTTGCTGGCATACTTTGCTGCTCTTTATTTAGTAACTTGTAAACAGACTGCCGATGGCACATGCCCTCACTAACATCTTTGAGGTCATCCCTTGGCACAGATTTTTCCCATTCACTGTGTCCAGACCGTGGAATTCCCTACCTCATTCCTGCTGTAAATCTTTCAGCTTAATTCTCTATTTAAAGTTGCACTCACATCCTTTCTTCCTCAGAATCATTTGCAAGGTTCCTCTGATAGAAAATATATCACTGATTTCCTCTCCATTTCTAGTCGCTGTTCTGATCAGCCTACTACCAATTTCAGCAATCTCCATATCTTGCCTTTTCTATGTTTTTGTTCCCTTTATGTCTTGTTTTAATCATTTTGAGCTCCCTGAGTGGCACCCTCAGTTCTGTGTATCAGTATTTTGATATGAGACTTAAAAACATCTGTATTACATTGCAGATTCTATATTTCTGTGTTGGTATATATTAACTGACTATTTGCACAATCTGTATTAACTTAATGCAGTCTATGCCATTTTTCATACGTACTTGTATGTATTGACTGCTGTCAGGTATAGTTTTGTTCATGCTTTTCGGATACCACTTTATTGTGACCTTGTATTCTTGTTGTCATGTGTAACATTTGTAGCTGAATTACTTTATCTGTAGGGTGCTTAATTACCCAGGTCAGTAATTCATAAAAAATATTTCCACTTAGCAAGTATATGTGATCTTCCAGTACATTAGACTCCCATCGTGAAGGTCACGGTATGCATCACATAACTGTGATCTCATGCACACCGTGGCTGCATGTGGAAGTGGCCTGTTATATATGTATGTCTCTCTACATGTACTGAATAACATTGTTATTTACATCTGAGGTATAATTTTCTTGAGTAACTGACTGAGGTGCCACTAACAGCTATGTATATGGCTGCTCTGCTGATAAGAGGGACAAGTGAAATATTCTAAGACCATATCAGTAGTGGTCAGAATGAAAGGACAAATGGTAGGTTCTGTTTATTTAAACATGTGGTCTTTGATTTCACAGCTATGAAAAATGAAAGTCATATTTTTTTTTGAAAATTCTGTATATGTTAATGGCATGAAATATTTCCAGACAACTATTTTTTGTCAGGATCTCCTTTCCACAGTGGTTTCTTGAATTGCAAGTTTGAAAAGAGACTGAGAAGCATTTTAGAGCACAAGCTGCCAGGATGGTCAGAAGCAAACTGCTATCACTAAAATATAATTTAAATGCCCAGAAAGCACTCCCTCAATCCCCAAGTTTTGTGCCTGCCATGCTTCAGATCCAGTGGTAACTGTGGTGAAATATCCATATTTGTTAGAGACCATATGACATCTAAAAAATTCTCAGTGATCCACAAATGGAACTTATCAAACTCCAAGTCACATTAAACAAAATCAGTTGTCTGTTTATCATGTTACAGATCACCTTTCTTGTTCTTAGAAGTTCATGTCAGGTTCCTAAATATCATGGAAGAACGCCTCATAAATAAAAACTCAGTCTGGATGACTTTAAATCAACTTGTTAGATAGATATAATTCTATATATATATATATATATATATATATATATATATATATATATATATATATATGTATATACATATATACATATATATATATATATAGAGAGAGAGAGACAAATATAACAGTGCATATACACTTCTGTTTATTAGAATATATATATATATATATATATATATATATATATATATATATATATATATATATATACAGTAAAATATAACAGTGCATATACACTTCTGTTTGCTAGAAAATGTGTAGGAAAATATAGTCACTTAGATGCATGTAGATTTCTGTTTGCTAGCATGTATACATTAAAGGGTTAAACTTCTCTTAGCTGAATGGCATCCAACTGATTGTATTACAGAATGTCCAGTACTTGGTACAAATAGATAAGAAACCAGGTGCAGGGAGTATGGGAAGACTAGTAACCAAACCAGAAGCCGAAAAAAACAGTGAAAACTGTTTATTGGAACACAGCAACAGAAACAAAAGGTTTAGCACTTTCATCGATCAGGACATCATTAGAACAATGAACCAGCCCATTCAATCAGTATAAATAGTAATTAAAACCATCACATGACTCTAAGCTCATTAATTAAACAAATATTAATAAAAACTGTGAACAATCCATTCTAAGATAAAACTATTTAAATAAAAATACTAAAGGTTCAAATACAATCATATTAACATTCTAAGCTTTTCAGAAATAAAATAGGTGAAATGGAGCAAGTGTCAGTAAGACCTGGCTCCACTAGGGAATTTAGCTTGAGCTGCCAATTCAATTCCCTCACAAGTAAATGTTCTTCCACAATTCTACCCCTATCATCCCTCTTAAGCTGTTCTATGACAAAATACCTAAATTTGGGTCCAGGGTTTTTGGATATGTCTAAACAAAGCATCTGTGCCTTTTTTATTATTAATAATATCTCTTTCATGTTCGTATATTCTTTCTCTCACCTGTCTAATAGTTTTGCCTATGTAATAGGCAGAACAATCCAAACAGCAGGCAGCATAAATAGCCCATTTGGTGTTACAATTATATTTCTCCTTAATGAGAACCTTAAACCCATTAAGAAAAAACTGACAACCTACTAATATATGAGGACAAATTCTAAAACATCCACACTTGGACATACCTTGGGTGCCAGATGAAATACAATCCCTAATATGTGTTCTCTCCAATAACTGTTTGAAACAAAGGTCCTTCCTATAAACCACAATTGGTTTATCACCTAATAATCTACACAATTGGGGGTTCGCAGATATTAGTAGCCAATTATTTCTCACTGTTTGTACAATTTCATGACTATCCAAAGAAATAGGTACAAATAAAGGACCTATTGTACTTATTTCCATCACACACCTGAATTTCACTTGTGGTAGCATCAGAGCCCACACCCAAGTTCCCAGTGACACTATCTTGAACTCCCCTGTTATTATGATATAACAAAGGGAGGTAAAATCCACTTTTCCTCTTACTTGCCACTTCATCAAATGTAAGTTTTAAAAATTCCATGGGATGCCTCAGCTTAGTAAACATTTCCAAAAGAATCCGACATTCATTCTCAAAAATCTCATCCTCAGAAATCATTCTGGCAAGCCTAACCAGTTTGCCTTTTACCACTGATTTCTTCTGGCAATGAGGATGGTGGCTTTCAAAATGTAAATAGCTATTAGAAAAGGTGCTTTTATGAAAAATATTAGCTACTAGACACTTCTTTCTCAAATCCTTAGTAATAGTCATGTCCAAATAAGAAATACTTGAATCACTATACCCATGAACAAATCTTAAAAATGATGTTGCGGAATTAATGTATTGAAAAAAGTTGTTAAGTCTTTCTTCACTATCTTTCCAGACAGTAAAAATATCGTCCAGAAAACAGGTGTAAAAAGCAAACCCAGAGCAAAAAGGGGAATTAAACACAAACTGTTTTTCCCAAAAGCTCATAACTAGATTTGCAAAATGGGGGGGCACACTCTGCCCCCATTGCTACACCCTTGACTTGTCTAAACAGTTGTCCCTCAAAGAACAAAAAATTGTTTAACAAGACCAATTCCATGAGGGCACTGACTTGTTAATACGATCTTGAGACAAAATACCTATCTCTGCCAAAATATCCTTGAACCATCTAAGCCCAGTGTCATGTGGGATGACAGAGTATAGGTCACAAACGTCAATAGTAACCAAAATATAATCAGCCTGAAAAGGTTCATTCCCTATTTTCTTTAAAAAAATCCCAGGAGTCTTTGCAAATCTGGGAAATAGACCCCACAGAAGCTTTTAACCAATGGTCTATAAACTTGGAAAAGTAGTAAGTCTTACACCTATTACCATCCACAATAGGTCTGGGGGGGGTTTGTATATCCTTATGGATTTTAGGAATCCCGAATATACCTGCTATCACTGGCCATTTGTTATGCAAGAAATCATACTCATCTAAATCAATCTACCCTTTAAATAACATGTCTAATAGCTGAACATCAATTCTAGCATAGGCCGCATTAAGTTCATTTCTAGAAATTTCTTGATAGGTATCAGGTAACAATAATGCATTCATCCTATTGTTATAATCAATTAGGTCCATGATAACCACCCCTCCCCCCTTGTCAGGTTTCATGATATGCAAAGATTTGTCATACATAAATTCAGACAACTGTTTTTCAGTTTCACTTAAGTTGACATAATTCTTCCCTGGTTTTTGGATAATGTTCCTAAATTCATTACTACACACTTGTTGATATGTCAACAGAACTCCATGTAGTGGGGGATTGACTTTGCTAGATCTTTTTAAAATATTACTTGAACAAACATTATTCACATTAGTACCATCTGCATTAAAAAAACACAGTCATATTAAGCTTGCAAACATAAAGTTTCAAGTCAATTAAAGTCTGATCAATTTTAGCCCTGCTGGCGGGAATAAATCCAAATCCCTTTGCCAGTAAATCGGTGTGCTCAACAGTAAAATCTTTACCAGAAAGGATAAAAATGGTAAAGTCTTTATTTGAGTTCAGTACCTGTTTTGTGATGTTGAAGAAAAAGAAAAAGCCAACCAAGAAAGCAAAACAAAAAAAAAAAGCGGAGAGAAAAGAAAAAATTCTGGATTTTTTCTGAATTTATGGGAAAATGTTCACAGTAGCAAATTAGAGAGGTAAGAATGTGTTTACCTATATCTAATTTACTGGAGTGGACTGCTGTCTGTAAAAAAAAGTTTAAAGAAAAAGAAAGATTAAAGAATTTTTTTTTCTCCGCTTCTACACTTGTTTGTTTTTGGTGTTTTGTGATGTTAATACCATCTGTAACAGCTAAGCTGCCCTCAGTCAGCTCTACCGTTTCCATCTAGAGTCATTCCTCTTGAACCCTGCCTTGGGTCTCGCCCATTCTCGCTGGTAAAAATCCTCAGAGTACCCAGTGTTGTTTGAAGATGAAAAATGCGCCCTTTGAGCCTGAATACATTCAGACCGCCTCAGTTCAACAGTTCCTCTTTCCCCTTGCACTTATCTAGAGGCGTGGTTTTCATTAGGGAAACCTTCCTGGGTCCCCATAGATTGAGGGAAAGGCTCGTCAGTGGGTTTGTCTCTAGGTCCAATAGGATCAGGGTAGACCCGCACACTGGCATATGCTTCAGCATCCTGTTGAAGCTTTTTCTTTTTCCTTTGAATATTTTTACTGCATTCAGTGTCAATTTTATTAAATATCTCATTATAGTTATGTTTATACTGGAAAAATAACAGGTCAGAAGTAATACTGGCATCAAGATTGTCCAACTCATTGGACAAAACCTCGATCTGCTGGTCATTAAAATTAATTAACTGCTCTATCAGTTCACATCCTGCTCTGTCAAAGATCCCAATAAGTACTTTGTGAAAATTAGAGCCTTTAGTTACACCATTAGGGAATTTCCAGAATTGTAGGCCCTTTGGGACCTACCTGTTCCCCAAACACTCACATAGATACACATTGTCTAATTACAGTCTCTTAAATTGGCTCATTTTATTTTCAAAGACATGCAGTTGTTGTTGCAAAGAGCCCAAACCATTAACTGTATCAACCTTAGGTGGAGAAACCCAACTTTTAATGTCAAATTTATTAGCCTTCCAAGCTTGGAAGTTACATTCAGTATTGCCATTAAATTGAACAGTCAAAACATTACCATTCATAGCATTTGGTGTTGCTTGAGTAAGTGGAAGCCCCAAACTGTCAGCATTCTCTTCAGAACTGCTGGAACTCGCTGTAGGCTGAACATTAGAACTTGTCCTCCCTGTATTACCATTCGGTACAATGAGTTGTTGATTGAGCTGGATAAGTAAGTTAGTAAGATTGCCAATAGAGGCATTAAGTCCTCCAATTAAACCAGCCAATTCACCAGTATTTCTGACTCCTGAAGCCATAACACAGTACTTCTCACCTCACATACTAGTAACCAAACCAGAAGCTGAAAAACCAGTGAAAACTGTTTATTGGAACACAGCAATAGAAACAAAAGGTTTAGCGCTTTCATCCATCAGGACATCATCAGAACAATAAAACAGCCCATTCAATCAGTATAAATACTAATTAAAACCATCACATGACTTTAAGCTCATTAATTAAACAAATATTAATAAAAACTGTGAACAATCCATTCTAAGAAAAAAAATAAACAGTTTTCACTGTTTTTTTGGCTTCTGGTTTAGTTACTAATCTGTGAGGTGAGAAGTACTGTGAGTATGGGAAGACTGCTGACATACATAAACATTCACAACAGAAAAGACTCCCTAAAAGTTTAAGATTGTCACATAATTCACCTTGAAACAGAACACAAGGTAGCCTAACAACAGACTGCATGATATCAGAAGACTTCCAAAGGTATTAACATCAACAGACTGTTTCATGGACCAGATCCGGATGGTACAGAAAATGTATGTAAAGGACATTGAAAGAGTATGATGTTAGATCTGATTTTCCTTAGATCTGGTACACTGGAGAACATTTTCCATGCTGCCTGAAAAGTTTAACCTGAGACATTAAAACCTGTAAACTGTGACGTTATTGTACGTGTTGTCTGTGATACAAACAAGTTATTTTATTAATAGCTGCACAAAAGTCAATATATGGTGCTGAAAAGGTTAATAGTCTGCAATATTCAGTCCATTAATCAGACACTGATTTCAGAAAGTAGAAGCTGCATCCAGCAGCACCAGCAATATCAAGACCATAATTAAATAACTTTTCACAACTGGTGTATCCTACCTCCAACACAGGATATTCACAGAAGTTTTTAGATCTAATAAAATAAAAATAAAAAGGCAATAGATCAGATTCTTACTAGATTAGCCAGAAGAAAAATGTTGATAACCTGGCACTTACAAATTTATTGACATCATGTGCAACTCCATTAGTAATTCCATCTCTAACTAAATTAGACTATAAGTTAGTAACATTTCCCTCAAACCTCTGAAACCAATATATCAGAATTCTAAGACTTCAGGTGCACATATCTCCTTGAATTTTCTGATGAATTTTGAACATTTTCTTATAGCAACATCAGTCCAGTAATCACCTCAGCAGATAGATTTGCAAAAAGGAGTTATACCCCCTCAAAAAAGGTAAATAATGGGTAGTTCCATCTAGATCCAAATACAACGGGAAATTTAAAAGGCAACCATGTTGGTAGTCCACAAACATAAATACTATTTACAATAAAAGGAAAAACATAATTGGAGAGTGTACCAGATCTAAAGACATGTAGTCAATGAAAATATTATATAATTTAATAATAATTAAAAAAAATTACTTAGGTTGGCATCTGAAGCAAAGGGCAATTATAAATCCTTCCTTAGTTATATTAGAAAACCAATAAACAGCACTCAGCACTATACAGAACTTATTCTAAAAGGAAATCCTACTTAGACCAGGATGACATTGCCAATATATTAACAAATAAATTTAGTAAAAATTTCACTCTTAGATGATAATCCAAAGTGCTGCAATCCCTGTACATGTCAAATTCCCATCATCACTAAAGAGCATGTACTGCATGGCAGCAAATAACATGCCATCCTGTTTGTTAAACAGTACTGAGCGTGCCACGGTGGGACAGTCCAGACTAAGCATGCCACAGTGGGACAGATCAGACTAAGCATGCCACAGTGGGATGGTTCAGACTAGCGTGCCATGGTAGGACAGTTCAGGAGCCATTTAACCTTGGCCTAGCTACATGCTCAGCCAAGGAAGTGTGGCATAAAGCACTGCTGATGCCACTCCATAAAGGTGGCCCTACTACCAACCATGCAGACAATGGGCCCAACAGCCTGAAGAGTCTCATTTGTAAGGCCATGTGTCACATTGTCACAGACTTGATTAACGTCGACATTAAATATCTTAAAAGGCTAGATCTGCAGCAATCTGGCTTTGTAAAAGGTAGATCCTGTGTAATGAACCTGGTAAACTTCTTCAAAAAGGTAATGCAAGATGTTGACAGTGGTCACATTGCACACACAGTCTACCTTGCTTTGGCCAAGGTATTTCAGACCATCCCCCATGTTTTCACATAATTAATTAATGAAATGCATTACATATAAATCCCTGTGTGATAAGATGGACAGCACATTGGCATAAAGACAGAACCTACGTAGTGTGGGTGGCAGGGGAAGCATCAGTGAGCATGTAGGTGACCAGTGGTATCATACAGGGCTGAGTGCCAGAACTGCATTTGTTCTGTATTTACTTCTCTGGACTAAAGACTAAAAAAAACAAGACTTATGTCCAACAAAGTTTGCAGATGACTACAACCTGGGAAACATTGCCATAACCCTCTGTGATACAGAAACCTCCCAGCAGGAACTTACACTTATAAATGCTTTGTATATTAAAATGGCTTAAATTAGATGTTACAAAAATGCAATATTGTCAGATTTGGCAGACAATCCACCCACAGCAAATAACATTGCCATTACGCACTTAAAAATGAAAATATAGTTAGAGACCTGGGAATCTGGATTGAAAATGTTCTCTCCTCCCTTTGATCAACATGAAGCAATGGTTGTCTGGAAATCCTTCTACTCAGTGCAGTTGATTGACAAGGGAATATTATCCATATCTAAAGATGTTTTTGTCCTCTTGAATTCTGCAGTGATCAGACCAGTTATAAAATGCAGTGCCCCGTTTGGGATGTACCTCATCAGATATATCAAATAGTTTGAAAGACCCAAGGGATTCCAGACAAAGAGGATTACAAGCTTAAAATCCCTATCTAACAGGAAACACTAGAAGCACTGTCCCTCTTTTCTGTCTTATAGCTTCCTCAGAGGAGACCTATGCCTTATCTTTCAAGAAATCAGGGCCCCAGTAGTCCAGAATCTCTTGCATCATCTCAAAGCAAGCAATCCCACAAATACCAGAGCAAGGGAAGCAAATCAATAAAACAAGGTGGAGAAACAACTTCATTATTCAGCATCCCCCTCATCTCTCTAACAGACTTCCCCTGCAGTATGATACATATTCTCCTACAGACAGGACCTGGGTAATTGGATGGATATTCACACAAACACAAACAATAGAAAAGGAACAGGGCAATAAATTTATACAGGAGACCAAAACAGTTGAATATTAAAAAAAAAAAAAAAAAAACAATTTGTAGTACCTAATGGCCATTTACAAATTTAGATTTCAAGTCAGACTGGGTATAGATACATAATAAGGTTAGAAAATTATAACACCCTGTACATTTAGAGCCCAGAAGACTATTCCTAAAATGAGAAACTGCAATTAAACTGAAATTACTTTGCATTAAACCCATGATCGACATTTACCTAATTATCATCTGATCATTTTCTATCTTAATTTATGAGTCTTTGAATTCAGTCATTAATAGTTTGAAGTCTGAAATCAGTGGAGATCTCACCTCCTTCCATGATCTGATAATCAGCTTTATAATCACTATCAAAATCAAACTTAAACTGTATTGTCTAAGTATCAGTTTCAGTGAAGGACTATAATTTATAAGGAACAAAGAGGAAGTTAGATGGTTGGATCCTAGTCATGGTTTGTCACAGACATTTTGAGATTCTCTCTTAATTGCATCCAACTCTGAACAATCCCAGAAGATATGTTTCCATGCTCCAATGGCACCTAAGTTTACATCTCCAATAAGCTAGAATATTGGAATAAAACATAATATTTAGCTTTGTAGGAATGTAAAAATATTTAAATGAACACTGGAAATCAAAAATGTAAAACCTATTATCACTTGTGGGAGTCAAAGATGGCCGCTGTTCTGTAAGCACTGCTGATCCTTAGCTCCTCTACTTAACTGGAATAAAACCAACCAAGAGGACAAACCAGGAATTATTTCAACATAATACTTCGAATTTGCAACTCTAATCAGCATTTAAAACAAAACCACCAAGAAAGAAAACCTGATCTAACAGCTAAACTACTAAGATTGAAATAGATTATCTGAAGCAACAAAAAGCCGTGTGCTTGAGAATCCTTCTATTCTGAACTACACACATAAACTGGGATATATCAGAACTACAAGATGTCAAAGGATGACAAAAATATGGTCTAAGACTAAACTTTTGGACTTATTATCTCCTGAGAAAGATGTAAACTCTAAAAGACAAAAAATAGTAAAACAACAAGATACTTCTAAAGCTGGAAACAGAGTTAAATCAGATCAACCTGCAAACCTGGATGACATCAAAACAGCATTACATCCCATTCAAGATGCAATAAAAGAGTTATCCATGCAACTACAAACATTTGGGGATACTTTCAAGCAAATAATAGAATAGAAATAATGGATAAATCGGAAGCCAAAATAACTGAGAATGAGGAAAAAATAGTGTTAATAACCAAAAAAACTGACTCACATGAAGTAGACATTCAAAACATCCAAGCCAAAATCACAGATTTAGAAGCAAGATCCAGAAGAAATAATATTATCATAAGAGGCATCCCAGAATCTGTACCCCACAATGACCTGATCCCCTCTATTATCCAAATCTTCACTACTTTGCTCAAAGAACCAGGAAAAGCTCAACAAATTATAATAGAAAGAGCACACAAAGCTTTGAGAGAATCCCAGATGTCAGACAAACCAAGACCAGTATATATCAAACTTCTAAACTTCCAAGATGTCAACACAGTTTTGCTAACTGCTAAAAAAAATGGTGGGTCCACTACCTGGAATAATAATCTAATATCACTAGCTCAAGATCTTCCACTGCAAATTAGACAAGCTAGACAACTTATTTCCCCCTACTGCAAGTTTTAATTGAAAGAAAAATAAAGTTCCAAATGAAATACCCAAATTCCTTAACTTTCCACTTAGATGGTGTTAAATATTCAATTGCTAATCACAAGGATGCTAAAAACACTTTCCTGGCTGTTTTCAAAAAGATTCCCACCATAGAACACTAATTTCACTCACCAGAATGGCTTACGGAACTCCAGCTGACGGCTGCATACCCTACGACTAGCCGGGGTCTTCTTTTGCATTTTATTTTTGTGTAGGGCCGTGCTAGGCCTCTATTTAGAGTGCATGAATCTTTTCACTCTTCACTAAGCCACGAGGAGCAAACCCGGAAACTCAACGTTACTTCCGCCTATTCAACTTTCCCACGAAGGGAACTGAAAATCACTGCTACACAGCATACAAGCAATTACGAAGGTAGTACTTCCGGGAATCCGCTCCAGCAAAAGGTCCCCCTATGAGCAGCTAAGCAGTCGGCTTAGGTGGATTGATGCTTCATGAAGCCTGTAAATAAAAAAGAAAAAAAGAAAGAAAATTACAAATGATCAAGTCGTCAGATTAGCGATCTGTTTTTAAGCACAGGAATGATCTCCACCCTGCTACATGCTTCATCCAAGAGTAAAAAACAGCAAAGAAACAGTTTTAAAGCACTACACCCCTTAAACATAAAAACACATGCTATACCATGGCGAAGTGCACAATCCACAAAAACTTGTACTGTTGGACATTGAACTGACAGATTCTAAAAAACAACACATGAAGGTCTGGTGTAAAGACACACACAACTTGAGAATTTACTTGACTGGCAGGTAACTCTGATCTCACAAATGAGCGCAGATATGTAATGCACAAACACTTACCAATGTGTCTTACTATTTCACAAAGGTTGTTGAAGTGATAAGAAAATCATCTGAGTGAAATAGCCCAACATTATGAGACTATGAGGATATTAGCATACATATGAATGATGGTACTAACCTTAGGTTAAACTTCAGATATTAAGTCAGGGGTTGTCTAAGAACCTGCAAGTTAAGAGAAAAAGATTAACTTATAGACGCAAGGGCATGCACTATGTATAACAGCCAATGACACAAGGGCTACCAAAATATATAACAGCTAATGACTGATCAGCAAAATACATAGCTCTATTAGATCTTCACTCAAGATCTAAAAATAAGTATAACAGAAAAATGTGCTCTGAGATCAACTTCATATGTGTTTATATAACAGTATTGTGTAAAGGAACGGTCTGGTACATAACACTGCAATATTTTCTCAGGGATGTGTATTAAACCGAAAATGAATAGTATAAACACATAACACCAAGAAATATACAAACAAAGGATCTAACATACCATTTCACCTACCCTAAGGAAGCATGTAAACAATGAATACATTTGGAAATAATATAGTCATGACATTTAAAACTAATAGTGCTTAACAAAGATGATAAAGGTGAAATGCTAAAGAAAACCACACTAAGCCCACAATATGCCCTAATCAACCACACATGCCTAGTATCACAGAACTATATCAAATAATAGTGGAAGATATTAAGTAGATGGCAAATGGGCTTATCACAGGAAAATGAATGATTATAAAGCCCAAACACAAAGCTCAATGTCAAAGCAATGATAAAAATCACTATAAGCTTTGAACATTATAAAGCTAACATTTACACTAAATCCACAGGTAGAAATTCTCTGTATAGAGGAACCTAAGACCCAAGTAAGGGATTGAACCCGTGAAGACACAACATGCAAGGGAAGCTGTTTCTTTAGACCAGACCTTCCAAATTACTGTCTAATATTTTCAAAGAAAAGAACTTTTTTTGGATTATTGATATGTTCATGTGTGTATTAACTAAAAGATGATTGTTATACCTCTTTAAGATAAATATATATTTCTATATATTACCAAGTATATAACTGAAGGTACTCTTAATGGTACTAAACCAAACCTCCTATTAACATATAGGAAAGTAAAAGAGGATACAATATGTTCTTTTAATCTTGTATAGCAACTACTAAGCCTGAAAAAAAAGTTGTTTAATACAGTAAGTCAGGGATCAAACATCCTGCTACAAAACAGTTATCTCAGGGGCTACCAACATGTTACAACACATAAGAGTAACACAAAAGGTCATAGATGAAAGATGGGCTGATCATAAAGTGGAAGACTATATTGAAACAATAAAAACGAATCTAGATGTTCAAAGTTAAGAGCAGACATAAAGATACTATAACAGACATCCTTGCCCACGCATACACATACACCCAGGTCTTGATTTAGCTAGTTATAAGCATAACATTACTAGCTGAAGGTCCTAACTCTTCCCTCTCTGATATTGGAAGTATAATGATCCAGGTCCTCCGTCCCAATGGTGGTAATAAACAATCATATCAGAAGATAGGACCAAAAGTCACTATATATTGTTATACTTGATATAAAATAAGATTTAGTTATAAAAGAACATAGTTAGAAAATCTGTAAATATTGGTTATGACTGCCATTTTGAAATATGTTTCTTTTCTCATTATATAAGGTTAAGATAGTTGATTATACATTTTCGAAATTATAACGTTGTATAGTAAAAGTCATTGAGGAGACTTAGCTTACATAAGTAGTGCTTTTCAGGGAATAAGTCTGGTAAGCTTTGTCAAAGGAGTGAAAACACATGTAGGGTTACTAATTTTCAGTTTCCTTCTAAACTCTAAAACACAGGAGGTTAACACTCTATTAACATACAAACCTATAAAGTCAATAACTTCTTATACCCTGCTTTAAGCCTGGTCCTGGGGGTTAGTGGTTAGGCACAGGGGAGGGACGGGAATAAGAAGATGCTTTCATAACTCAATTTATTTAAAGTTGAGCAAAAACTACTATCTGCATATAAATCACATATCTTCAAATACAGACAAATTAAATACCTTAATGTGGGAATTTGATTCATGGAATGTCAAAGGGCTCCAGAACAGAAAGAAAATAAAACTGTTTCTACACCTTATCCTACAGGCAAGAGCAAACTTTATACTAGTTCAGGAAACTCATCTAACCCTTGAACAATGGTCAGAAATTAGGAATAAAAAATGGATAAGAGAAATTATAGCTTCTGAAGGCAAAACCAATAGTGCAGGCATAGCTATAATAATTAAAAAGCAATACCAAGACAAAATTATGGAAACCAAACTAGACAAAGAAGGGAGATGGTGTTACGTAACCCTTTCAACTCCTGCATTTCTTAAACCCATTTTATTACTAAATATTTATGCATCTTGTAATAATCAACACTCCTTTCTTGCTTCATAATACTCTATATTAAGCCAATACCAAAATCATTATATGATTCTAGGAGGAGACTGGAACACGTACTAATATCCAAAACAAGACAAGTCAAGTACACCCCTATTGTACAATAATCAAGCGTCTCTAACTTTAAATGAACTTAAATACAACTTCAATTTGTATGATCCCTTTAAATATAGAAATAATCCAAATAAATCAAATAATTTTACGTTCTACTCCAATTGTCATAAAATGTGGTAGAGAATTGATTTTTTCTTAATCTTGGAAGCACTAATTACGTTAGACCCTAAAGTGAACATACATGCTAGGTACCTCTCTGACCATTCCAAAATTACCTTAAACTTTAATGGAAACCCCAAAAACTATGCATTAAAAAGAGGATATAATTGGTCCCTGAACCCCAATCTTTTAACTAAAAAATAAATAATTAATTAATGAGATTCAATCTATCCTTAAAGTAAATCTGGCTAACATTACGAACCATCAGCTCCCCCCGAATATTGAATGGGCGGTATTCAAAGCTCATATTAGGGGAATTTTTATTCAAAAAGCAACTCAGAGAGGAGCAGGCACTGGAAACGAAAATAAAATCACTTGAACATGACCTAATAACTAATTTCAATACTCAAACAGAAACAGAACTATTGAAATGCCAAAAGGATCTCTACCTTTTACATAATAATAATTTATCCTTTCATGAAACCAAAATATTAGCTAATTATGCTAATGATGTTCAAACTCCATCTCGAGCACTAGCAAGGATTATTAATCAACCAAATCATCCTCTCAACTTTCTGAAGTATGTTATGAGAATAAAAACCATACTAAAAATTATGATATTATTAAGACCTTTGAGTTTATATATTCACAAACTTATGGAGATCAACTAATACTACCCTCAAAAGAAACCAGTACACACTTTCTCCAAAACCTTAAATTCCCAAAACTAGATCCAAAACAACAAGAAAAATTAACTGAGCCAATCTCCATAGATGAAATAACATTAACAATCCAGCAAATGAAATCACATAAATCCCCTGGTCCAGACGGTCTCACAGCAGAATTTTATAAAACATTTTGCCCCGTCGTAGCACAAATTCTATTCCATATATTAAACTATATAATAAATAATAAAATTAACGATCTGCACTTGAATGCATCTAAAACTATCTTTATAATTAAAGAAAAGGCAGACCCTAAAAATCCAGATAGTTACAGACCCATATCACTATTAAATATTGATACCAAAATCCTAACATCTATACTAGCAAACAGACTAAAAACTTAATGGACAAAATTACCTCCATCGAACAATCTGGCTTTATAGCATTTAGACAAACGAGTGATAATACACTAACACTAAATACACTAATCTCATATGTTAACCAAAACAACTTAAACATATATACACTCATTATTGACGCCCATAAAGCCTTTGATAGAGTAAACATGAAATTTCTATTTCAAATTCTACCTTACTTTAACATACCCCAAAAATGTATACAAACCTTACAAATACTATACAATAACCCCTATACATCGTTATATATAAGCAAAACCTAGTCTAAAAGAATCCCAATCAAAAATGGAACCCGTCAAGGATGCCCTTTATCTCCACTACTATTCAGCTTATATCTAGAACCTCTTTTTTTAAATATAAAACAAAATGTCTACCATAACCCTCCAATAATATATAACACCAAAATCTTCTTATCTGCATTTGCTGATGATCTTAATATTTACTGTACCACACCAATTTCAGATATAAAGAAAATACTATCTGCTATTGAGTGCTTCTCAACAATATTGAATTACAAAATGAACCTCAAAAAAACTAACATTTTCCCCCTAAAACCCCCTAAACCCTTCTCTCTTCTACCACTGGTAGGAAAAATAAAAACTGAAGAAATAATTAAATACTTAGGTATTACATTCTCTACAAACAACAAGGACTTTTACTCAAATAATATAAAACAAAAATGGAATGACATCCTACTAGACCTGAATAGATGGAAAAATCTAAGACTACCATTCTTGGCCAAAGTGTTGATAATAAAAATTAATGTCTTACCTAGATTATTATATATCTACACATCCTCCCAGATAAACATATCCAAAAAATTTTTCAAGCAGATTCACACTGAATTTGCTAAATTTATCTGGGATCCTAAAAAAAAACAGAATTTCATATGATAAATTAATGACCCCCAAAAACAAGGTTGGACTAGACCTCCCAAACTTTGAAACATACTACTTAATTATAAACACCAATAGAATCTTTAGAATTGCGGAATACAACCCAATGGACAAGGCTTGGTACCCACACTGGTTAAGAATATACCATAACCATGCCAAAAGCCTGGATATAAACCCCAAAGCATTACCATTTCTAAACACCAACCTAATGAAATCCTATAATTTAATAGAACCTCTTAAATACTCCATCGTATTAACACAAAAACTATTTAACTCATTAAACCTGATACAAGCCATGATGTTATTACAACCCTTACATAAAAACCCTAACCTCAAAATAAACAATCAGACGTTAGATCTAAAACACTTCCCTTGCCTAATAAACGTAACCTTACAAGACATATACCCATACTTGAATGGCTCGGTCCAAGAATTAAGAAACCAACTGAACCTCCCCAAATCATATTTACTGATCCTTAGACAAATTAAAGAATTATGTATGAGTTATCTCCATGACACTATCATTAATAATGAAGACATAGCAACCTGTAACTTACTTTGGAAGACTCTCCTCCTAAACAAAAAATATACTTCATGTACTTACAAAATGATTAGAAACATTAAATTCCAGAAATATATACTCATATCGGACTATTGGAGGAAAAACCTTCCATCCACTGACAATCATAAATTGATTCAAGCAATCAACTTAACAATAAAATCTATATCCCTTCAAAAATTGGCTTTTACTCAACTCATGATATATAATAATGCATACTACACACCTACTATCTTACACAAATTTAACTCTAATAATTCCCCAACCTGCCCACATTGCAAAGATAAAACTGCTGACCTACTCCACATGTTCTGGAGCTGTAAATGTGTATTCAAACTTTGGAATTCCCTGAAATTGCAACTGCAAAAGACGGGCTATCAAACATCTACACTCACCTGGGAATTTATGATATTACACATTCTCCCAAATAACATATCCAAAAATCAAGCAATCATTCTGATCAATATTTTCCTCTTAATGAAACTTTATATAGCTACCAACTGACTTAATCCAACCAGGAATTCTTGGGAGAGCTTTAGAGTATTGGCAATTAAACATATACTAGCCCATAAAATAACAATTAACAAAGGAGCCCAAAATATTAAATCTTACAAACTCTGGGAACAGATCTTTAATATCATACTGGCATAAATTACCACATATAAACCTATTCCACCATAATTAAGAACTCCCACATCATCTCGCATTCATAAACTACAGAAATAGTTATTTGCTTGTAAGATTTTACCTATATTAAGCATACTGAGATAACCTGTTTTACTCTGTTGAATTGTGGAAGCATCTATGCACATAGTGTAAATAAGATTATTGGTTTAATTAACTTTTTTTTTATGTTTTAACCTGAATGCAGAACATTTGTGTAACATTCACTTATATTGGTTTGTATATGCAACGTCCCAATTTCTCATCTGTTATATTGTAAAAATAAATAAACATTATTGAAAAAAAAATGTAAAACCTATGATATTTAGTAGTGTTCTTGGAATTAAGAGAAGATCATTCCAGGAATATAATGACAACGTTAGCTCTAAATTCTTTCCCAACATAACTTAATTATTAGTGGTTTGTGATCTACTTTGAATGGATATTTTGCATTGTTTGGTTATCAGTCCATTTGAAATTTTTAAGTATTCTCTGGTGTTAGTCCACCATTAAATCCAGTCTGGCCAGTCTGATCTTGGAACTGATTACAGTTTTGTACAGGGTTAATAGCCTGTCCAGCCACATTTTATCAAGAAGCCTTATTAGCGCAGTAGGTAGCATGTCAGTCTTATAATCTGAAGGCTGTGAGTTCGATCCTCGTACAGGGCAATTTCAACTTTGGGTGAGAGGCTGGCATAATGGTTAAGGTGTTTGCTTTACATATACAAGGTGCAGGGTTTGATTCTCACATGGGATGCTTGGCTAGGCTTAAAATGGCCCACAAGTGCAGTTAGCCTAGTACTAATCTATGAACATCTAAACTGGATTTATGTTTTAACCTAAACCAAGTAACCCTTTCATTACCATCCATTAACTGCATGCAGTATTTTGTTTTGGGTTGGGCCTTCAACCAAAATTTCCAACCCCCTCCCCCAAATACGATCTGCCACTATTGAGTTAAGATTTTTTAACCAGCATCACATCTTAGTAGCCACAAAAGCCCCAATTCTAGTACATGTACATTCTTCAGTTATAGAGAACTTATATCTATGACCCCTAGCTCTTCTGTTTAACAGCAAATCAGCAGAGGAGTCTTCCAGTTGATGCACAAGGATCTTCTTCCATGTGGATGTACATAGGGGGCTAAGTACTCCATTTAACAATTTAAAATAAGTATCTCTAAGATACAAATCAAAATCTGGCAATGCGAGACCACCTATGTCTCCTGATAGTAACAGAAGGTTCCATGAAAAATGTGGTTTTTGACTGCACATGAAAAGGAGGAGGTCATTTTTAAATAGATATATATTTTTTAATCTGTGTTTATTGGGAATCCTTGAGTGACATATAATAAGAGGGGAAGGACAAACAACTTTATGGCTTGTATTTTTTGTTGAAAGTCTAAATTCAGTGTTCTGCAAAACTGAAAGTAACTTTTGATTACTGCTAGAGTTAAATATTTGTATAGATTCTTTTAAAGTGTTTGTCAAAATAAGTCCTAAAGAAGTAACCCAATGTAAGGGTTTAAGAATTGGATATTTCATAACTAGCTTCCTCAGTGGGGTAAAATTTATCCTCACAACTTCTATTTTAGAGTTATTAAAGGAGAATGCCACCAAAAAGTCAAGTTTTCTTTGCAAAAAGTGTTTTCCATCCCTGTAATCCAAGACTAAACATTTCACATACAAAAAAAACATAACTTAATAATTATGTTTGCATTTCTTTCCTGCACCTGTCTCATCTGTTACACCACAACAGCTACTAAGAGTGGCACAGTAATTAAGTTAGGTCACTTATCCCAACAACAGAGCCATTAAGAAAACAATGACATTTAAATGTGCCTTATCAGTTACAGATTGCCAGAATCACACCTCAGATAAATAGTGTTACCTGGAGTCTGAACAAAGTCGGAGTTTTCAAGCTTAGTTTTCAGATGCAAATGTTGTTGTTGTTGTGTCTTTCGGCTTTTCCCGGTTAGGGGTCACCACAGCAGAACTCCGGTCCGCTAATGATTGGCAGTAGATTTTTACATGCCGAGTTGCTGGCTCTGAAGCACAACCTTCAACGAAGGTATGCCCATTCACAAATGTCTTCACACAGAAGACACTCTTGCTGAGAATCGAACAGGACAACATCTTACTGTGAGGCGACAACGTTACCGCAGCAACACCACAAATGTATTCCCCTGTAATAAAACTCAGTGACACAAAGAAAGAAAACAGATATGTTAATCTAACTTCTTGCTTTCTGTCAGTATATGATTTAGCATTTTTTCTACACTGTAATTTCTGCAAAAGTGCATGCTTCTTCTGGAGATGCGGAAAGAAAATTAACATTAAAAACGTTCTTTCTCCTACTTTCTCTAACAGCAACCTACCCTGCTAACCTCATATGAACAGTCAAAATATTTACAGCTGAACTTCCCTAATGCACAAACGGGTACTATACCTCTAATTAACTCCCCAGAACACATAAATATAACATCTTTACCTAGCTATTTACCTGCTAAATATCACAGACTGACCCATATCAAATACAACTATCTAAAACCTAAAAAACCCTCTTCACCATTACTTTAACCTCCACAATCCATTAAACAAACTATTACACCTCTCCTTACTAGATGGGGACATTCATCCTAACCCAGGACCAGGGCAAAAAACAAGCACAGAACCACAAATTCATGTTCCCGCTACCCCAAATATCCCATCTAAATCTCCCAACTCACTCTATATAGCTCACCTCAATATTCACAGCATAAATAATAAAATTGCCCACCTCCATGCTCTCCTGGATGTTCATACCTTTGATATACTTTGTTTAACAGAAACATGGCTAAAACCCACTACAAAAGTTGTTTAAATTATTCCATCTGGGTACAACATCTTGAGACAAGACCGCAAAGTAAAAAAAGGAGGTGTTGTTGCTATCCTCTATAAAGAAGGGCTACAAATATCTATACTAGATCTTGGTTCCCCTTCTGAAAACAATGCAGAAATCATTAGCACCAAACTTCAAGTTAATCCCAGCAAATCCCTAAATATAATATGTATCTACTTGCCCCCTGGTAACAACATCACCACTCTGGAAGGTATCCTTGCTGAACTCTCCAAAAAAATTCCCCAAGAGCCAATAATTCTTGGAGACTTTAATATAGACTGGAAGGACTGCTCTACTGAATCACCAACCTCCTATATTAACCTTAATGGCTTCTCACAAACAATTAACTCCCCAACCAGAATTAATAAACCCAATAACAAAGAATCCATCCTAGACTGGATTCTAATAAATAATCACCAACAACTCTATAATGTAGGGACCCTCCTTGACGATGTAAGTGACCATCCTCTCACTTACATAATCAGGCAAAGGTCAAGCTCACACAACCCAACCATATATAAAACAATAAGAAGCAACAGAATTTATAACCCCAATAACTTTCAAGCTGAACTAAAAGAATGTGATTGGTCACCTATAAAATACGTCCAACTTGATGAAGCAACAAACTACTGTAACCCAAAATTCTTAACAATCCTTAACCACCATGCACCAAAGCGTTCCATCAAAATTAAATCTAAACCCGCCCCATGGCCTACAAAGAAAACCAGGCAGAAAGTTCAACAGAGAAATAAAGTTTGAGCACTATGGAGAACATCTAAAAACCCCGTAGACCAGCAACAATTCAGGCAAAAAAGAAATGAGACTAAGAAAGCTATACTCGAAGATAAAAAAAACTTTTCCTTCCACCTCCAACAGACCAACCAAAATAATCCACAAAAGTTCTGGGCTAGCATAAACAGATTACTTCAACCAGGCCAATCCTCAACCCCACCCCCTATAGGATCAAATTCCGACAATCCAAAGCAAACTGCTAATGCTTTTAATACTTTCTTCACTGAGACCATCCAAACACTTGCTAATCAACTAACAGCCGATAGCTCGGCCCTTCCAACCAATGCTACTAACTCTCTCTCAACTCTAAACCTGCAACCTGTTCCAACTTCCCTCATCTGCAACCTCTTAAGTAAACTAAAACCTACTACCCCCTCAGCTGACCAGCTACCTGCTGAATACCTGCAAAAGGCAGCCAAAGTCATAGCTTGTCCTGTATCATTGCTGATAAATAGAACCATACAAAAAAGCACTATTCCCACCATCTGGAAAATCTCCTACATTATCCCACTACACAAGGGTGGAAACTCCAGAGAATATTCTAACTATCGTCCCATAACTCTACTTTTCTCATTAGCTAAAATAATGGAAAAGTGCATCCACAGACAGTTACTAGACCACCTACTCCAAAACAATTTACTGGCCAAATCTCAACATGGCTTCAGGCCTTTTCACAGTACAACAACTGCACTTCTATCCTTCACTGACAGCATCAGTAAAAACTGTAATAACAATCTTCTTTCTTCATCACTTTTCATCGACCTTTCAAAAGCATTTGACATGGTCAACCACCACTTACTTCTCAATATTCTAAAATCCTTCTCTCTGGACACAAAGACTATAAAATGTTTCCAGTCCTACCTTGATAATCGACAGCAGGAAGTGCTATGGGACAACAACCTTTCATCCCATCTCCCAGTTACCCTAGGTGTTCCTCAGGGCTCTATATTGGGCCCCCTCCTTTTCTCAATATTTATGAATGACCTCAGCCTAGCTATTCCTTTAACTAACTGTGTACAATACGCAGGTGATTCGACAATAATCTGCTCAGATAAATCTCAATCCCAACTACAGACTCTAACTCAGACAATGTTCAATAAAACAGAAAATTGGTTTCTACAACGCTGCATCCTCTTGAACCCCCCAAAAAAACAAACTCCTCCTCTTCACTCCTACCAATAAATCACTTCCAATGAACTTTTCAGTCTTATCCAATAATGGTACACTCATATCTCCCAATCCAACAACTAAACCTCTAGGGATAACCATTGATAACAAGCTGAACTTTGAAACCCATATCAACAATACCATAAAAACTGTCAACAGGAAACTAGGCTCCCTCTATAGGATAAAACCCTTTCTCTCCCCACTAGCCAGAACCACTATTGCCTATTCCCACCTTATCTCCACACTTCTTTATGCTTCTTCCATATATACTAACTTGTCAAAAAATAACCTTAACAAGCTAGCCAACGCTTACAATAGCATTGCCAGATTTGCTACTGCTTCCTCCTTTAGGACCCATCACTGGCATAATCTGAAACAATTAGACTGGTTAGAGCTTCTGAATCAGATTCACTTTAAACAACTCACCATTGTGCACAAAACCTTTTTCCAACCTACCAATACCCCAATACTTGCTAGTCTCATTACCCAATATAAGAACCTTTCAACTTTACGCTCATCTAATAAACTACTTGTATCAACATGTAAATCTAATAACATGGCAGGAGATGCTCTGTTCTCAAATGCAGTTGGAAAGTATTGGAACCAACTCCCCCATGAACTTACATCACTGTCTTCAATTACACTTTTTAAACACAATCTGAAACTCTATCTTAAAACCCATTGGTTATGTCCCTGTACAAATCCAGACTAATCTCATACTATATCCCAAATACCCCCTCTTAAGACCTAATTCCTGCTCTATCTGTGTCTTTTTAGATCAAGGCCTATCCTTGGCAAAAACATATCTTATCCTAATAGAGATAATTTAAATACATATTTAAATTTTTCTGTATATAATTCTAAAGCATCCTACCTAAGGCAGGCAACAAGTATTGTTTAAACTGTGAGCATTGCTGAACTGTTGAAACTTGAAGTATGAATTTGTTTAACAATTACTTTCTAGTTACCAATGAAGTATTGTACATAAAGTCTAAAATATCTTATCTAATGCTTGTAACATGTTTTTGTATAAACTGTGAAGATTCCTGAACTGTTTAAAATTTGTAGTATTTAACGACTAGTACCTGTATGTTAGTAGTCTAGTAATCTCTTGGAGCTTATCTCCCCGGGACTCTACTGAAAATGGACATAAATCCAGTTAGACTATTCTGGTCAACACATGCAAGATAAAAATAAATAAAATAAATAAATAAATGTATGTAGTTATTTGACATTTGTTGACTGGGGATGTCCGACTGAGCTAGAGCCCTTTTTCAGTGGAGGCCTGGGGAGAAAAGCTCCACTATAGCAAACTGAGTTTACAAAGGTAGTATTTTTTGAGAACAATACAGAGTATATAAAGTGATGCACACAAATACAAGCAGATAAACTATTTAAAAGTTGCTGTGCATAATAGATCAAGTATACAATAGGATTTAATACTCAAAGTTAGGAGGGATAAAAATAAGTGTACAAATTAGGTGAAGAAGTTGACAGAGAAGCAAATTCAGAGGTGAATTAGTGTGTGAAAGAGATGGTTCTGGTGTTACATATTTAAAACTGTGAATGCAACACAAACCATCTCAGCCCAAGTAACACCTATTAATCACAGGGGTCAGATTTCTCACACTTGAACACTGAACTACTGTTGTTACTTTGAAAAGAACAATTAACTCAGCTATATTTTCAAGCCTGTCATTCAAACATTCCTTAAAATGCTGCAACAGAAATGGCCACTAATGAAAATCAAAGGAAGCAAAGTAATTGATGTTGACAGTGAAAATTAAGCAGCCACAACAATGTTGTCAACTGATGAGAGAGAAAACTACAGTAAATGATCCCCTCTTCATAAGGATTTCTTTCTGTCCCTCTAACATGACATGAAAGTAAAGGAATTGACTGTAAAACAAAATAATGCTAGCCATGACAGACTCCTTCAGATCATTTTGGGGGTATAACAAATTAGAAAAAAAAAATAATAATAACCATTTGCTTTGATACAGAGGCATTAGCATTGCAGAAAATTTCAAGATTTGCTGAAAAACATGTTTTTTTTTTTTTTAACATGTTTTTTTTTTCAGTTTTAGGAAGCGGTTCTTCTTTAACTTTATATCCTAACATGTTACCACATGTTTGAAGAGTCTTAAAGATCCTATCAAGTTTTCTCTTCATATCTCTCTGTCTTTTTCTCTCTACCAATGGATCAGGCAAATACAGCATCATCTGCATATAATGACAGGGTAATGTGTGTACTGACCATTTTAAAACCAGAATCTCGCAATTTTCTTAACCCAATTGCCTGATTTATAAATGTTTTTTTTCTCTGTTATAAATTTGACAAGTATGCAAGGCTCTCTGCTCACTTACAGAGAGCTTTACAATGCTTTTACAGTGTTTGTATCCAGAGGCATCCAAGCTAAGATAGGGATATTTTCTTGAGTCACTGCACTTGGACTTGCTCTATACAGTGATTGTGACTGTTTGTTGAGTATTATTTAAATCATTTATTTAATTTTTGTGGCAAAAAATAATAATTTCTCTGTTTGTTGGCTTTTCTAGTTCTGTTTGCGTACAAATCGCCTTGCAAAAGGATGGATTAAACAGGGACTTAGTTGTTTGGCAGTTTGTTGTAGAGCTGCTTTTGCTATGTTTTTCTTTACAAAATTCCAGATTATCCATCTTGTGGCATTAGGTGTTTACCTGGTCTCTCCAAGTTGGGAAGCACTCCAGGGAGCTTGGAGTGTGGTAATTTATTGGCTAGAGGGCATAGTCAGTTTTCAAGCTTTTTTCTCTGCTATGAATCATGCAAGCTTGTGCCGAACTGCCCACCAAGCAGCAGCAGTTGGCAGTGCCCTGTAAAGTAGCAAATGCTTAGCCAGTAAAATTTCCCTATAAAGTGAAGATTAAGTCTGAAACAGTGTGGCATTGTGCAGAATTAAGCTTAGAATAGCTAGCTTGCACATCGAATAGCAAAATCATATCCTTGCATAAGTTGCCTTTAACCCCAAAAACTAGTTTGTGTATCAAATAGCACTATCATATCATAGGACTCTATATTATTTCCTCAAAAGACATCTCCACTGAATGGCTGTTCATTGATCACTACCCATTGAACAGCCATTCAGTGAACATTACAATCATCCCACACCTCCCCCCCCCACTTATATATGGGTCCTATTTACACGGCCGACTTTTCACAAAGTCGACTTTCATATGGCAGAGACCATATGATTGACTTTTGAAAAGCCGGCCATGGGGAACGGCTATCTCCATGCAGTGCGGAATAGGAAAATTTCCCTCTTCTGCACTATAGTATGATCTCAGAGTTGGTATATTTAAGTTACAGGGGGTTTGGGGGGCGAAGCCCCCCAGGGGGGTGCAGGAGGGCTTGCCCCCTACTAACAGTTTTAAGATGTTTGTTGTGTTTTTTGTGTTTATTTTACATGGTCGGCTTTCTGAAAGTCGATCATATGGTCTCAGCCATATGAAAGTCGACTTTGTGGAAAGTCGACCATGTAGGGTTGCCACCTTTCATCATGGCTAAAACCAGAGTAAAGCCACACCCCTTGCGCCACCAGTAACCCCGCCCATCCCACCCCTCTCC
Organism: Protopterus annectens; assembly: GCF_019279795.1. Lineage (NCBI taxonomy): Eukaryota > Metazoa > Chordata > Ceratodontiformes > Protopteridae > Protopterus > Protopterus annectens. The sequence goes on from NC_056741.1 coordinate 839,121,429, forward strand.
TATCCACATTCCACCCATTTTGTGACATCATGACGTCACTCGGTGAGAAACGCCCTCTTTTTCCATTCCTGCTGCCTGCTTTCGGCTGATTTACTATGCTTTTTTGTAAAAAAAGCATAGTAAATCAGATGATTTATAAACTCCGATAGTCTGTTTCCTTTTTGAAACAATACCGGAGTTTGTAACAGTGTTTTCCAAACTATCGGAGAATCAGTTTGATTTCTGGATAGTCCGGAAAAAAACCAGAGGGGTGGCAACCCTATGACCATGTAAAGTTGATCTACATATATATATATATATATATATATATATATATATATATATATATATATATATATACACACACACACACACACACACACACACACACACACACACACACACACACACACACACCAACTCCGAGATTGCACTACAGTGGGGAAAAAAGCTAATTCATGATGCTGGACAATCACTTACTTTCCCAAGGAAAAACTTTGATGTAGTGATCATTCACTGAATGCACCATTCAATGTATCGTGTTGATGAATAGGGATTCAATGGAGACATCTTTTGAGGAAATAATATAGACTCTATCATAGCACTAGATAACATCTTGCCCTAAATCCTAGAAACTACTCTAGGAATCTTTTCTTAAAACACAATCCTTAATCCTAAACAGCCCACACTATTACAGGACCAGATAACATGGATATGCAACTTACAAATGTCTCTGTGTCCAGGTTGGATGATTTGGGAATCCTAAGGCAATGTAGCGATTGTCTCATATTTAGACAACAAGTTAATCATCAAAGAAAATAACATGGTTTGGAAGAGATGTAAATACACAACTTCCTTGGAGGCAAAAATCTCACATACATATTAAGTTGTGAAGAATATCCACACTACATTACTCACACACACTACTCACCACACACAGATTAGCTTATGCCTAGGCACTTAAAGAAACCTTTCCAAATCTCAAAGACCTCCAAAGCCACCTAGTGGCAACACTGCACCACAACAATCATTAAAACACATACCAAAGGCAACACCAAACGTCTCATATAAGCCTATACCCAGTGGTGCCCCAAGAGCAAAGCCCATAGAGCAAGCATATACTTTACTTAATACTCTTGTCATGGGGACACCATTGTGTGACACACATATGCCCCACTCACCAGGCTAGAGGAGAAGATAATGGTTAGTTGCCTATCTGGAGCCAGGATTTGCATTACTATGCATGCATTCAAGTCACTGCACCACAGGTACCAATATGATTCTATTATAGTCCAGGTGGGTGTAAATAACCAAAAAAATACTGCACTGGACTATATGAAAAGAGACATAATAGATGTCTCAGAATATGTGTCACAGACAGGTACATGTCCTGCACTGAGAGGGATTATACCTTCACTAAGGATGATGCCACAATATAAACATAAAATTACTGATTTTAATAATTGGATTAGTTTCTGGTGACACACCATTGGGATTCAATATAGGTTCATAAGTTCATAGGTAGGTACTAGGCTATCTGCCTGAAGGCATTTATAAGCCTAGCCGGAATGTGTTGGCTTTTGCCACCCTCTTAGATTAGTTCCCTGTGCCTCTGTCCAGCAGAGCCATTGAAGTGATCCTGGGATAAACTTTCTGTTTCCCATCCACTCGTCAAGGTATCTCTTGAAGAGGGTTAGCGTGGAGCTCTGCCTAATGTAGATTGGAATCTTGTTCCAGAGCATGAGAAGTCTCTGGGACAGGGATATATCCCTAGAGCACGTCCTATTTATTGTTGTGGTGATGTTTAGATCCCTGGAGAGTGTGGCTTGAGGGGATATGGTTTTCTTTAGGTGGAGCATGTCCATCAATTCTGGGTTGGACATAGCCTTGTATGTCAGACAGAGGTCACCTCTGATTAGGTGGTATGCAACCGAGTACAGCTGGAGTTTCTTCAGTCGAGCTGCATAGGGCATCTGCTTGAGGCCAGTGATCCTCTTGGTGAGGTACTTCTGTGGTCTTTCCAGTTGTTGCAGATGTCTTGTAAGTTACATCCCAAATGGGGCATTGTACTCTATGATGGGTCTGATGAGTGATACATAGAGGGGCCCAATGACCTCTTTCGATCTGGATGAAAACCCTTTTGTGATTAGGTGGGCCACATAGAGGGATTTTCTAACCACTTTGGCAATGTGATTATCAAAGGAGAGATTTACTATCTACTTGGGTCCCCAGATCCCTTATTACGTCTTCTGTATTTAGGGGACTACCACCTATGTGGTAGTTTGTGAGTACGTTGTTTTTTTCCAAAGGAGATGACTATGCACTTTTTGGCATTTAGCTTGAGGCCATGGTTTTGACACCAGTTATCTGTCTCAGTGAGACCCTTTTGGAGGATGTCTGTGTCAGCCAGAGAGTCAATTATAGCCCCTAGTTTGCAGTTGTCTGTGAACTTTGTCAGCCATAGTCATCCTCTGCTTGCCTGTACCTCTGAGAAGTATAGGCCAAACAGGAGGTGTCCTAGGACTGAGCCCTGGGAAACACCACTTGTAACCGGTTTAGATTCAGACATAGCTCCCGCAACTCTTACCATGTGGGTTCTGTCCGTGAGCCAGTTGGCAACCCATCTCATGATGTAGGGGTTTATGTTCAGGCTGGTAAGCTTGTCTATAATACCTGAGTGGGGAATGGTGTCGAAGGCCTTTGCAAGGTCTAGGTAAGCTGTGTGGACTACCTTTCCCTTGTCTAAAGCCTTGGTAACTGTCTCAAAGAAGTCCACCAGGTTTAGGAGGCATGATCTGCCCTTAACAAAGCCGAACTGGGTAGGGTCCAGTGTTTGGAGGTTTCCAATGTCTCTGTTAATGAGATCCATGATGGTGCACTCCATAGCTTTGCGGACCAAGCTAGTCAGACTTATAGGGCCATAGTTCCCAAGGTCCATTGTGGCTCCACCTTTGTGGAGTGGAATAGTTGCTGTGCACCACTCTGTGGGCACATAGCCTGTAGAGAGACTGAGTTTAAACAGTGTGTTTAGGTAAGGGGTTAGTTCATCTTTGAGCTTGTGTAGGACGCAGCCTGGGACACCGTCCGGTCCCATTGATGCTGTGTTTTTGGCTTTGAAGGGGGCTGTTTTAACCTGAGTGTCTGTGATTTCAGGGGCACTACATTCTTCTGGTATAGTTATGGGCCCTTTTAGGAGAGAGAGGGGGTGAAGTTTGCACTGAACCTGACTGCCAGAATGTTGGCTATATCGGTCAGTTCAGTGTATGTTGTGCCATTCTGCACTAACTTCGAGCAGATCTGAGAATTGCTACTTAGATTCTTGACATAGCTAAATAATGCCTTGTGGTTATCTTTGGAGTCCATGGCAATTTTTCTTTCGAAGCTAGCCTTGGATGATTTTATGAGGGAATGTAGTTTCTTGCTGATACTGATCAGGGACGTCTTCCCTTCTTGGGATTTTACTCTTTTCTGTACTAGTTTCCTCCTTCTGTTGTTAGCTTGTTTATGGCAGGGGTCCACCAGACTGGTTTCCTTTTCTTGGAGGAGTGAGTCCTGGTTTTGTTTGGGATAGCACGATCCATGCATTCTTGTAGGTTCCCATAAAGTTCATTAGTAAAGGATTTTGCAGCTTGTACAACGTTATCCTTTAGCATGGGGGCTTTGAAACTTCCCACCTCAGTCTTAAGTAACGTGAAGTTTGCTTTTGAAAAGTTTTTCACGGTGGTTTCTTTGGCCGGGGGTGGTGGCGGAATGTGGATATCCAGAGTGATTAGTTTATGGTCAGATCTAACCAGCAAGGGGTTGACCTCTGGTGTGGAACACCGGTCGCCCATGTTGGTGATGACCAGGTCCAATATGTTGCCACCTCTGGTGGGGGTGTTGACCAGTTGATCCAGGGTGTTTGAGTTTATAAATTCTAGAAATGTTGGGCAAGGGAGTGTGTACTTGACTAGTTCTCCCAGTTAATGTTTGGGTAATTGAAATCACCCAATATCAGGGTGTTTGGTAGGACCTTTATGTTTCTCAGTGTTTCCAGGAATGCGGAGTGGGGGTCCTGGGACATGTCAGTCAGCATAAAAGGACATGGTCAACAGACCATGTTGCTTTGCCAAGAATGGACTGTACCTGCCTTCACTAGGCTTGCATATATTGGGTAAAACATTATCCACCCCCTAAGAGCCTTTTTTAGGCAATGCTAAAAAGACAAAACTACCAACATAGTGAAAAATTCTCCAAGTACCTTAAGGTGCTACTGCTCAGTGCTAGGAGCCTAAGCAAAAAACTCCACAAGCCCCGCTCTGTCTGAAGAATGTAGACAACTGTGCTATGAACAAGACTTGGATTAAAGCCATATAAAAGTACACATTTTGTTTATTTATTTATTTATTTATTTGCATTGTTTACCGGGATGGTCCAGCTGGGCCAGAAGTGCCCATTTTCAGTGGAGTCCCGAGGAGAAAAGCTCCGCATATAAGACATTTCAGATACAATACAGACTTTACATTAATAAAGACATTTAGTACATACTATTGGCCGCTTATATGATTGGTAAATAAAACAGTACATAAGTAATCATTCTCAAATCAAATATATTATACAAGCAATACAGAGTATATACATGAGAATATTCTATATGAGTAGTTTTCAGCTAGCAAAATTTATATAGGACACTTCATGCAGTGGGTGCAAAGCAGATATAGGAATTAATCAGAGACTAGGTAATTAAACTTTTCACATGTTTAGGAGGTGTAATAGCTGAGCGATAGGCTATATGAGTCCTGTTGCAGAAATCAGCAAAGTCGGTGGATATTGTTGCAAATATAAGTGGTGGTATGATATTAAGGTAGGCTGCGACAGTACCTGAATGTTTCGCCTGGTTCAATGGTAGGTCTATAAGGGTTAGGAAGAGAAGAAAGTAAACAGGAGGGATCAATGGTAGGACAATAAGGGTTAGTAGAAGAGGAAGTGGACAGGATGGAGATGTGCAGTAAGTAAAAAGACAGGTGGATGTGAAAGGAGGATGCCAGAGTAGTAGAGTGGGGGTGAGAATAGTTGTAATGGTTGAAGTTAGGTTATATAAGATGTAGTTTTAGCACACGTGCACAGCCAAAATGAGAAAAGGTGTTGTTTCAGAGATGTCTTGAAGATTGTTGCTGAGCAGGTGGATCTAAGTGTTGAGGGTAGGGAGTTCCAAAGTTTTGTGATGGTAAAGGAGTAAAGCATCTGACCAGCTGAAAGTTTGGGTTTTTCTACATTTACGAGCAGTTGATTGTTGGATCGGAGTGGTCTGTTAGGATGGTATAAAGTAAGTACAGAAGATAGAGCAGGGCACATGGATGGATTATGAATGAGTTTGTGAGCTGTAGTTAGTTGGATAAAGGTGAGATAGTTGGGGAGTTCACGCCATTTTAGGATGCGTAATGATAAGCAGTGGTGGGATGAGTAGAAGGCATTAGTTACAAACTTAGGAATTTTGTTGAGTCTAATTTGGACTTTAGAGATGACTGAATTTTGATGGGGAGGGTGGCACCATATAAAAGACAGGGTAATAGAAAAGAAGAGGCAAGGGAAAGTCAGGCTGGTGCACTGAGTAGATGTTTGTGTCTGTAAAGAGTGCCAAGCTTTTGAGGTGTCTTTTTGACATTGGACTGGATGGTTTGAATGTGAGGTTTTTGTCTATGATGACACCTAGGAGTTTGTTCTATGTACAGTCTCAATGGTGGTACCATTTAGGGATTGAATGGTGAAGTTCTCTTTTTGTAGTGGTGTGGAATTTTTGGGGTTAAAGATTACTAGTTTGGTTTTGTTGGGGTTCAGGGCAAGATGATCATTAGACATCCAAATTTCGGTGGAGGTGAGGGCATTTTGGGTGAGTTGCTGTAGTTCTGAGAAGTTGGTTGCAGTGCAGATGATAGTGGAGTCATCTGCATACTGGATGACTAAGACTTGAGAGAGTGTGGTGTGGAAGTCATATTTATAAATATGCTAAACAGAAGTAGGCTTAAAATGGAGCCTTGAGGAACACCAGTGGTGGTGTTTAGGAAAGGGGAGTAAGAGTTCTGACATTTAGTTGACTGTTGCCTGTTCGTGAGGTAATTAGTGAACCAGTTTAGAGTCTGAGGTGAGGTACTTATGTTAGAGAGTTTTGTTAGAAGGAGAGAGTGGGATATAGTATCGAAAGTTTTAGAAAGATCAAGAAATAGTGAAGATACAATTTTACCAGAGTCACGGGCTTGGTTGACAGTGTCCATGAAGGATATGAGGGCAGTGGTGGTACTATGTCCTGGCCTAAATCTGTGTTGGGTGGGGTAGAAGATGTGGTTGTGAGTCAGATGGTGAAGAAGTTGACAATGAATACGTTTTTCCAAAATCTTATTGATAGGTGATAGTATAGCAATGGGGAGGAAGTTGGTGGTGACTATGTTGGGGCCCCCCTTGTGTAGAGGAAGGATATAAGCTTTCTTCCAGATGATGGGCATATAGAATTCTTGGATAGATCTGTTGAGAAGCATGCCAGGGGCATTTGTACATGGATTGAGTTTTAGAAGCATTTTTTTAATAGTCAAGGTGGGTATAGGTGACAGAGTAAAGCTGTGAATAGGGGTGTACTGGTGTAAGCTGTGGAGAAGTCTGTGGTGGACAAGTTGGTCTTGGGAAAGGTAGCTTCTAGATTGGCTATAGTATCTATAAAATAGGAGTTGAAGGTTGCAGCAATTTCAATGGGTGTTTTATTTGGGTCTGGACAAGGATTATTACTAGAGCCTGGGTTTAATAAAGAGTTGAGAGAGCTCCAGAATTTCTTTGGGTTTTGCTTGTGTTGATTTTGTAATATAAGGTAGTGTTCTTTTTTGTTTTGCAGTACTAGGCACTTAACCTGGTTTTGGAGCTGTTTGTATTGGGCGAGGTCAGATGGGGGGTGGGGTTGCCAGATTTTCCATGATTTGTCCCTGCATTTCATGAGATTCTTAGTGGATCTTGTTAGCCAACTGGCATGGATTATTTTTACTCTCTTTTGTCTAAGAGGAGCAAGATTGTTTAGTTGCTGAGGAAGGCTGAGATGAAGAACTCAACTGCCTCATCAAGGGGAAGTGATTTTAGTGCATCCCAGTTGATGCTAACCAACCTTTGGTTAAAGACAGATGGACAGAACTGAGATTCATCTCTGGTAACATTGTACTGATGTTTATTAATTGTTGTGGTACATTCACGTTGTATAAAGTCTGGTAAGTGGTCATTTATACTATTGGAGAGTGTACCAGCAGATGTGATCTTATTTGGGTCAGATACTAAAATCCAATCTAGGATTGAGCCATCAATATTTTTATTAGGCCTGGTTATGGTGTTAACTAGCTGGGTGAATTTATATAGATTGATATTGCAGTTAAAGTGGTGTGGGGATATGTCTAGCCAGTTGGTATCTACACCTTCCAGTATGATAGCCTCATGTTTTATGTTAGTAGATGCCCGGCAATGATTTCCTCAAGAACTGGGATGTTATTGCCAGGGGTAATGTAAATGACTATTACACAGAGGTTTTTGGAATTATTCATTTTAAGAAAAGAAAGTAGAAGTTCAGCTGTAGAGAACTGTGGGATGGGTTTTGTATATGGGAACAATAGTGATTGACATGGGGTATATTAGAGAGATGCTTCCACCTTTTTTTCAGGGTCTGTCAGCCCTAAGACAGGCAAAATCTGGGGGAAGGAATTCTGTCTCCTAAATATAGGGTTTTAGCCATGTTTCAGTTGCGGCAATAATATCGTGATTGTTGTGGGCTATCCATGCATGGAAGTCAGGTATTTTATTTCTGATGCTTTGTAGGTTAATTGTAGTGAAGTTTAATGATTTATGGGAGTTGGGGGGGTTGTAGAGGAGTGGAGATGGGACCCGGGTTGGGATATATGCCTCTGCATAGCGATAGGTTTGTTACAGGATATCAGAGAGTAGTGTATTCTAGTTTCCGTTTTACTCTGATTGGATAATTTAGAGAGAAAATAATATTGTTGTGATGGTGGAGGAGGATTTTAACTCTGGTACATAATAATATGCTTGTGTTATAAAGGCTGGCTGAAATTTGTGAGAAGGAAGTGGTGTGTTCAGACTGTATGGGGGAGAGAGGATAATGGGCAGTGGGAGGAAGAGGTTGAAGAATGATGTAGAGAGGTTAGATGTAGTAGGATATTGAAAGAGAGTGATAAGGTAAGTAGAGTAGGGATAGTAGAGATGGACATTGTAGTATGGGATGTAGGTGACTAAAGGAGTGAGAATTAGTGTGCCATAGCAAGATGTGGTGGTGGAGAAGAGGTTGTACTGATGGGGTAATGATGAGGTGAGTTAAGATGTTGGGTATGTCTGGGTTTGGTTGGGGGTGTGGCTAATGGTGTAATGTGAGGGGAAGTGAAGAGGTGTGGCTGGTGGTGTAATAAGAGGGGAATTGGAGTGGGATAATTGGGTGGTGGGGTAGGGGGAGGAGCTAGAAGAAGTGTAAATGTAATTGATGTGGTGGTGGGTGAGAATGGGGGTAGGGCAGAGGTGCAGAGTGAACGGAGTGGATTGAAACCAACTGTGGAGTTGTTATCTGAAAATAAAACTATCAGTAAGGTAGGAAATCTGGAGGGGAGCAGATGGTCTAAGTATTTAAAGATCAACAACAGCACAGACTGAGGCTAAAGGTGGAGGCTTATTGATCTACACTAGCAAAAAGCATACCTCCATGTTTGTTAATAAGGATAATAACATGGAACTTATCCACATGCAAGTCACCATAAGTAAGATCCTTCATCATATCATAGCTAGCTACAGGTCAGTATCTATGTACCTAGAGTCTCACAACTCTCTCCTAAACCTACTAAAGGTGTTTACCATCTAACCAAACTTTTCATAGCTGACTGTAAATATCCCTCTATAGACTGGGAACATACCTCTCAATTGTCCAGCTTTTCACATAATGTCCAGATTTTTGCCTGATATTTTTGATCTGTTCCTCATAAAATTTGTGGTTTTCTAGATTTTTGTGGCAAATCAGTGAGGACTGAATTCACTAAATAATGGCAGGCTTTTGAGTTTCAGACTTCATGTCCTTCAGAAAATGCATGGTAACACAAATCTTTTATTCTAGCGACTTTCTAAGTTTAAGATCAATATTTAAAACGTGTCCCCATTTTTGGGGCTTTGTCAACCCATTATTTTTGGCTTTGTCCAGATTTTTTGTGCTAATAGTTTGAGAGCTATGACTGGGAAACTTATACTGCCTCAAATTCACAGGCACAGTACTTTCTGGACTTCATTAACACACAGACCCTGAACAGATAGTGCACGCTCCAACCAGAGGATCAAATATACTGGATCTGGTACTCACTAGCATGGGAGAGCATTGCACCTACTTCCATGAGACATAAGCCATCTTTTTTTGAACCCAGCTAAACCAGTTAACAATCAGGAACTCTTCTAAGGTAAACTACATTCTATAAAGTGACAGTTTGTCAAAATTTAAGGCTACCCATACCCTGAGACTACAGCTATCTATGCAGAGTTATTCACAGAGTCCCTATACAAACATGTGTATGGCTGCATAGAAGCTGCTGTACCTACCAGAAGTAAACCCAAAACAAACACTAAAACACTAAAAACAAACTCCGCTGGTGGAATCTCACCTAAACAGGGTATATAACAAAAGAAAAAAACTCATAACCAAAATCAGGAGGAGCAACTCCCTTAAAGTGCCCTCTTATACAACTAAACAAGAAACTAAGAGGTCTAATTAAGTCCAACAGGCCAGTTATAGGGTCAGGATAGCCTCACAGGCTAAGGACAATCACAAGGCCTTTTTCAAACATTTCCAGAACCTCATATGTAATACACAGCAGTGTGCTGAACTGGTGGTGAAAGGTAACATCGTTACCGATCAGGGTGATATAGCAAATCTCCACACTGTAAAAATGAAACATATAAATAGCAAGCCTTCAAAACAAACACAACACCAGGGTGAAACATTTCTCAAGTCATTTAATTTATTTTGGTACCTCAGATTTTTTTACTAACATAACATTACATCCCTCTTTTATACACACCCAATCCATCAATTAAGTTAATTGCAAACAATTAAACACAATTCCCAATGTTAAAGACACAGATCAGAATATTTTTCTTTACTTTAACAAAATACCTTTATACTACAATATTTAAGTAACCTTTTGTTCTACAACATTTGAAATCAACACGTTATACAATTATTTTAAAAAACTTCTTTCCAATAACTACACAAATATTTCAATTGTATAACACTTTTCATTACAATGTTAAGGTGCTATCAATGTTCATACCCCTAGGTTGTAATGTCCTAAAATTAATAATCATCCTACATTCAAGTCTATTTACCTCTTCTTTAAAGTTTCCCCCATGACCCATATAGGGTCAAGCCAGAACCCTAAAAAACATGCCTTTGCTACACCCCCCATGGACAGACATTGAAGGCTTGCTATTTATGTTGTTTCATTTGATATAGCAAATCTACTAGCTGATAAATCCAGCTCAAGCATCACCTCCACTTTCCCTAGCTTCACCAGGTATAATCTCCTCAAACATACTTCCCCCAAGTATTAGCAGGGACTAGGTGCTGGCAGCAGTTACCAAGAGTATCATCTCTATAGGTCCCAACAACATCCCTGGTTGCTTCCTGAACAGTCTAAAACACAACCTGTCAGGACCAGTTGAGGCACTCTTCAACTGCAACCTTGAAACACACTATATTCCAAGGAAATGGAGGACCTCAATGGTCATTCTTCTTCATATGGTCGACCCATCAGTCTAACAAGCCTATGATAAACAAGACATTAGCAACCTACAGACACTGTACACACCCCAGTTTGGCTTTATGGGAAGGTCATGCCTACTTAACTTGGCAGAGTTCTTTAAGAGGGTAGCCAAGGCAATGGATGAGGGTAGAACTGTGCATACTGCTTATCTGAGCCTGGCCAAAGCATTCAATATGATAGCCCACCCAGGCATTGTTGTCACGTTCTCTAAGCTAGGCATAAATCTGTACATAACTTGCTTGTTTGCTGGCTAACTCACAGAAAGGACACAAGAAGTCAGGATCAGTGAGGCCATCTCCACCAAGATACCTCTCAACCTGTTAATGCAAAAAATCTGGACAAAGCTTGACAAAATGGGGGTACAAATAGGGACATATTTTAAATATTGCTCTTATAAAGTTAGAAAGTTGCTAGAGTAACAAGATTTGTTTTAATATACATTTTCTGAAGGATATGAAGACTGAAACTCAAATGTATATTATTATTTAGTGACTTCAGTCCTGACATCATTCCAGTGATTTGCCAAGAAAAAAGAGGAACAGGCCAAAAATATGAGCCAAACAGCTGGACATTCTGCGAAAAGGTGTACAATTGAGAGCTATCACCCTGGAGTATTCCAGTGCTCTGTATATATAGCTGTTAATATTAAGATTTGTAAGTCTTCTTGCAGCAATGTACACACCATCCCATTAACTGGATTTATAATTCTGTTTCTAGACCTCTCTGTTAGCTTTTGTCTTAGATTCATAGCCAATGATCTTTGGCTATAAAGAGTAAATTCCACTGCATTTACCCTAAGTAATTTCTTTACAATTCAGCTTTGTACTGCATATATGCTACCAGAACCACTCTTGCTCCCCCTAATTTCTCTCTGAACCCTGGTATTCTCCTGATCACATCCTCATGAGTTTCGCACAAAATCTGCACGTACTTGTTAAAGCATGCAAAGGCCTTAAATTAAGCCTCACTAGGAAAGATAACTTAGCTTATAAATCATTCCAGTTAAGGGAAAGATTTGAACTTATTAAAAGAGAAGCTGTAGAATACGGTCTAAACGTATCCTGAACTTGACTCGTTAGAGTTTCTTCATTACAAAATGCAACATAAACTCTATATATCTGAAAGGGAGAAGAGATTCTAGTTCTAAGAAAATAGTATTGTGGCATGTTCTGGGAGTGCAATGGTGGGGGGTCAGTATACTCAGTCAAATGTGTGTGTTCCCCTGTAATAAATATTTTGTCTATTATAAAATAAGAATTATATAAATGTGTACTCCAGAAAAGGAGAATCCATCCATCCATCCATTGATACAATTCTACCATAACAATACTTAATGAAAACTTTCCTAAAATTTAACCTAATGCAGGTGCTACTCTTTTTCTAGGCCCCAAGTGGACTCCTCCACTGTTATGTGAGTGTTCCAGTTTTCAGCTCATGTTACCATATTCTCCTGATTAAATACCAAGTCCTTTAACATGATTGCTAAATCATGTACAGTCATACCAGGAGGAATAAAATGCTAACCTGTGCGACTCTCTGGTCATTTTGCCACCACTGTATCACACATCACAAGTAAGTACTAAGCTAGCTGCCCTTATGGGACTCTTTAAGCCTAGCGAATTTCTCCTTCAGAGATGAGAATCAAAGCGTGCACCTTGTGCCTGTAAGATAAACACCTAAACCATTATACCAACCCCAACCCTTATTGTGATAAATCTCCTCCCACTTATAAATATTTCAGTCATATTCAGAGAGGCTCTAACAAGTATTACTGCCCTTACCTTCTATCATTAGGAAAGAAGCAAATTCACCATACTTAAAATCACACTCTTTCTAGTTTTAAGTGTTCAATATTCAGGTGTACCCTGTAGTAATAAAACATTTGGGTTTTTTTCCTAATATAACTTCCCATTTACACTCCATAACAGTATTTTAACTGCCTGGTATAATTAAGCAATAAGCCATGACTGGGTGTGGGTAATGTTGGATTTACCCACAATTGGTGTGGTTTGATAATATGGTCAAAGCTCGAGTGATCAAACAAAGCTAACAATCAGTAAATCCAGAATTACCCAGATTCAGGAGTGTGTTATTATTATTATACAATGAGATTACTTAAGAAAGAAATTGTTTCCCTTTCTGAATAATGTCTTTATATCATGGCAATGTTGTGTTCCTCCTTATTCTTCCATGTTTTCTGATGTACTATGCATTTGTATGGGGCTTGCATTACCACACTTGTTCAATGCTTCAGTGCTGTTCAAGAGAAGCAAAAGAGAAAGAAGAATCTCTGTTGCCTTTTCTTCTGCTACTCTTAGTGCAAGAAACCTGGACAAAGCTCAACATAATGGGGGAGGGGGAGGGAGACAAAGGTCCAACAGTAGGAGCAGATTGTATTGCTCTTATAAACTTAGAATGTTACAGGAACTAGAGGCTTTGTGTTAGCATGCATTTTCTAAGGGATATGAAGAATAAATCTCAATTGTCTTCCATTATTTTATGATTTCTGTCCCCAGTGGCTTGCCAGAAAACTATTTTTTTAATGAGGAAAGGACCAAAACTATGAGACAAAAATCTGGAAATATGCGAAGATCCGGACAGTTAAGAGGTACGAGGCTAGAAGGAAGTGTTCCATGTAGTCACTGTTCCACTTGTTCTGTAGTTATAAAAATTAAGGCATTTTCTTCTGCTAATGCAAATAATTTTTTTTAGATCAAACATTTAATTACATGTAATATTGAGTGGATTATTTACTTAGTACAATGTACTTGCTCAGCTTTTTATGTTAGCCAAACTTCAAAATCCGTAAAATTTTGTATTTGAGAACATCTTATTGACATCAGATGTAACAAAGCTAATAATGCATTGTTTAAATGTACACAAACATCATACAGCCAAATTTAGTTTTATTGATATTGACAAGATTGTTTTCAATTTACCAAATAAGTTGGGATGGCATGATTTACTGATATATAGAGAAAGACAATGGGTAATTAAACTGGGTGCATTTTTTCATCTTGGACTTAATGAATATTGGTGAAAACATATGCATATGTATAGATATAGTTATAGATATAGAGGGTCTATATTAGATATTCGAATGTTTAAAAGTTTGAATCACCAAAGAACGAACTTTAGTGATCGAACTTTTAAAAGTTCGAATATCTATAAAAACAATATTTAAAAAAAAGAAAAATTAAAGGGTTTAAGCAAGGGGTGCAAGTCCCAATGCACCCCCACACCCCCCGCTGCTTAAATATACCAACTCCGAGATCGCACTACAGCATGCTACAGTGCGGAAATGGCAAATTTACCATTTACTACACTGTAGCGTGATCTTGGAGTTGGTATATTTAAGTAGCGTGGGGTGTGGGGGTGCAGGGGGGCTTGCACCCCTGCTTACACCCTTTTATTTTTTTTTAATTTTTATATATATTCGAACATTTAAAAGTTTGATCACTATAGTTTGTTCTTTAGTGATTCCAACTTTTAAATGTTCTAGTATCTAATATAGACCCGATATAGATATAGATATTTGTATATTGGTCATATTGAATGGGTATTGGTCACTTTAAACAGGTCTTGCTTCTTTTTTCAATCTTTTTTATGCTTTTGTATTGAAGAAAGTTTAGAAATGCTGAAACTGGTATATGGACCTCACTTGGATCCTTTGAACAAAAAGAATTTTGTGGAATTTATTGCTAGTGTTCCTTGGGTAGTTAGGTTTTTAATCAATCTACCTTAGCAAGACAGATTTCTGTAACTACAAAATACCAGACTAATCATTCCTGATTCTGCAAATTCTGCAAACATATCTAGTAAACTGGTAAGAAGTAATACAGTCATCAGCCATTGGATTGCAACATAGCACACCAGCTGACATACGGTTTCAATTAGGATTTGTCGCTTTCGTGTATGGGACACAAAAAATAGTCTTCGTGGATTCTGTTTAAGCAGCTTTATTTTGTACAAACACATCATTATAAAGACAAACTAACTTATATACAGATCAATGACTATGGTTATGCATGTTCTCTCTCTGGCTGCTACTTCAAAATAACACGATGGAATGCACGTGTCAGGAGATTTATATACATGCACATACAGCCCTGCCTGCTTCTTAAAGACCTAGCATGCACACTCTTATGCCATGAGTTACATCCTTCCCCTTTGAGAATTAAATTAACAATTGTTATGAGACTATTCGGCATGCAGAAATCACAGACAATCCATAGTCATGCATTATACAACACTATATATACAGGTAAATACAATCAAGTTCATGTTGCTGTGTATTTCACACTCGGCCTAGATATTCAGCCATAACGAGTGACATAAAACTGGGAATTAGAATTAGCAACTGGGACAGTTTTTTTCAAAATGATTGACCTGTGGAATGTTCGAATCAGTTACCGGAATGGAATCAGAATTTAGACTACATTCTGGTCAGGAAACAGTGTCTGATTCACTCTCAGGTTTAGGGTTTACATCACAGAAACAATGTTGTGACTACAATGATGATGATGATGATGATTCTGGTGCAGGAAAAAGACGTCTGCAATTTCTCTTATACTCCACACCTTTGGAGTTTACCAAGTAGGATCTAGGCTCAGCACAGATGCCTGTAATCTGTCCTATTCGATCAAAACCTTTTGTTGTCTGAATTCGTACCATCTCTCCTTCCCTCACCGGATGAAGTAATCTGCTCGATCTGTTGTAGCTAGTTTTCTGGATATTACGCTTCTTAAACAATTGAGCCTTGAAAGTTTTATTGTTCGTGGATTTAGGCTCAACAAACTTGAAGAAATAGTTAGCGTAGTTCTAGTTTGCCTGGAAAACAGTCTTTGAGCAGATGAGCCAAGAATATCATCACGGGTTATGTTTCTGAGATTAAGTAGATTCAGGAATACAACGGTATTGTCATGCTTTGACCTTTCAAGTAACTGCTTTGCACTCCGTACTGCATGTTCAGCTAGACCAGGGGTGTCCAACCTTTTCAGTTGCAAGGGCCGCATTGAGTCAACAGAAATGGTCTGGGGGCAAGTGAGGAGGAAAAAAAAAAAAAAAGGTCTCTCACAAACTGAAGAGCAAAACCTCCCTGTTTTGTAGGTGAATTTGAACAATAAATAAATTAATAAATTACTTCAGTAATTGCAACAGGCAATTGTG
Organism: Protopterus annectens; assembly: GCF_019279795.1. Taxonomy (NCBI): domain Eukaryota; kingdom Metazoa; phylum Chordata; order Ceratodontiformes; family Protopteridae; genus Protopterus; species Protopterus annectens. The sequence continues at coordinate 839,137,391 of NC_056741.1, forward strand.
AAATTCAGGAATGCTTCAAACACTTCAAGCACGAATGCATTGAGATTAAAACAGACTAGCTTACATAGTCAGTTAACAGACAGACATGCAGACTGATACCTACTGGAAAAGGCCACAATCAATATAACATATTGACCTCTGTTTCATATTAGTTTGATGGACGTTCACTAGACTACAGATTTAAACACCCCTTTCTTTTGAGTCATTTTGCCTAGTATAGACAGCACTGAGGAATAACCAATGGAACAGTATAACAAACTGAAATATTGTAATGAATTATTCAGACTGTATAATTACCAAGTAATTTTACAAATGAGTCAGCATAGTTCAATTAGGGTTACCACCTGTCCACAGTCCCTCTTTGGGCAGTTGTGTCCTGACAAAATTAAAAAAATGGCAAATGTCCTGAGATTTTAGGACAAAATTCTTTCCTATATTTTATGTAATAGTTGCATAAAACAGTTATTCTGTATCTAAAAATACCTAATGTTATAAGAAATAGAATAAATTTCTGTTATGTTACAAGAATAAGCTTTTATTTTAGGCAAAAAAGTTAAGTTTTATCCTTTGTACTGCTCACGGGTATGAAAATCTGATGTTTGTACCAAACATGTCCCACTTTGGCCATTTGAAAAGGTGGCAACCCTAAGTTCAATATATTACAGTTCACAAAACTGGTTTGTTGAATATGTTAGTAGAGGCCATCAAATAAAATGACTGAATGACATTAAGCCAGAGATGTAGCTGTTAAGAAAATGAATAATCTATCAAGCAAAAACTTTCTGCTCCCTCAAAGTTCACAAAGCAGAGCATAACAACTACTGCCTTCACACAAAGCTCATAGGGCAATTCAATAAAATAATCAGATTGATGAAAATCTAGCCAAACAACCAACTTAAAGTACAGCATGAACAAAAAATTTTTTCATTTAAAAGTGAACAAAACTATGCAGCAAATCAAGCACTGCAAAACATCCAGGACTGGTTTATTAAAAGTCTTCTGTAGATGCAGACATTTTATTCAAAATACATATACAGGTTTTAGAAGTAAACATTACCTGACAGCATTAGAAAAAACTTGCATCAACCTGTTTACTACCATTTCTCTTGTATGCCTCCCCATCATGACTAACCTACGAAACTGGACAGCTGCTACAAAGGTATCTCATTGTTGAAAAGCATCAGTCAGGAGAGGGTACAAAAAATTTCTGTATCATTGGATATACCATGGATCACAGTGAAGATCATCATAAAGTGGAGAAAATATGGGACAACAGTGACATTGCAAAGTACTGGACATCCCTCCAAAGTTGATGAAAAGCTGGTCAGGAGGCTGTCAAGAGACCTACAGCAACATTGAAGGAGCTGCAGGAATTGTACTGGTTGTGTACTACATGTGACAACAATCTCCCGTGTAGCCACATGTCTGGCCTATTGGGTTGGGTTGCAAGATGACCAACAAAGTCTCCCAAGAGCATGTGGGAAAATGTGTTATGGTCTGATGAGGCCAAGATTGAACTTTTGGCCACAAGGCATAAAAACACTTCATATCACCAAAGAACACCATCCCACGGTGGTGGCAGTATCATGCTTTGGGGTTGCTTTTCTTCAGCTGGAACTGGGGCTTTACTCAAGGTGAAAACCTTCAGGCATCTGCTAGAAAGCTGAAGATAAAGAGGAATTTCACCTTTCAACGTGACAATAACCCCAAGCATATATCCAAAAACAAAATAATGGCTTCACCAGAAGAAAATTAAAGTTTAGAGTCCAGACCTAAATCCAATAAAAATGACCTGAAGAGGGCTGTGTACAAGAGATGAATCTGACAGATTTGGAGCACTTTTACAAGGAAGAGTGGGTAAATATTGCCAAGTCAAGATAAGAAGACTGAATGATGTAATTGAATCAAAACGTGCTTCAACAGGTTATAGGTCACATTAAAAGTGGTAAAGTTTTGAAATTATATCTACAAAGTCAAATACTGTAATTAGATATGCAAACACATTGTCATCTTTATAAAACTGAAACAGCATTAGGAGCAGAGAACATAAATGCTAATCCAACCAATGAGCCAACTAGTCAGAATTCAAAAGCAGAGGAGGTACTCAATTTTTGAAGTTTGGTCAGCAAACATTACTATCAAAATAAGGCATATTTTACAGCAAATTATCATATTCTGTCAACAAGCTGGCAACATAATCTGTATGCTCCTAACACACTGCATCCAAGTAAAAAATTAATTTCACTGCTCTCAACAAGTAATGCTATCAGGTCTGACTTGCAAGCTCTTGTGCATGCCCTTCTTAGTGGTAGTATGAGGGAGCATTATTTGAGTTTTGGTTTGACCAAGCTGACATTTTGTTAAGACCACTACGCTATTAGACCATAAAACCACTACACAGTCTGAATTTTATAAAATATGGGGTTGGGAATCTACTCTAAAGTTTGAGGTGTATAAATGCTTTAGTTTACTGCATCATAACACTTGAGTCACTTCAATTTTTAAATCAGTCCTGTTAAAAACTAGTAGAGCCTACTTGTCAGCAGCAATATGGTTTAACTTCCATCACTATTAACTAATAATGTTAAAACCAGATGGCACAGATGAGTACCACTGCCAACCATTTGAGAAGAAAGGAACAAGGTTGCATCAGAGGGGTGGTCTTTTGAGACGCACCACTGATACGATAAAACTACACACAACTCTGGATTCAATAAAAAATGAAAATAAACAAATATTCACTGGGCCTCCAACATCCACATCCAGACTAGACTGGACACAGTCCACTTGCAGTGTTAAATCCTTGGAATAGCATCATACACCCTTTATTACCACTCTCTCAGTGAACTGCAGCATCTCCCTCTGCTCCTTATCCAAGACAAAACAGCCTTCTTCCTGGAACAGTAGTACTGCCACAGCTCTAGATGTGGCCAGAAAATAATCAGCTATGGGATAGTCTTGATTTACCCAAATAAATATAAATATATACATTAAATATGCATTCAGTGGTAGCAGACTCAAGTAATTTTGCTAACTGGAGACAAAAACTACAGCCTGCTAGTCTGTGATGTTAAATAAGGACAACCTTCCAGTAATAAATAGTAATAAGACATACATGATAATGTATTTGGTTTTAAGACAAACATTGAGGATACATATTAAATACAGAGATGAACGAGAAAGTACACAAGGAATATTAAAACAGTTAAAAGAATACTTAATCCGATCTAAACTAGCTTAAGTCTCTTAGAATCATTGAACCCAATTATTCTGTTATACAACTTAATTAAAACAGGCAGAAGCAAATCATAGCACTGACATTAATATTCTGAAGACTCTTCCATTATGAAAAGACTAAAACCAGCCTTAAATATTTTTACACATTAAGTCACTCTCTTCTGAAAGCCCATAATCTTATTATTTCATTTTTTAGAAATAAAATTACATCTTATTTTAGTTACTAGTTTTCCCATAGCAAAAATAACCAAGCCAGTTTTTCAATAAGCAATGGATACGATTCAAAAGCAAAAGCTTAAATTATGTCAGCAAAATAATCAAGATCTTGCATACATTTTAATCATTATCTCTAGGTCCAATATTAAGCATCCTTCAGTCAACTATCATTATATAGCTTAGCTTACCTTTTACTGCTGTAGAATAGATGTTGTAGTAGTCTTTTTGTAAAAAAAAATAATAAATCCACTTTATCTCACTCCTTCCTTCACCGCAAATTAAAAAATGCACAGAACAGCAGGAAAAGTTAAATTTCAATTAAATTTAAATTTAATGAGCTAGACCATTGGACTGAGAATATTCAGGACTACTAGTGACATGTACAAAGTGCCATTCTTTTGCAAATTTCTTAAACAGCTGGCTAGTAAATTGAATACCATTGTCACAAAAAAGTTTGTGTGGACTACCATGTACTGAGAAATGACATTTCAACTTAGTAATAACAGCAGTGGATGTTAAGTTAGGTAGTAGATCAATCTCAAACCAATTTGAATAAGACTCTACCAATACTAAGTAGTGTTGATTGTTACACTCAGAGATATCCGTTGCTACAATGTACCAAGGTAGTTCAGGAACTGGACTTAGCTGAAGCAGTTCTCTTTGTAAATGCGATCTGGTACTATTGCATACTGAACAAGAAGAAAGAGCTCTGTTAATGTATTTCGATAATGAAGGCCAAAATATCAATTCTCAGTGGATGTGTACCCTGGGTGACCACAATGCACAATCTGTATATATGCTTGTTGTAAGAAAGCAGGAACAACAATTTTAGGACCTTTGAAAATAATGCCATCTTCCATCAACAATTAATCTTTGTAAGGAAAATACGTTTGCACTTCAGGTGAGACACTAAATTGTTTTGACAGCCATCCGACATTAATACAGTGATTGAGATTCTGTAAAACTGGATCAGTCTGAGTATGATCTCTTAACTCATCAAGTCTAGTGGTAGAAAAATTATGCACTGACATCACATCAAAGTCAAAAGTTTCTGCGTCAAGCTGTTCTGTTGTGTTTCTAGATAATCTGGATAAAGTATTGGCCAGATAGAGCAATTTGCCTTTTATGTAGACCAGTTTGAAATTGTACTTTTGCAATCTGAGCATCAGTCTTTTTAATCTCACTGGAGCGGAATGCATAGGCTTCTTTAGAATAGTAACTAGAGGTTGATGGTTAGTTTCAATCTGGATAGCTTGACCATAAATATAATCATGAAACTTGGAACATGCAAATACTATTGCCAAAAGCTCCTTCTCAATGTGAGCATACTACATCTCAGTTTGGGTTAGTGTTGTAGATGCATAGGCTACTGGTCTTCCCTCTTGAAGTATAACTGCACCTAGACCAACTTTTGAAGCATCACAGGAAAGAGTAAATGGTTTATTCACATCATAGTATCCTAACATGGTGGGGGGGTGGCAATTTTCTGCTTGAGGTCTTCAAATGCCTTCTGGTGCTGTTCAACCATGACCATGCAACATTTTTGCATATAAGCTCTCTTAAGGGTGCTATCAACTCACTGAAGTCTGGTATAAATTTGCCTAAATAGTTGACCATGCCCAGAAAAAGCTGTAAAGCTTGTACATTATCTGGTGCTGACATTTCAAGAATAGCTGCTTGCTTGGTCGGGTCTGGTCTCAAGCCTGTACTTGTAAGCAAATGACCTATGTACGTAACTTCTGGAAGTCTGAATTTGCATTTCAGAGGATTGAGCATCAAGTTTACTTCACGTGCTCTGTCTAGAACTTCCTTGAGGTTTCTGTCATGCTCTGCTTTACCATTGCCGCCAACCAATAGATTGTTTATTATTATGGCACAGGGATAGCCTGAAAAATTTTGTTCCACTGCATGCTAAAAATCTTCACCTGCAGAATTTATTTCAAATGGCATCCTCAGGAATTTGTATCTGCCAAATGGAGTACCAAAAGTAGTTAGAAATGAGGAGTTGCGATCAAGCATCACTTGCCAAAACAAACTCTTTGCATCCAAAACAGAAAATACAGTGGCATTCGATATTAGAGTTGCAGCATCTTTGACTGTGCACATTGGATGATACGGCTTTTTAAGTCTTTGCTCAGATCTCTTGGGTCAGTGAATATTCAGATTTTGTCTGAGCCTTTCTTGTGAGCAGCTACCATGGACAACACCCATTCAGTTGGTTCTGTGACTGGACAAATCACACCTTGCTGCACCATTTTATCCAACTGAGCTTTAACTTTATCTTGCATAGCTATCAGAACTCTTCTTTCTGGTCTGACTGCTGGAGTGACCACTGGGTCTAACTTCATGAAATACACAAGTGGAAGTTTGCCTAACTTGTCATCGAAAACATTGGCATACTCTGAGAAAATGGCTTCGGAGAAATTAGAACTCAGAAAGGCACTTATATGGTGAACTTCTCTGGCAAAAGAAAGTAGATTCATTCTTAAACTATCTTTGAGACCCAATAAAGATTGCACTTGTCTTCGGATTACAGAGAATTACAAGTTGTAACAGTCTTTGGCCAAATAACATGAAAGCATCACTGAACCTTCGGTTTGAATTTCTTCACCTCCAGAAGCAACAAGTCTCTCACTACTGGTTACATTGACTTGCTCGTTAGTTCTTACTCTTGCAAATGTATCTGCTGATATAACATTACACTTTGAACCAGTGTCTACTTTGAGCTCTCTGGATCTTCCATTAATCTGGGCAGTACAAAATATTTATTCATTCATTTATTTATTTATTTGTTTGCATTTGTTTACTGGGATGGTCCAGCTGAGCCAGACGTGCCCATTTTCAGTGGAGTCCCGAGCTGAAACGCTCCACATATAAGACATTTCACATACAATACAGAATTTACATTAATAAAGACATTTAGTACATATTATTGGCAGCTTATACAATTGGTGAAAAAAACAGTACACAAATAATCATTCTGAAATCAAGATATTATACAAGCAATACAGAGTATATACATGGGGAACATTCCATATGAGTAGTTTTCAGCTAGCAAAATTTATATAGGACACTTCATGTAGTGGGTGCAAAGCAGATACAGGAATTAATTAGAGACTAGGTATTTAAACTTTTCTCACGTTTAGGAGGTGTAATAGCTGAAAGATAGGCTATATCAGTCCTGTTGCAGGAATCCGCAAAATTGGTGGATACTGTTGCAGATATAAGTGGTGGTATGATATTAAGGTAGGCTGCAAGAGTACCTGAATGTCTTGCCTGGTTCAATGGTAGGTCTATAAGGGTTAGGAAGAGAAAGAAGTGCACAGGAGGGATCAATGGTATGACAATGAGGGTTAGTAAAAGAGGAAGTGGACAGGATGGAGAGGCGGAATAAGTAAAACGACAGGTGGATGTGAAAGGAGGATGCCAGAGTAGTAGAGTGGGGGTGAGAATAGTTGTGATGGTTGAAGTTAGGTTATATGAGATGTGGTGTTAGCACATGTGCACAGCCAAAATGTGGTGTTATTTCAGAGATGTCTTGAAGAGGGTTACTGAGCAGGTGGATCTAAGTGTTGGGGGGAGGGAGTTCCAAAGTTTTGCGATGGTAAAGAAGTAAAGCATCTGGCCAGCTGAACGTTTAGGTTTTTCTACATTTATGAGCAGGTGGTTGTTTGATCAGAGTGGTCTGTTAGGATGGTATAAAGTAAGTGTAGAAGGTAGAGCAGAGCACATGGATGGATTATGAATGAGTTTGTGAGCTGTTATTAGTTGGATAAAGGTGAGATAGTTAGGGAGTTCAAGCCATTTTAGGTTGTGTAATGATAAGCAGTGGTGGGATGCGTAGGTGGCATTAGTTACAAACTTAGCAATTTTGTTGTAGCATGAGTCTAGTTTGGACTTTAGAGAGGACTGAATGTTTGGTTTTTACTCTCTTTTGTCTAAGGGGAGCGAGATTGTTTAGTATGCTGAGGAAGGTTGAGTTAAAGAACTCAACTGCCTCATTAAGGGGAAGTGATTTTAATGCATTCCAGTTGATGCTAAGCAACCTTTGGTTAAAGCTAGATGGACAGAACTGGGATTGATCTCTGGTAACCCTGTACTGATCTTTATTAATTGTTGTGGTACATTCCCATTTATAAAGGCTGGTAAGTGGTCGCTTATACTATTGGAGTGTGTACCAGCAGAAGTGATCTTATTTGGGTCAGACATTAAAATCCAGTCTATGCCTGGTTATGGTGTTAACTAGCTGAGTGAACTTATGTAGCTTGATATTGCAGTTAGAGTGGTGTGGGGATATGTCTAGCCAGTTGATATTTATGTCTCCCAGTATGACAGTCTCATTTTGTATGTTAGTAGATGCCCAGGCAAGGATTTCCTGAAGAATTGGGATGGTATTGCCTGCAGGAACGTAAATGACTGTCACACAAAGGTTTTTGCAATTATTCATTTTAAGGAAAGAAACTAGAAGTTCAGCTGTGGAGAACTGTGGGATGGGTTTTGTATATGGGACAACAGTGAAGGACATTGGACATATTAGAGAGATGCCTCCACCTTTTTTCATGGTCTTTTGGCCGTAAGACAGGCAAAATCTGGGGGAAGTAATTATGTGTCCTTTATATAGGGTTTTAGCCATGTTTAAGTTGCAGCAATTATATCAGGTTTGTTGTTTGTTATACATACATGGAAGTTGGGTATTTTATTTCTGATGCTTTGTAGGTTAACTGTATTGAAGTTTATTGATTTATGGGAGTTGGGGGGTTGCAGAGAAGAGAAGAGACATGGGTTGGGATGCATGTCTCCACATAGCGATAGGTTTGTTACAGGATATGGGAGAGTAGTGTATTCTAGTTTCTGTTTTACTTTGATTGGATAATTTAGAGAGACAATATTATTGTTGTGGTGATGGTGTGGGAGGATTTTTACTCTGGTACATAATAATATGCTTGTGTTGTAAAGGCTGACTGATATTTGTGGGAAGGAAGTGGTGTGTTCAGACTGTATGGGGAGACAGGATAATGGACAGTGGGAGGAAGAGGTAGAAGAATGATGCAGAGAAGTAGATGTAGTAGGATATTGAAGGAGAGTGATAAGGTAGTTAGGGTAATGATAGTAGAGATGGACATTGTAGTATGGGATGAGGGTGACTAAAGGAGTGAAAATTAGTGTGCAATAGTGAGATTTGGTGGTGTAGAAGAGGTACTGTACTTCACTTCTGGTTAATAAGTTCACTGCATCAACTCTTTCACAAGCATTGCTACACCATCAACATAGTAAGCTAACTGTTCCTCTCTACTTGATCAACTTGCTTTGATCAACTTGCTTCTTTGTGTGACCTTTCTTTGCAATTGTGTGAGGCTTACTTGATTTGCAAAACTTTTGGAAATGGTTCCATTTTTTACACTTGTGACATTGCTGACCATCTGCTAAGCACTTCTCTCTTTTAGACTCATGATTTGCACCACAATTGTAACAGTTAACAATAAAGCTAGACTTGGGTTTTGCTGATTCATGCTTATAGTGCACTGAGCCGCTGGCTGCACCCCTTTTAGAGCTTTCTGGAAAGCCTCTTTGGAAACCCTGTGGCTGCCACGTGCTTAGGCCTGCTCTTGTTTGCCACGAGTTGCATACTCTCTACATGTGCTCTGGATCCAACTGAAACTATGTTCTTGTCACTCACGAGCATACTTGTGTGCTTTTCTGTTACCTCATGGATTTGACAAATCTCTGTGGCTTTGCTCAATGTTAAATCACTGTCACGAAGTAAAATCTTTCTCAGAGCAGCACTGTTAATACCACATACAAGCCTGTCCTTTATCAACTCATCTTTTAAATCACCAAACAGACATGTTTAGCTCTGTTTCTCAAGTCAGTGATAAAAGATGCAAATATTTCTCCTGGTTTCTGATCTCTTATGTAAAACAAATGCCTGTCTAGTGTAATATTTGTCTGGGGGTTACACATTTCTCTGAACTTGTGTTTCAAACACTCAGGATCTTCCCTTGATTCAGCTTGTACAGCAATATGACGGTCTGCACCTTCTCCTTCATATACTGCTAGTGCATAAACAAATGAACGCTGTTTTTCTATGGCCTCTGACCCTGCTAGGTTTAGCAAAATGAATGCCCTGGTGCATGCATCTCTATCTGCATAAGCTGCATGTATAAAAATATTGTACTCTTACTCAAATATTCTCCAGTTCTCTGCAATATTCAGATCAAATACAAGTGGTTGGGGCTTTCAAAATCCATCTGCCACATTAACACATACCAGTGAAGGGTTTGCAAATAAACATAAACATACACACATGCACATATGCCTGAAACTAATGCCAGTAATTGTCCAATGCCTTTGTAATCTCAATTTACACCTTTGTTGGGCTTTTTGGAATTATGCGAATGAACAAACTCGTAGTACTTTTGAATAACTAGACATTGCAGAATAAACTTCTCGGGCATTTTGATTCATAATATTTTTGGAAAGGCAAAAATGCTAAAGTCATTTATCACCATTTTCTAAAGTTATTTACCATCCTTTCAAGAAACATCAGAGAACTTTACAATGCAACCAAACAACTCACGAGCACTATAATACTCTTCTAATGTCATTGTTTGCAAGAAAATACCTCTTCTCAGTATAAGAAATATGTCAAGTAACTGCACAATGTGAATAAATCGAACATCAGTTGCCTTAAACTCAATAACATTTCAAAGTAATTGCACTTTGGGAATAACTGCATACAGCAGACTGAAATGTCCCCAAAATGGCGCTACCTTGCCAGGCAAATCTTTACAATACAAGAAGCACAATGTAATGGTGGTACTTTATGAATAGACATACCCAGCACAAGAACTTTTTGAAATAGCTATACTTTGACTGAATTTCACAAAATAGTTGCACTTTGAACACAATAACCTCTTCGAAATACATGCACCATAATAAGCACACTTTGTAAGCACTTTTACACACTTTGAGATACTTTGAATATCTTTAGTTATGCACTTACTACAATATGCAGTCATAGTTATGCCCAAACACAGCACTTTGCCAAAACACATACAGTTGCCTTGCTTTATTTTCACTTAATGTGCCCTTTACTTTTCTTATTATAATAATTTTGCTTGTTTAAGCCCTTTTCATGCCCAGCATACTTTTCTTGTGCTCATTTTACTCTAAACGTCCAACTTTGCCTTAAACACACTCATTTTGTTTTAAACATGCTCATTTTATCAAATGTTTTCATCTTAAACATTTTCTTTAGTTACAAACTTTTCGTACTTTCCGCTTGCCTGATAATGCAGTTTGTGCCCATGTAATGCCCCTTTTTCGTCTTTCATATCATATAAATAGTTTGTACTATTTCTCATTACCTTTGATTCTTTCTGGCTATGTTTATGCTCTTTTCTCTCGGTTTTACCTTCACTGTCGTCTTTGCACCTCACAGCTCCAAATATTCTTCTTTCTTTGATCCCGGTTCTGACACCATGTCACTTTTGTGTATGGGACACAAAAAAAGAGTCTTCGTGGATTCTATTCAAGCAGCTTTATTTTGTACAAATACATCATTATAAAGACTTACTAACTTATATACAGATCAATGACTATAGTTATGCATGTTCTCTCTCTGGCTTCTCCTTTAAAATGCCACAATGGAATGCACGTGTCAGGAGATTTATATATGTGCCTTGCATGCTTCTTAAAGACCTATCATGTACAATCTTATGCTATGATCTGCAGGATTCATGTACAGATTACACTGGAATAGACTTGGTTTGTAGATTGTAGGAACTTTGTTCTCATTCTCCTCCCCATGAAGAGATGAGAAGATGAAAGCCTTCTGGGTTGGAGTTATATTTCTAAGAGGTTTGAAATAAATTTTGAAGCATACTTTATAGTGCACAGAAATTTCAATGGTGACTGCTTACCAGTGGGTTTCTGCACTTACACCATCACTGTTACCTTTTAAAAATGAATTTATATTCCAAAGTGGTTGGGATATACCATATGTATTTGATGTCTGAGACACAAATTTTGCACTTCTTTTTGATTAGCTTGAAATCTTTGAGCCTTAAACATTCCAACAATTGCTTGAGTTTTACATATGTTGTCTGACTCTTTCAGACCAGACCAGAATGTTATCAATTATTCTAACAATATCTTCTTAAGTCTTAGGGGATTTGAGCATAAGAAATTTTAAAAGGTTGTTGTTGTTGGGTCTTTTGGCTTTTCCCAGTTAGGGGTCGCCACAGCGAAACTCCGGTCCGCTAATGATTGGTAGTTGATTTTTACATGCTGAGTTACCAGCCCTGATGCACAACCTTCAACGAAGGTACACCCATTCACACATGTCTCCACGCAGAAGACGCTCTAGCTGAAAATCGAACAATACTATTCAAGTGAGATGTTAAAATTAACAGTTTGGAGTTGTCTTCACAAAGTTCTATTTCTCAAAAATACCTTGTAGGCATCACGGAATGAAAAACAATTTGCCCTTGGCATTAAGGAAACTATATCTTCTGCAGTTTTTAAAGGACAGTGCTGCATTGGTATGGCTTTGTTCAGGTCTTGCAGATTGGTGCAGATTCTAATCATATCAGGTTTGATCACCACTACCCATGTTATTCACCCAGGTTATGGCATAGTCTTTATGCATATTACTCATAGGTTTTGCTTAATAATTATTTGCCTTAATACTACTGTCACTTTCCTGGGCACATGAATAACAGGCTGAACCTCTGGGTTTATTTTTATTTAATACTGTCCTGGTGTACAAACTAGCCATGTGAACAGTTCAGCATATTGCTCAATGAGGTCAGCTAAAGTTTTTTTTAGCATTTTTATTTGTGCTTTACAATCTTACGTTACTACACATTGTATTCTGTTGCTGAGGATTTACTGATTGCATGAATATCTGAATCACTGCCTCTGCAAACATGCACATTCTTGCCTCAGTGACATGTGAATTATTGACTCTACAAATGTGCAAATCACTGCTTCACACTGTGCAACGTCTACTAGTATACCCTTCAGAAACTTGCACTCTGTAAAGCTACTGAATCATGCCCTTCAGTTCACATGCATATCTCCTTAACATATTAGTTGCTTAACTGAGGCAATCTGAAAAAAAAAAATTATATTTACATATTTGCATGCATAACATTATGTGACATAATAGGTGGAGTTCATGCCAAGAATAAGTCAGTAACTAAGTTTTAGATAGACAGTGAATTTTTCGAACCCAGCTAGTGGAAGGCACTTTCACAGATTGTAGATGATTACTATGCGAATTACACCAGTCCTCTTTAGCCTAATCATACTTCCCTAATGCATCTGACAAGTTTTGCTACCCTAGGGTTTTTTAAGGGGTAAATACACACACACACACACACACACACACACACACACACACACACACACACACACACACACACACACACACACACACACACACATGTGTAGGTAGTTAAGCATTTACAAGCTGCCAATGTCTAATGGGATATAGGTGGCAGACCATGGATAAATTTCTAATTCCTCATCCACTGGTCCAAGTTGTGTTTGATTTGGGTTATGAAAAACTCACCTTCTATGGATGGAAACCCCTTCCAGAAAAGGGTAGTCTCTGAGCACATACCTGCCCCTCCAACATGTCCTATTTATTTTGCAGATAAGGTTTGGGTCCCATATATTGAGTAATCCTGATGCTATTTGTTTTGCAGATGTGCAACAGATCTATCAGAATGGGATTAAAGGATGTTTTGTAGGCCAGGCATATGACGTCTCTCAGCAGTCTGTAGGAAACCAAACACAGGGACAGGGTTTTAAGGTAGTCTACTTAGAGCATATTTACACCCTGTATTCTTTTTGTTTGAGATATCTGTGGATGCTCCAGTTGTTGCATATGCCAGTTCAGTTGTATATCAAAGGGGGCACTGTATTCAATGAATAGTCTGATGAGGGTCGAGTATAGTGGAACAATGACATTCTTGGACCTAAATGCCATAAATTTGCTTATAAATTGCATAACATAGAATGATTTTCTTAACTGTCGACATGCATTTCTTGGCATAGAGTTTTAGACCATTGTGCTGGCAGCAGTTATTAGTCTGAGATAGGCCTTCTTGGAGGGAATTTGTGTCTATGGGGAATTCTATGACTGTGCCTAGTTTGCAATCATCTACAAACATGGTCAACCAGAGGCCCAAGATGACAGCATTGACTTCAGAGAAGTAGATGCCAGAAAGAAGCAGCCCCCAGAATCAAGCCTTGAGGAGCTTTGCTAGTGACTGGCCTTTTTGTAGAGGTAGACTCATCTATCCTAACTTCTTGGGTCCTATCTTTGAGCCATCTTGCTCTTCAGCAGGTGACATAGGGTTTGTACCTAATTCTGTGAGTTTGTCTACAATGCTTGAGTGGGTTATTTTGTTGAGTGCTTTGGCCAGGCCAAGGTAGGCAGTATGCACCATTTTGCCCTCATCCATTGCTTTAGTGATCTTTTGAAGAAGCCCACCAAGATGAATACACATAACCTGTCTTTGGCAAAACCAGCCATGGCTGGATCCATTGTCTGAAGATTTCTTATTGGATAATGTGCTTCCTATGTCATAACATTCTACTAAGCACTAGTATACAGTTTAAATGTGATAAATGTATCATTCATGCAGTTTTCCATTCCAATGGTTTTAACACTGACCCATTTTTTGTATCTCTGAGCTTAATGTACAAATTTCACATACTGTCTCAACACACTATAGCTGTTATGCCCACGGTTATAAATGATGCCTGATTCAGGTTAGGAGGCCTTATTTTTGAAATTGAAATGCTTTCACCATTTCACATTTTACTGGCTTGCCTTCATGTTTGAAACACTTGCATGTCAAGGAACCATGCCATCCATGCTCATCTAATTTACATTATTTTTTACTCCTGTACAACAGCCTTTAGAGACAGTTTTCTGCCACCTCTGATTTGTTCAAATATCACTTGCCTAAAAGTTTCTGAAACTCAGCATTGTTCATTGCAAACTTTGTGTCTGAATTCCAGCCTCCTATTATGCATTTGTTTTCATACTTTAAACACAGTTTAAAGCAATGGTAAACAGTGTTGAATTGTTTATGTAGCTGTAGAAGAACTCATACAAATAATTTCATTCCATAAATCTTTACGTGTGTGTGTGTCTATGTGTATGTGTATGGATCTGCTTGTATCTGTGTGCACATGGGGGTGCATGCACGTGTGTGGATATGTGTGCATATCTATGTGTGTGCGCCTATGAATGTGTGTGTTCGTGTAGTATATGTGTATGGATTTGTGTGCATGTACATGCATATGGGGATGCACGCACATGTGTGGCTACGTGTGTTTGCATGTGTGTATGTGTATGGATTTGTGTGTTTGTGGGTGCACATGGGGGGTCCACACACATCTGTGTACATGTTTACGTGTGTGTGTGTGTGTGTGTGTGTGTGTGTGTGTGTGTGTGTGTGTGTGTGTGTGTGTGTGTGTGTGAGCACCCATGTGTTTGTGGGTGTGTCTACATATGTTTGCAGGTCAGCATGTGTGCATGTATGTGTTGGACTCATGTCCTGTTCAGGATTAGTTCTCGCTCTAATTTGTGCTGGTTGCCTGGGCAGATCCAGTTCCTCTAAAACCTTGCTAGAATAAAGATGATATTGGAAAAAGAATGAATGGATAAATAAATTAATGATCAAATTTTTGTAAATATGCCATTCAGTGAAAGATAGCACTTCATAATTTGTAGTGCATATTGAGAAATTAATAACGCTGCAGAAAAATGAAAACACATTTTAAACAGGAATAAATATTTTTGTGAACAATGTAGCTGTGCTGTTGAATGAAGAGCAGCACTGTGCACACATTTGTTCGTAGTATGTGTCTGCATATTTAATAACTATGAACAAATATGAATAAAGTTGCTAAGGTGAAATATATTTCAAATCAGTATTGACAATGTAATTGTATGCTGTAATATGTAGCAATTTATGTTTTACTAAGGCAAGGTACGGCAGTCTGACTATATTAAACAGGATTACATTTTTCTTAAACAGTCCTGAGAGTGTATGCATTACTGTATCTAATAGATTATGTTTCAAGAAAAGCAGGCTGTGCCGATGGGTTACTACAGAGACTGATTCAACCCTGATTGTGAGTTCTCTGTCAGCCTGAAGTGAAAGTGTGGAGGTTAGATGGTTATGTGATAAGGAGGCTATTATAAAACTTTTACTGCCATCTCTGGTATGTTGCAGTAATGGGGTAGCCCTGGAGCAGTCAATTTATGGATTTGTTTTACTCCATTGCGTAACTAAGATTATTTTATGACAGTATACCTAGTATAAAAGATTCACAGAAACAAGCTACCATTTTCTTTTTACTGCAATGGGTCAGAGTAATGGCAAACATATAAACCAGTATAGATACTTCCAAGGAAGCATATTTAAATAACGGTTAAACATTTCTTAGACTTGAAACTAAGGAACAGTAACACAAGTGCAGACTGCATGAGATGTGACACTTCAGTAGGGAAGGTCATACTCCAGAGGGTGATACATGAGACCCTGGTTTAGCACACTATGGAGTACTTTGTTTCTGTTTACTTGCCTGGATAAGTACAGCATTATTCTATCATGCTTTTTGCAGCACCCATTCTGAAAACGATTAGTAAAGAATGTTGCTGTTGAATCTTCTCTCGTACCAATGATTTAAAGGTTTTTATGCCTTTTTTTTTTTTTGCAGGACACATGGGATAAAGATTATTGCTGCTAATCTGTTGGTATGTTGATGAGCTATTTAAAGTGGGTATCATCTGTCATTGCTGGCATGCTTTACGTATCTTGCTTGAAAGCGATTCTTTCCAAAAGGGATTATGGCTGTGTTTGCTCATCAGCAGTCTTAGTTTGCAAACATCAGCATTTATTTCTTAATGACTTGTAACTGCTTGTCATCAGAGCACCAGGCCTGACAGCTGCAAGGCCCAAAATCTCTGTAATGAAGAACAGTCCAGAATTGCCAGAAGTATTATAGGCATAACTCTCAACCTTTTAGCACTAGAATCAGGGACAAAGGTCCAAAATTGGGGACAGGTTTGAATTATTGCTCTTATCAACTTAGAAAGTTACTAGAATAGCAGGTTTTGCATTAACATGCTATGATCTTAGTGACTGCAGTCCTTAGTGATTTTCCAGAATACTGAAAAAAATCTGGCCACTCTGTGAAAATGTGAACTGTTGAGAGGTATGATTGCAGGATACAGAATTACAGTAACATAATCCAGAAATTGTTGTAGTAATATGAACTAAAAACAGCATAGTTGTTGTGCTTAGTTTCTATATCCTTATATGTTGCTAACACCTGTCTTCACAATCCCTTATGAAATAAGCATCAGGGGAATACAGCTTTGAGGGAAAATATATTGTCATAGTTTTGCTGGAAATTCCACTTGGCAATTAAATGTATTTGAATAAATACACTAGATATATAAGGATGGACAGAGGGCTTCACTGTCTTGCACCACCTTACTGATGTATGATAACCCTAAACCTGTCTCTGCCCTTAACCCCAGTCCTATGCATTACCTTACCAAAAACCCTTTACCTAAGAACATTACTACACAAAACAGTCATACACATACAGACACACACACACACACACACACACACACACACACACACACACACACACACACACACACACACTCTCTGACATGTATACACATGTACACATGCACACAAGCATGTACATATGTACAGTAATGCACACCACCATTCGCATGTCTTTGGTAAACTTACTTGCACCGTAAGTACTGCCATAGGAGTGAATGAGTGACTGCCTTGTTTTTTTTGGTAGCTTCATTTACTTCTAGAGTAAACTTTTACTCATTCAAGTGAAAATTGGAAGCAGTGGATAGTTCTGAGGAAGGGGACATGGCTAATTAGAATTAGACATCTCCCAAGACTATCACATTAGTATGTGGCTTTATCCATGAGACCATTCTCCATGTTAATGCTCCTGTAAGGGGAAAACCTCAGTGGTAGAGAGATCTTTGAATTAGAAAGATTAAATATAATACAAAAATCATCGAATCTAAGACTTCTGCATTGATTTAAGCTTTTCTGAATCCCAGGGAAAGTTCAAAGCAAGATTATGAATGATGATCTCACCAAGATGAGATAATTAGTTTTAAAAACTGGCTGAGTAGTTGGTGTCATTCTAAGGAGATCCAGTATGTGTTGACATGGGATGAGATGGTAGATATGATTTCCTTTTTCACCTGAAATGGGGTACACCTTTCATACAAGGGATTCTGCATACTGGCTAAAGCCTTTGCTGTCTCTCTAATGTGCTTTGTAAGGCAGAGTCCCGCTACTGGGTATTTTTACATAGCAAATGCAAATTCATACTCAGATTTGGACAACATCATGGTGCCAAGCCTTCAATGCTAGCAGTTTTAATAGAAATATGCCAGAACCTGAGACCCTGTTGCCACTCAAACACATTCACATCTTTGTAGCTTCTGAGACATGGTTTCAGCATAATGACAGTACTCCGTCTGTATCAAGGTTTAGCTCTTATCATGTCAGAAATGCCATCAACTCAAGTCACATTACCCACAACCCTAACTTGGAACTCCTGGATATACAAATCACTCTTACGAAATCTATTACTTCATTACTAGCTACAAATCCCTATATATGTTCCTTCAAAGGTCATAGAAATTACCCAAATACCATTTAGGGGTTAAATGTTAAACCAAACATCTTCTGGATATTGGTCTTCAGCTACCCAGGCATTGATTGGCATGGATATGCACAGCATTTTCTAGACTTTGTAAACACCAATGCACCTGAGCAGATGATAAAACTACCCAATAGAGGTTGTTATATCCTTGACTTGGTCCTTACCAAACTAATCTTCACCTGTACCTTCCCTACCTGTCCTCACACTGGTTAAATATAACCACAAACCAGACATCTTTTCTATTAGGCCTAGTGGTGTCACTCCACCACCAAATGGAACCCTCATTAGAGACTTCTGCAAGGCACGCCAAATTTAGCTTGTAGAAGACCAATGCAAAATTCCCAGTAATCTCCCACAAATGGACCTAAATGAGAGGGCTGCCACATTCACCACTGGTTTTACCAGCACCTAAGCAGCTGCATAAAAAAGTCTATACCCATGGTAAAATCAGGAATAAAGCTCTCTGGCAGAACTCCAGTCATAACTCTCAAATGTCCAGATTTTTACAGAATATCCAGATTTTTGGCCTCCTATTTCTGGTCTTCTCCTCATTAAATCTATGTTTTTTGGCACATCACTGAAGATTGAAGTCATTAAATAATGACATACATTTGAGTTTCAGACTTTGTATCCTTCAGACAATGCATGCTAACACAAATTGTGTTATTCTAGCAACTTTCTAAGTTTATAAGTGCAGTATTTAAAATCTATACCTATTTTTGGGTCTTTGTTCCCCCATTATTTTAGGCTTTGTCCAGATTTCTTGTTCTAAGAGGTTGAGAAATATGGCTTCCATATTAATAAACTGCATAACATAAAAAGAAAAACAATGAAAAGTTGTTAAGAAGTCTCTACCTTCCTACTGCAATTTCACAATGAAGTGAGCTAGCGAGGAACCTAAGAGCACCATTAGAAACTCTAAAGCAGAGCATGTATTTAAGGTCATTACTACCAAAGGAAACTAACAAGTACAGATACCAAAGGAAACTACAAATATCAAGAAATTATTGTCCAAAAATATACCAAGCTCATCCATAATAATATCATGACTTCCAATCCCAAGGATACAACCAATTAGCAGACACACCTAGTGTCAGTTTTATTTCATCTATGCATAACTGTTGCCTCCAGTATCCCAAAACTGCTCAGTGGCCAAAAAGTGATACTTCTAATGGACCACATAAATGCACCTACCAACCTTCTCATCATTTTCAATATGCACTATCCAAACCTTTACTTACACTGCTCAACATCAGTCTGTTCACATGGTTTGTGCCTGATGCCTGGAGAATAGCCACTGTGACTCCCTTATACCAGGATGGTCTCTCTACAGATCTAGGTAATTAGAGGACCCATCAGATTCACCAGCTTTTTAAGCAAAGCCATTGAATGTATTGTAGTAGAACTAACTTATGCAGATATAAGCAAGTTAACTCATCTTAAGTCCACTTTGTTTTTGGGAAGGACAGACCTTTCTCAAGAACCTAGTAAATCATTTGAAAAAGTTATAGAGGCAGTGGACATTGGTCACTCCATACATGCTGCTTATCTTGTCCTAGCCAATACTTTTGACATTGTCTTCCATGCCAGTATTACTGAAAAATAGGCAAACTTCATGCAAACTCCTGTACTCTTAGCCAGATTGTAAAGGGGCTATCCAACAGATCCCTGGTTGTGAAAGTTGTTGGTACCCTCTCTGAGTGTAAACATATGACTAGTGGGCTGCTACAGGGATATATGCTAAGTTCTGTCCTGTTTAGTATTTATTTTGCAAATAGCCAAAACAACATCCCAGATGTGTGGCTGACCTGGTTTGCTGATGATTGCAAACTGGGAACTGTTATGCACTTATTCACTGATACCAAACTGCTACATCAAGGAATGGAATATACTCTAACCTGGTGCACTGATCATGGTCTCAAGCTAAATTCAAAAAAGTGCAGCACAGTGGTGTTCTGCTCCTACCTCATATAAGTGGTGCTCCTCTCCAGACAGATATGATCACAAGAGACCTTGTACTTACATGGACAGCTCTTTCTCTCTCTCTCATTCAATCATCATATTTCCTTACGGTCAGGAGATTTTTCTGTCTGGCCCACCTAATTACTAATGGAATATCCTCAAGATCCAAATAAGTCATCTTACTACTGTAATCCTTCCTTATCAGACCCATCATCAATAAAATGTACCATTTGGCATGTAAAAATCCAAGCATATTGGTCCAATGGAATGCCGTCAATGATTTTTAACAAAGAAAAGTAACAGCCTTAAACCCTTTTACTATCCTGATAGATTAGCACAGCTCCTTTTATGCATAGGTTACACCAAGGTGTTCTTGCATTTACAGCCATGAAAGACCCAATCCTATTTAACCCCCTATTTCTTTGCAAAACCAGTAGCTTTATAAGCACTCATACAAGGGACCTAAATCTATACCAATAAATAGACAAGATATGCTGTAGGGATAGATTCCTAATTCAACATATTCATAGGTAGGTACTAGGGTATCAGCCCATGGGAACAAGGTTCCCTGGCTTATGCCATCCAAGAAAGTTAATTTCCTGTGCCCCTGTTGAGCAGAGCCACAGAAGTGATCCCTGGGGTGTATTTCCTATTTCCCATCCACTCATCAAGATTTTTCTTGAAGAGTGCTAATGAGGAACTTTGCATGACATAGGTGGGTAGCTTATTCCAGAGTATAGGAAGTCTCTGGCACAGGAATCTATCTTTCTAGTATGTCCTGTTTATTGTGGTGAGAAAGTTTAGGTCCCTACAGCATGTAGCTCGGAGGGACTGGGATTTCTTTAGGTGTAGCATGTCCAACAGCTCTGGGTTTAACATAGCTTTATATGTTAGGCAGAGATCTCCTCGGAGTAGGCAATATGCTACAGAGTAAAGCTGGAGTTTTTTGAGACGGTCAGTGTAGGGCATCTGTTTGAGGCTAGTAATCCTCTTTGTGAGGTACTTCTGTGGCCTTTCCAGCTGCTGCAGATGTCTTGTGAGGTACATTCCAAAAGGGCCATTGTACTCTATAATGGGTCTAATAAGTGCTGAGTAGAGGGTACAATTACCTCTTTTTTCCTGGATGAGAACCCTTTTGTGATGAGGTGTGCCACATAGGATTTCCTGACTACTGTGGTGATGTCATTATCAAAGGAGAGACTACTTTCTACCTGGGTCCCAAGGTCTCATCACATATTCGGCATTAAGTAGACTGCCGTTTATGTGGTAGTTAATGGGTACAGAGTTTTTACCAAAGGGGATGACAGTGCACTTTTTGGCATTGAGCTTGAGGCCATGCCTCTGACACCAGGCATCTGTCTCAGTGAGGCCCTTCTGTAGGATGTCCACATCATTTGGGCACTCGACTTTGGCTCCTAGTTTGCAGTCATCTGCAAACTTCATTAGCCAGAGGCCTTTTGTGTTAGCCTGTACTTCAGAGAAGTAGATACCAAACAGGAGAGGTCCCAGGACTGATCCCTGTGGTACTCCACTTGTCACCGGTTTGAAGTCAGATTTGGAGTCTGCAACTTTTACAGTGTGGGTTCTGTCAGTGAGCCAGTTGGCAACCCATCTTGTGACATAGGGATTTATACCAAGTTTAGTGAATTTAGCTATAATTCCAGAATGAGGGATGGTGTCGAAAGCCTTGGTGAGGTCAAGATAGGCTGTGTGAACCACTTATCCTTGTCTACGGCTTTGGTGACTGCCTCAAAGAAGGCAATCAGGTTCAGAAGGCATGATCTGCCTTTCACAAACCTGAACTGGGTGAGGTCCAGAGTTTGGAGGTTACCGATGTATTTGTTTATGAGTTCCATGATGGTATGTTCCATGGCCTTGCAGACCAGGCTCATCAGGCTAATAGGGCGATAGTTCCCAGGATCAGTGGTGGCTCCCCCTTTGTGGAGTGGGATAACTGTTGCTGTGTGCCATTCAGTGGGAACAAAGCCTGATGTGAGACTATAATTGAACATGGTGCTTAGGTGGGGAGCCAGTTCATTCTGAAGTTCGTGTAAAACGCACCCTGGGATGTTGTCCAGTCCCATGGATGCTGTGTTTTTAGTTTTAGAGAGTGCAGCTTTTACCTGCATAGAAGTGATTACAGGGACTCCATTCTTCCTCTATAGATATGGGCCCTTTAGGGGTGAGAGGGGAGTAAAGTTAGCACTGAACCTATCTGCCAGGATGTTGGCAATATCAGTTGGTTCTGTAATTTTCATGCAGTTGTGCTCTAACTCAGAGTAGATCTGGGTGTTGCCATTGAGATTTTTACATAACTATAGAATGCTTTGTGGTTGCCCTTAGAATCCGTGACTGTTTTGTTTTCGTAGCTAGCTTTGGAGGATCTTATAAGGGATCTCAGCTGTTACTGAGACTGACCAGTGAGCTCCTCCACTCATGAGATTTTACTCTCTTTTGCAACAGTTTCTTCCTTCTGCTGTAGAGTTTGTTTATGGCAGGAGACCACCAGACTGGCTTCCATTTTTGGAGGATAGCATCCTGGTTCTGTTTGGGATAGCATGATCTATGCACTCGTGTAAGTACTTATATTCCCAGACTCATAGCCGAACTTAGGCATAGGCCAACTAGGCAGCCACCTAGGGCGCCGCTGTAAAGGGGTGCTTTTTCAGCATCTATTTGGTATGGGTAGACCAGGATGGGGGCACCAGATAGTGTGGTAGGGGGCACCGTGGAA
Organism: Protopterus annectens; assembly: GCF_019279795.1. Classification (NCBI taxonomy): domain Eukaryota; kingdom Metazoa; phylum Chordata; order Ceratodontiformes; family Protopteridae; genus Protopterus; species Protopterus annectens. The sequence goes on from NC_056741.1 coordinate 839,160,288, forward strand.
CCCTTTTGCCTAGGGCACCAGTTGACCTAAAGCCACTCCTGCCCAGACTACAGAACAATTTACAACCAAAAAGCAAGCAAAGTGCTACTTTTTCTACCTCTAAGACTGGTTTTGTTGATTAGATGGGTAGATACACATTTACAGCAGGGTTATGATGCATGGCTGTGCTTAATTTGCAAAGTAAGCACTATTGAGTGCTTGTAAAAAGTGGTACTAACTTTACAGTGTGTCTACTTAAAGGTGTACATAGCTAGGCATCTTATGGTTCTTGTGACTGCTTGCCTAATATTGTTTTTATGTTCTTATGTTCTTAACAGACACAGACTAGTGACACTGATTTCCTTGGGATTTCACTATTTACATTTTAAGCAAGGTGCCTTATAATGCTATCTTGTCTGTAGTAACTTTAACATGGCTAAACTGTCTCATACCCCCCCCCCCCACACACACACACACACAAAGCCAGTATTTCCTCTTTCTTTATTATTTATTTATTTATTTACATTTAATTACCAGGAAAGTCCAACTGGGTATGTACTGGAGAGAAAAGCTCCAAAGTATTACAGAACATTTTAAGAATAATAGTTTTACAATCTTCAAAATACGAAAACATCTACAGTTTAAATAATTACACCAAATGAGATATAAAGTGAAAACATTGATTAAGAATACATACAATATGACAATGATTTGATATTTAGAACAATTTTAACCTGTTTATAGAAATTAAAGATGAGTTAGTACAATACAAACAGGAATTGCAAGATGAAGTGGGAGGAAAAAACTGGATTTTGGCATATTTAGACAGTCAGGAGACGGAGGTGATTGAAGTAAGGGAATGAGTGAAGAAGGGAGAGTAAGGAGATAAGCTATGAATAGGTCCATTATTAAGGATATAGGCGATACGGATAAAGATAATATTTTCCTTGAATGGCTAGTAGTACTTCTCAGTGCTACAGTCCCCTTTCCTGCTTCCACAATAATTTACAGCCACCAAGTCTGATGGTAGTTAAATAATCAGTCTCTCTCTTTAGCACAGTGTGCTTGTGCTTACATTAATTAATAAGCAAACAACCAGAAACATTAACAAATGAATAAATACAATTATTTACTTAAAGAAATTATATAGTGTCTCTTGAGAATTAAATATATGACTGCACAGAGATCTATAAAAAAGTTTTAAATAGACAGCTGGCATTAGAAAATTCTGCCTTAACAGATAGCTAGTTCTAACATTACCTTTAACCATACAATTACTGGGATCCATACCTAAAAATGCAGAATATCCAAAGGAAAAGCAAAGAAGAAATTGATTTACTGATGCAGTTTAGTAGACAGACTATAGGCAACCATATCCAGGCAACAACTGAACTGTAAATGTCAGCTGCTACAGATTTTTCAAGAGTGAATCAATTCTCCTGAAGAGCCATGGTGGTTGACTGAAACATCATTAGGTAGAATTCACCCCGGGGATTCCACCTGTGTCTCTTGGACAGGGGCAATAGGTGCTGATCATGGAAACCAAGGCAGAACTTGGCTAGGCTTAAAAGAGCCCTAAGGCCATTAGCCTAGCAACTTCCTATGATCCTATGATCTTACGATTTACTAAGTATAGCTGTTTCAGATGAATCTACTTTACAAGGATTCTCTGGTACTTTTCTTACAAAAAGGCACTGAAGGCATGACACATATAAAAACATGTCTATTCAAATTTGACAAACTAAACTATTAGCCCACTTGGCTTTGTATTTTCAAAATAAAACAAAGAATGCCTTCATAACAATATTTCATTCACACAGCCTTTCCAAGGTACAGGCAGAGGTATAATCACAAAATTCCCAGGCTGCAGATGTCTCCCAAACCCAGCTATCAATTTTAAAAACAGGCGCTTCCACAAGGTACAATCCACAGGGTACATTCCGCAGGTTATGTCCAGTCGGGACTTCTCTCTTTCTCTTTCTCTCTCTCTCTCTCTCTCCATCACTTCATGCTTCCAAGTGTCAGAAGATCCTTCAATGTGGAACTAACTTCAGAATTTATCCCTCAGGCCCATGACTTGTTTTGTCGTTTAAGTTGTCCGTTAAAATGACAAAACATGTCAGCATATATCCCAAGTGCCTCTGATACAAGAGGTTTGGGAGGTCACTCAGTGGAAGTTCTAGCTTGGCTGGAGTTTTCATTTTGTTTTTATTCCGATTAAAACTACATATAAAATGCATGAATTGACACTAAAAAACTTACATGTGAGCTCCATCTAGTGATCTTTTTAAGTACTACATGTGTGCTTTCTCTACAAAAAGTTTTTTATGTGCAAGACCTCAGTAACAGCATTCTGTATTAGAACCCAGATCCTTGAAAAATAAAAGTGTATATAATATCATCTTGTTTGAAACTTATGAATAAGTTTGCATAAAAAGTAAATGCTGTGGGAAGAAATAGCCAGGGAATTGTTATGGCTGGGCTTGTATAGGCCCTAGGGCTGATAGCCTAGTACCAACCTATGAACCTATATAAAAAGGTACAAGAGAATTATAAAGATATTAAAAAAAACAGGTTCAACCATGTACTTATAACAAAATATAACAAAAATTAACCATAACTTAGCGGATCAAAATTTTAATAAGAGAACTTTTTGTTCAGTCCTGGAGGCATATTGGCCTGTAACATGACCTGCCACCATAGTTCCCTATATTCGATCTTTTCTTCCCATGGACGACCCTGTATGTCTTTCTTTACCCTTTCTAATGCAAAAAATAAGTAGTGGGCTTTTTCACAAACCTGTTTGTGTTTGACTAGAGCATTAGTTTCCTTTCTTGTTTGTACATCATAGCAGTGTTCATAGATACGCCTCTTTAACTTTCTTTCAGGCTTTCCAACATAGAATGACTGGCATTCCTGGCACATTGCTAGATATATTAAACCATTAGTGTCACAATTGTGGTATTCTTTTCCATACAACCAAACATTCCTACTCTCTAGAAACAATTTTTTTTGGTTTACTATATCCAGCAACAAAAATCACTTGCAGAAAACTAAAGCCAACAACTCTGCTGGTGAAGCACTATTCTCTTGCACCATAGCCAAATTATGGAACTCACTCCCACCCACAATTACCTCCATACCATCATTCACCCACTTCAAAACTTTACTAAAAGCGCACCTAAAAACATGCTGGCTATGCCCTTGCAACTCCCACTCTAATATCATCCACCCATCACCTTCCTTTCCACTCCACTAACTACCTTGATTATAGCAAGCTCAGATGCTCATAAGCCTAGTACTTATTATACAGCAGGAACTTCTCATTGTAACATTGGTTAATGTCTATTATGTACTTCACAGATAAAGATTCTATTGTCTGCTGATGTACTATGTTCTTCATCTGTAAATATGTTGTAAGTAATTGCTATGTTAAATTGTTAATCGCTATGTAATCCAATGTAACTACTGTCTGTTTATTTTAACTGTGGAGCTTTTCTCCCCGGGCCTCCGCTGAAAATGGACCTACGTCCAGTCGGACACTCCCGGTCAACAAATTTAAGTAAATAAATAAATACTATATAACTGCACTGTGTACAATGCCCACACTATATGGACTTACCTTCTTTCTATTTAATTGTTCTGGCTCGCATTCTTTCTCCAATAAATTTTTTTAAGTTATATGAGTTTTTGTAAACAATATTTAACGTATTCTTAGGAATTTTGTACAGGTCTGTAAATCTAATAAATCTATCCCATTGTTGTTCGATAACTTTCCTTATCATACTAGCACTCACATTGTATTCTAAAACCAGTGCTTTTTCAAATGGTTCCACATTTACAGTCTGTACAGGACACCCTGTTTCTTCATCTAAACCCAAAATCGGTTTGAATCTGCCTAGCCTACCTTCACACACTTCCTTTTTAGCTTGTTCAATCATCTCTTCTGGGTATGATCTGTCCTTAAACATATTTCTTTATCAAACTCCACATTACTTGGTCATCCTACATGACTTATAAATTGACCTTTCACTATATTTTTCTTATATTGAATAGGATGTGCACTGTTAAAGTGTAAGTATAAGCTTGAAAACGTGCTTTTCCTAGATATTTTAGACTTAAAGTCACTGTTTTTCTTTCCAGAACTGCTAGACCATGTACAAAAGGTTTTTGGATGACACCTGTATCTTATGGGTACCCCACTGAAAAAATATCTGATTTTATTATTTACTTGAATAGTACTACCTCATTTTTAGAATTCACCTACAAGGTGTCTTATGATAATCTGCACTATCTGGATGTGGAAATTTGGAAGGAAAACAATGAGAAGTCTAAAATATCTAGGAAAAGCATGTTTTCAAACTCATACTTACACTTTAACAGTACCCATCCTATGCACTATAAGAAAAATATAGTGAAAGGTCAACTTATAAGTCATGTAGGATGACTTCAAGTAATGTGGAGTCTGATAAAGAAATATGTTTTCTGGAGAGGTTGTTTAAGGATAGATCATACCCAGAAGAGATGATTGAACAAACTAAAAAAGAAGTGTGTGAAGGTAGGCTAGGCAGATTCAAATCGATTTTGGGTTTAGATGAAGAAACAGGGTGTCCTGTACAGACTGTAAATGTGGAACCATTTGAAAAAGCACTGGTTTTAGAATACAATGTGAGTGCTAGTATGATAAGGAAAGTTATCGAACAAGAATGGGATAGATTTATTAGATTTACAGACCTGGACAAAATTCCTAAGAATAAGTTAAAATGTTTTTACAAAAATTCATATAATTTAAAGAATTTATTGGAAAAAGAACAATTAAACAGAAAGAAGGTAGGTCCATATAGTGTGGGCATTGTACACAGTGCAGCTATATAATAAACCAAGAAAAATTGTTTCTAGATTGTAGGAATGTTTGGTTATATGGAAAAGAATACCACAATTGTGACACTAGTGGTTTAATATATCTAGCAGTGTGCCAGGAATGCCAGTCATTCTATGTTGGAAAGACAGAAAGAAAGTTAAAGAGGCGATTCTATGAACACTGCTATGATGTACAAACAAGAAAGGAAACTAATGCTCTAGTCAAACACAAACAGGTTTGTGAAAAAGCCCACTACTTATTTTTTGTATTAGAAAGGGTAAAGAAAAATATACAGGGTGGTCCATGGGAAGAAAGGATCGAATATAGGGAACTATGGTGGCAGGTCATGTTACGGGCCAATATGCGTCTAAGACTGAATGAAAGATATTTCCATAGTTCCTTTATTAAAACTTAGATCCGCTAAGTTATGATTAATTTTTGTTTTATTTTGTTATAAGTCCATGGTTGAACCTGTTTTTTTTTTAATATCTTTATAATTCTCTAGTACCTTTTTATATAAATACTTTTTATGCAAACTTATTCAAAAGTTGCAAACAAGATGGCGTTATATACATTTTTATGTTTCAAGGATCTGGGTTCTAATACAGAATGCTGTTACTGAGGTCTCACAAAAAAACTTTTAGAGAATGTACATGTAGTACTTAAATAGATCAATAGAGGGAGCTCAAATGCAAGTTTTTTAGTGTCAGTGCATGCATTTTTTATATATAGTTTAATAGGAATGGATTTAGTTATTTATTTATTTCTATTTCAGCTATTTACAAATTGTTTTTGAAGTTTTAAGAAACTGTATATACTTTTTTAACATGTTTTAACATTTTTAATAGCTTTTAGGTGAATGTGTTGTACCACTATGTTATTTTAGATAAGTAGGCTTGAATATTCAATTTTCACTGTTCCTTTAAACTTTAATTGTGTCTTAGTTAATTGAAATGATGGAAACTAGAGGTATAAAAGGATTTTGGTTACATGTGGTTCACATCTGATGAAGGTTTTAATGAAAATGTACTGTATAAACAGAGCGTTTATTTTTTTGGCTAAATAAAGTTGGAATTATCCTTATATCAGTGGCTGAGTTCGTTTCCTGGGTGCCTTGGACTATTTAAAGAACTTTTTGGTGCCTTTGGCATTTTGTTTTTGTATCATAAGGTTATCACATTTCTTTGGGCTATAACTGACACTGTTATGATATTGCATTCTTCTTTAATAATTGCTCACATTCCAAGAACAACAATTTTCCAAAAGCATTACATATGTCATGTAGCATCCTTTAATAACCTTTGTAATACAGCCATACAATGTGTATGCATCTATGCCAAAAGAATTGTTAAAAAAGGCACACTGATAAAATAACGACTGAACTAGGCATTGAAATCCATCATTACTGTTTAAGTAAAAGCATTCATAGTGAATAGCAATGTACCATTGTTAAAAAATGAAGTAGAGAAACCACCTCAAAGTTGTGTAAAGCAGTATCAAACTGTCTGGATTCAGTCTCCCCAGTATGATACAAGTTCTTTAGCTAGGCCATTCCCTTTATATAGTGTAGATTCAGCACTGTGAGGATGGAGATGAGGTGTTAACTTATTAGCATTTCTGATTACCACAATCTGCACTAAGTAAGGGAGGTAAAGATGGTGTAGATATCTGCACAGTTGCATGCACATGCCCTAGCAGTGAAGGAGAAGCACTGAGAAGTGATAGCTGCTAATAGCTTGCAGGTGGCAATGCTTAGTCTGACTGCAGAAACAATCAGTGCTTCACAGTCTCCCCCTTTGATGTACACTTACTGAGAGTGTGTCAGGGAGAAGATACTTAGATCATAGGAGGTTACTATGAGCCTAGCCAAGAGTTTATCCCCAAAAAGAAACTTCAGTCAGCACCTGTCACCCCTGTCAATGAGGGACACAGATGGAACCCCTGGGACAAATTTGTGGTTTTCCATCCACTCATCAAGGTTGCACTTGAAGAGGGCTTAAAGGTGCTCTGTTTGACATGTATGGGAAGTCTGTTCCAGAGACGGGGCAGCCTTTGAGAGACAAACCTGTCTCTCCAGCAGGTTTTGTTAATGTCACATATTAGATTCAGGCCTTTTGAGTGAGTAGTGCATGTGGAGTTAGAATTATGGATATGGAGCATCTCTAGTATAGCAGGCTCCGAGATTGCCTTGTAGGTGAGACACAGATAACCCCTGAGCAATATGTATGATACCGAGTAGAGTAATAGTGATTTGAGCCTGTCTGCATAAGACAGGTGTTGGAGGCCACAAACATACTTAACAAAAAGTCTGAAAGTACACCAACTGAGTTAGGAGAATAACTTTTCTAACCTGAAGTTATTTTTATGACCACATTTCTTGCCTCTTAATAATAAAATGCTGTGTATTTCAAAGAAGTACATTTCTACAGACCCCATATGCAATACAAATGAGGTAGCATTGCTCTTAGGAAATCATACAGAATGGAATGAGGTGCAGTATATAAAAGCACGGCTACAGCTGCAGAGTTTGTATCAGTTGTCTAGTATTGTGTGAGTATATCGTTATCCTAACACTTTGAGTAGATTTACTTGCTGATACATATCTGTGTGCGTGGCAAAGAAAAGACAATAATCTTCAATGAGTGTTTGTAATATGTGGTTTTGATGGTTCAGATCCATACAGGGTGCTGTTGCAGGATAACACAGTTAGGGAAACATACATTTAAATTGCTAGTTTCAGAATGTGTTGTTTTTTTATTTTCCCCTTTCCATGCAGTTGGCATAGAGCTCTGCTGGGTAGCAGTGAATGACACTTGACATCCTAAAGTAAAAACTGAAACAATTAATTTGAAATGCTTTTAGTAACCCAGTTGACATTGGTACTGCTGCACATGCCTCAACACTCTAGACAGTACCGAGTGAAGAAAGTCAAACTGTGACCTAACTATCTCTGTGGAAGAAGGTTTTATTTATCCAAAAAAAAAAAATAACAACAATACATTATGGTAAATATATATATATATTTGTGAATAATAATTAACATACAAAGGAGGAAAAGCTTAAAAAGCAAGCAAGCAAATAGGTGGGAAGAAAAAAAGAGAGGTGAAAAAAAAAGAGAAGGAGAAGAATGTCAGTCAGAGTAGTAACACAGACAGAGCCAGGATTTTTTTAAAGTTTGAGTTTTTTTTCTTTTGAAGAGAGAAATGATGAAATCAGTGTTATATCACTAGGTAACGGATTCCATCCTACCAACCGTATTAGTGAATAAAGGCCAGCCTAGGAGTTTCAAGTTTAGACAGTGATGGGTTCTGATAATAACAAGCAGCTAGTTTGTTTAGGCATAAAGAGAGAGTATATATAAGATGAGAGGGCAATTTTAGCTCTAGTAGGTGGATTTGATGGTGTGTTGTTTGATTGTTGTGAGATTATATTAATTTATGGTTATACTCCTAACAGTTTAGTAGTGTAGTATGAGAGAGGACAGTAGTGTTGTTTTTTGAAGAGAGATAGTGAAGTGTAAAGAGGGAGGAGAGGAGGTAAGAGAAGAGAAGAAGTTTTTTTTTATTTATATTAAGAGAGGAGGTACTCTCTACCAAACCATGTCTACAGTGTTAAAGAGATTTTTTGAGTTAGTGAGATTAGTTCTATGGAAGAAGATGCTGAGCAAATAATGGTAGAGTCATCAGCGAGTGGACCAAGAATAGAGCCCAGGGACACCAAAATGGAAAGATGGCAATAATAGAGAGATGTGGTAGATCCAAAAGAACAGCTTGTTTGTCTGTTGCTCAGATAGCTGAACCATTTGATAGCTAAGTTATCAAATGAGGGATATGGTTCAAGGATATTAATTAAGAGAAGAATTGACCAAAGCGAAAGAAATAGAGAGAGATCAATAAATAGAGCAGAAGAGAGAAGGTTATTGTTGTGGTTGATAGCTTCCACATCCACAAAGGAGAGGAGGGCAGTGGTGGTGAGATGATGAGGTCTAGCCATGCTGGCAATTTTTATATATTATTATGTAAAGAGAGATTTTGTAAGTTTGCTGGTGAATGCATTTCTCCATAATTTTTGCTAAGGGGGAGAGGAGAGCAATAGGTCTAAAGTTAGAGAAGTCAAAAGAGTTACCACCTTTGTGTAGAGGGATAATATGAGAGATTTTCCAAATATCAGGAATGATTCCCTCTTGGATTGTCCTGTTTATTAGAATGGATATAGGGTAAGTGAACTGAGATTAGAGGAACAAAACAGGTGTCGCAGGGTTTGAATTCTGTTTCCATATCCTTTAACTAAGGGAGATCATAATAAATACTGGCAGTCATTTTGGTATATCAGTGTGTTGTGATGGGAAACTCAACTAATCTTGTTATTAAGGACATGGGTTATGAAGTAGGTGAAATCTATGATACCTTTTAAGTTGTGATAACAGAAAAGCAGTAACAGGACATCTGAAGAACTGTCTTACATATGATGGATTACAGCATATCTCCCAGGTAGCAATACTGACAGACAGACATTCCTTTTGAAATGATGTCACTATTAATAATGTATGTATAGCATGCCAGCTATTCCCTGCCCCTTTGCCACTTCCATGGTCTCACCTAAAGTCCTGATGTTGTGAGACAGAAATGATAGCTCCAGTGTGGCATTGACGTCTGAGAATGATGCATGTGTCAGTATCATGAAGTACAAATTGTGCTCATTGCTAGGTATAACACTTTGATGCTTTTCATGTGCCTTTCAGTTGTTATACACGAGTCATAATTTATTCTCTCTTTTTTTTATTTTAGTTTTGCATTCAACATTTGTGCATTGCTTAGCACTGGGCAAGCTAGTTTTTCTTCCAAAGGAATAAAGCAAAAAAATTAACTTAGCTTGCCTTCAACAGCACAAATAAGCCTGATGAGTTAGGACCCTGGAGAGTACTGACTGCAGAAAATGCAGCTGTCAGTTGTCATATTATGTGGCACAAGGTGTAAATAAAGAGTGCTTAGAGTAGGAGGCCATGTGAAGTAGGGTTTGGATCCTGCAGTTGTATTACTTATCCTGTTTTTTTTTTTTTTTTTTACATTCTGCATATGTGCCACCATGCAGTGGGCAAACAAGTTTCCTGGCTTAATTAATAAAGTGGAAATCTGAATTTAGGCTTCCATCAAGAGCACAGATGAGCTTGGTGTCGTTGAGCAGCTATAAGCACTCTAAATAATATTGATTTAATGAAATGCAGCTGTCATTCACCTGCCTCTATAGCACAAGCTGTAAATGCATTAACCTTTGGGAAATAACAGAGCAGTTGTGGGGTTCTAATCCAAACTATGGAAACTTTTGATAATGGTGTGAATTGGAAGCAAAACCAAATATTTTGTGATGTGAATTGCATACCCTAAGTTTGTGTGATTTGTGATTAATGCTGAGTACGACCGCTATACTCCTTGTAACTTGCTCTTACCAATGTTTTGCATTGCTACACTGATCTATACTTCTTGCTAATAACTTTTCTTTAGAATGATGTCATAACTATTTTAAAAGTGTAATAACACATATTTAAGAAGAGAATGAATATTGAAATATGTACATTAACTGATACATTACTTATACACAAAACCTAAATATGTGTCATTACAGTAACACAGTTCTCTTTCAAAGTTTGTCAGTATGAGCTGTGCCTAATACATCACAACTTACATTATGTTAACTTGTGTGTGTCATCACCTGAAACAATCATGAGCTGTTACACAAGTTGTGATGTGGCAGGACAGTGCCGATAGTATTAGTAATATTAAAGTCTTACTTTCATTACTATTTTATATGTTATTATATTTTAATATTTTTATTGTTTTTTTCTGCTTGTGCACTGCCAGGTGGTGTGCAAACATTTTTCACTGCCTAAGGAAAAAAGTAAAAATGTAATTTTGGCTTCCTTCTGTAGTGTAAACAGGTTTAGGGTAGTGTGCAGCTGTCAACAATCTGGACAGTACTGAGTGCAGATTAGAAATTCCAACTGCCAGATACCTGGATCAGTGGCACCAGGTGTTAGTGCAGGCATTTTAAATGCAGAGCAAAGGGGATTCGGGGTTCAGGTCCAGCTCACAGATACATTTACAAAGGGAGTCAGAATGCCATTCTCTCAACTTGTTGATTATAGATAGTTGGGATAAGAATTTGGGGTGGGAAACAGTATCAAATGCTTTGGATAGATCCAAGAACAGAGAAGAGACAAAGTTTCCTGAGTCACGAGCTGTGTTGACAGTGTCAGTAAAGCATAGTAGAGCAGTGATAGTGCTGTGTGCTGGTTTGAATCGATGCTGAGTGGGAGATAGAAGATTATTTTCAAGTAGGTGTTGAAGAAGTTGTTTATGAATACATTTTTCTAGAAGTTTTGATAGTGGTGACAGAATAGCAATTGGCCTAAAGTTAGAAATTTCTGTGGAGGTGCCACCTTTGTGGAGGGGAAGGATGAAGGATGTTTTCCACAGGAAGGGGACATAAACTTCCTAGACAGATCTATTAATGATTGTGGAAACTGGATAGGCAATTGACTCAGCAGCCATTTTTAGGAATTCATTAGGAAAATTGTCTGCAGAGGGGGAACATAGCTTGAGCTTGCATAAGAGGGATTTGATGAAGGAAGTGGGAACTGGTTGAAGGGAAAATGTGGAGTGACAGGTAATTGGAAGCTGAGAGAGGGTAGAGGGAAACGGGAGGAATTTATTAGTGATAGAAGCTATGCTATCGATGAAGTAAGAGTTAAATTGAGATGATATGTCAGGGGAAGTACTATCACAGGAGGGTTGGGGAGGACTGACTTCCAGGGTGAAGTATTTTTTTTTAGTGTGTCAGAAGGTTTTTGGGCTGGATTTGTGTTGGTCTTGTAGCTTTGCATAGAATTGTTTTTTATCTAAACTAACATGTTTCTTTATGAGCTTAAGAATTAAATTGTTCACTGCATCATCTAGTAGTAAGTATTTAAAGAAGGACCAATTAATGGAGTTTAATATATTTGTAAAGGCCTGCTGGTCAAAGGTTGATAGGTTTCGTACTGTCTTGTAGGTATTTTGTCTGCATGAATGAGAGATAAGTCTAGTTGTGCAGATGGGGTGGTGATCACTGATAGAAGCTGAAAGTGTTTTGGGTATAGAGAAATTGCTAGGATGGGAGACCAAAATCCAATCAGTAATTGATCTGTTTTGGTTTGTGGAACTGGTAAAGGTAGAGTGAGTAATTAGTTGAGAAAATCCAGATAGGTTTATGCTATCTGTTGGGAACTGTAAGTTAAGTTTCTGCCAGTCAATATTATTGTTTCTATAGAAATATTTTTTGATACCCGTGATAGGATACTTTCCAGAGTTGATAAGTTATTGCTGGGGGGGGGGGGGTATGTATACAGCTGTAATGTATAGACTGTTATTGTTGTTTAATTTAAGGTAGGTGATCAATAGTTCAGCTTTGTTAAAGGGGGTTATGGATTGGTTGTGAGAGGTTAAGGAGATAGAATCAGGATATATTACTGCACCACCTCCTTTTCTTTTAAGTCAATCAGCTCTGAACATATTAAAACCAAGAGGATACTTTGGTATCTTGTATGTGTGGTTTAAAACAGATTTCAGTGATTACTAGTACGTTAGGAAATTGTGCAGTTATCCAAGCATGCGATTTAGAGATTTTGTTGCACATGCTATGTGTGTTTACCGAGATAAATTCATGCATATTTCATGTACCTGGAATATGGATTGATGATGGGACTTGAGTAATATTGGGACCAGGGTTAGGGAGGATTTCACCACAGAGCTGGAGGCATTCAAGATTGTATTGTAAAGGTAAGATTTAATTTTGGTTAAATTGTCACTAATTTAATGTTAAACAGGTATAGCTGTGTCTGAAACAGTTAAGGATTAAAGAAAAATACACTGTGTGAAAGAGGTAAGCAGTGACGGGCAGGGAGTAGTAATTTGTGTTACTGATATAAGAGGTAGTGTCTGTAGGAGAGCTTAGCATAGGTCAGATTGGGACCTGATATGATGAAAGTGAAGAGAGGGAGAAGAACATTACTGATAGGAGAGTAAGGGGAACCATTTTAGATTAAGGATCATTATAGAGGTAATAAGTAAAACTACCTAAGTGGATAATTGAAGGAGAGTAGTAAAGTTTGTAGAAATGAAGGAAGGGGAGTAGAATGTAGGTAGGGTGCAAGTGTGATATTAATAAAAATATGTTGTGGGACGGAGTGTAAGGATGAGGAGGGTGGAGCTGGCAGAGGAAGGGGTGTGGTGTGGATAGGTTTAAATTTAGAGTTAGTGGGGGTGGTGGGATTTGGGGCAGGGTAGTGAAGCAAAGTGAGCCCAGAGGGCAAACGGACCAGGAGGACATCTCAGACACCGAGAATCTTCAGGTGAGCACTCAGGGAAAAGAAAAAAACAACTAAAAGTGAAGCAGCAGCAAATCTATTTAAAACACTAATTATGGGGCCAGTTAAGTACTGAGAGCACAGTAGTAGGGTATATAAGGTTACATACACAGTATTACAAAATATAAGCTTAATGTTGTTCTGTACTCATCCTTAACTAGGGTTACCACCTGTCCCACTTTGCGAGAGTCAGTCCCTCTTTGGGCAGTTGTGTCAAATGTCCTGAGATTGTAGGACATAATTATTTCCTATTTTTTATGTAATAGTTGCATAAAATAGTTATTCTGTATCTAAAATACCTAAATGTTATAAAAAACAGAATAAGCAACTAAAATGCTACTAGAATAAGCTTTTATTTAGGCAAAAAAGTTAAGTTTTATCCTTTGTACTGACAGACTGTATGTGTCGGCCTGTAAAATCTGATGTATGTACCGAAAATGTCCCACTTTGGCCATTTGAAAAGGTGGCAACCCTATCCTTAACTAATCACAGTGGAATCAGAAACTGCTGCAAGTACAATTCTTAATTAATTAAATTAAGCTGGGAGGGGGATAGCCACACTTGGTGTGTGTGTGTGTGTGTGTGTGTGTGTGTGTGTGTGTGTGTGTGTGTGTGTGTGTGTGTGTGTGTGTGTATGTGTGCGTGTGTATGTATATACAGAGTTACTTTTCAGAATGTTGACAATTCAGAATGGTAACACTCAAAAGGGCACTATCAGAACTGACATCTCCTAAAAAGGCACTATGGGGGTGGACAATTTCTTAGCTAATATATGAAAACCATGGGAGGATAGGTGCAGGCCATCCCTGCCAATGCAGTTAGGACCATCTACCATCTCCTCCCAGGCTGATATATATTGCACACCATTTGAATGATACAAGAAGCTAAGCAAATTGTTGAAATCAATAATGTTATGCTTATATTGCAACATCATTATAGGTGATGGTAGAATGCTGCTGAAGGCTAGAGTCATACCTCAGTATATTCAGAGAGGCCCATCATGTCTCATTTCATATAGTCTAGGGAAGTATATCTTTAAACCTATGTGCACAGTGATTGTGTCATATGTCTACTTCTGGTGCAAGGACTTAAGTGCATGTGTGACTTGTTGAATCCTGGCACCCGATAGACAACTGATGGTGACCCTGTACTTGCAAGGCATGGTCGTTGAATCATCAGTTTGCCTCACTATGGAATCACCTACGAATTGGATAGTGGATTGTGTGGAGGTTTGCCTTATAGGCTTTTGAACAGAGTCAGTGTGAAGATGTATGTTTCATGGTGGGTGATGTCTGTTTATGAGGTGGCTGAGGGTATTTGTTTTTTATGTTACATTAGGAAGCCTTTGCGGTTTAGGTAGCTTACTTTTAAGAGCCTCAGCATATGTGGGTCTATGTTTTTGGTCTGACCTGTGTGTGACTTGTTTAGTGTGCTGTTGTGTAATACTGACAACCTGTATGTTATTCGTTGAGGCTTTGTTTGAGAGCTTTGCCTCCAATATTAGTTAACTGTATTTCTCACTCATTATGTCCGTTTGTTTAGATCGGTGATTGTCAGTAAACTTGAGACAATCGTTACAGTGTTTCTGATTGCCCATTTCAACCAAGCTTGCTACAGAGATGGTTAGAAGATGCAAATCCATGGTTCCAGGTGCTTACTAATGTGGGCTGAAGTCTAAGCAGTGTGTACAAGGTTTGGAGTTGATTACTGAAGGTGCTGTTTGTATGTCTGGTAGTGGAGATACTGCTAGTCTCATCACAGCTGAATGCAGCTAGGAACCAATTATCCATTGCTCCTTCAGCTAGGAACCAATTAGCCATTGCTCCTTCAGCTAGGAACCAATTAGCCATTGCTCCTTCTCTCACCAGAAACAAAAGAGTAGCACTAACCCTAAGCTAATCTTGGTTAGTAGTATTATCAGCACGTCTAATAGCAGCTAGGACTCAGTAACTCTTTGCTGCTTCTCTTACCAGAAGCAAAAGCGAAGCATTAATCCCAAGCTGTTTCCTAAAAAGTAACCCAGCTCTATCCCAAATGTTGCTGGGTTAAGTACACTTACAATAATCTTCTCTTAATGGATTCCCTGGATAGAAGCTACAGCAGCTGGATGCAACAGAAAACCAAGCTACACCAAGATTCTGAAGAAGGTCTCACCAAAATTACAACCGGGCCAATCAGTGAGGTCCCATACACACTGTCTAGTCAGAGACCAGCAGGAATCAATGTCTTTCTGCTCCTTCTCTTACCAAGAGTATAGTGGTAGCATTAGTCAGAAGATGGCACCCAAGAAGCAGTTTTAAGTCTTTCCAGTAATTGGTACTCGCTAGAAGGCTAGGAAATAATGTCTCCTTGCACCTTCTGTCACGAAAAACAAAACAGAAGCACTTATCCCAGGATGATTCCCGAGAATCAGTTCCTTGGCTCTCCTGTGATTGGTAGTCTAGTCCCAGATGTTAGAGGTTTTAAAACCGAAATGAAAAAAAGTATTAATGCTGATTGTTTTGCAATTTCCCATCTGTAGATCCTGATAGTATGTCATTTTATGATATATGAATCTGTCAGTGCACAGGATTAAGGATGTGAGCTGCTAACAAGCTACTTCTTGTGGTACAGGGTTTGATTCTATTAGCCTGCGTTTGCTTACTGTGTGATCTTGAACAAATCAATTAACCAGACAGCATTTTGGGGTAACTGGGAATTTGAGCTAGGCTCCTTAATGGTGTCCTGGGCTTCACACCTAGTAACTAACTTTGAACCAAGCCAAAAAAGGACAAGTGCAGAGCTAGGAGAGGGGAGCGGCTTTCAACTGAAAAGACTGGACTTGAAATGCTGAGTACCAACATGCCAAAAAAAAAAAAGAAAAAGAATGAAAACCCAGTAGAAGGGGAAATCTTGAAGATTTCACTTCCTTTTAAACTTCTTTTTTCAGGGGGGCAAGTCCCGTACCCCTCACACTTAAATATACCAGCTCTGAGATCACCATATCTCAAAGAAAAATGAATATCCCAAGAAATGGTCATCTCAGCCACTCAGTCTCCATGTTTAGGGGCTCACTGTAGTGGGTCCCACATTTTAAATGGTTACCATGAGGAGCTGATATCCAGATAACCAGCTGCATCACTTACTAAATGAAGCAGCACTTAGCAGGAAAGGCAGACCCATTTCATACTTAAAACAAAATTAAATGTTAACTTAGGATATATACAATGCAGCTTGGAAAAATAGTATTGCCTTCTCACATGCAGCATAAAATGAGTCATCTTAAGAAAATCAGGACATTTAAGAGCTAATCCACATACCCTTGATGTGCACCACCAACTTAGGTTCCGCTCGAAGGGGTGCATGAGTTCAGACAAAGAGTCCAGGTGTTTGTCTCATCTGTTATTGATAAGGAGTTGCTTGCAGTGGCTAAGCAAACCTTGTCCAAGTGTATTGCTACATGCATAGTCTTTTTTCACCAGACAGTTAATCGCCCATTGACAAATGTTGCTGCCTTTGCCTACTCCACCAGCTGTTTGGTTATTTTCAGTGTAGGAGAGAGTTGATTTTGTTTGTGTGTGTATTCCAGGCTGAGTTGGAAATTTAGGAAGGGGTTCAACCAAATCCCTAGGAACTTGAATGAAGTGACAGATTTAGTTAGATTGAAACTGGGAGAGGTGACAGAATAGATCTTTGGGAGATAACTTTCTGCAGAAGGACTGATGGAGAGGTTGATGAGCTGAAATTCATTGAGAAGTGGTGGTTAATAAGGTAGTTTTTGAACATGGGCAGTGTGCCTATTTCAATGAGATGGCTTAGGAAAATTGAGTGATTGCAAAGATCAAAGGCTCTGCTGAGGTCAATAAAAATGGCTCCAGTAGTTAGGCCTTTGTACATTTAAAGAAGAATGTTGTTGCCGAGTGTTCAGATAGTTGTGTACATACTGCGACCAGACCAAAAGCTATGCTGCTTTCCAGAGATAAGGTGGCATTGGTTGATGTACTGAGTCTGATGCAATTAAAGTAATTTTTCCAGAATATTTACTAGGGTAGGAAGAATAGAAATGAACCAAAAGTATGATGGATTGGAGGAACTGGGTTTCTTAGGAAAAGATTTTACAATGGAATTTTCCAGATATTATGATAATATTAAGAAGTACAGTGAAGGGATGTATGGACAAGAGGTGGGAGTGGTAGAGGCAGTTTGGAATTGGCTGGAGAAAGGGGTAGGAAGATTGATGAAATGAGAAAGGAAATCAGAGGCAGAAAGTTAAAAGGCTATGGAATTCATGGAGGGAAGGTTATTCCATCCTGTAAGATGGCTTATCATTTTCTATAAGTTTTTGTGTGATTTTATTAGTAAGGTTTGGTATGATTTCATCAGATGACTTTTATGATGTTGTATTACTTGAGTGGCGAGGGTGTATAGCTGAGCGTAGAATTGCCTGTCTATGGTAGGAAGTGCTTTCTGAGAATGCCAAGCCTTGTCTCTGGGTTGTAAAAGAGCTTTAAGCTCATAGGTTAACCACTTGTTAGTTTTTGTTTGGTGGAGTCTTTGGATTACTGGAAAGCAGGAATTTTGCAGGTCAGTCAGTATACAGATGAGTAAATGTTCTTTGTGTTTCACTGTTGCAGTCCTCACATATGGGTTATCCAGCTCCCGGTAGCCCTCAGTCGGCCTGAATACCAGAGTCCTTGGTATATGATGTCGGCTGCCGCCAGTTGTAAAACTGATGTCAGAACATCAGGTATAAAAGGAGGCAGCTGATGCCATTTCCTCAGTCTTTCTTGTCACGGAGCCCGAAGCAGATGCAATTCACACTAGTGCCGGTTGCCATTTACCTTCGTTTTGCTTTCCGACTACCAAGTTGACAACGCCTTCAGATAAGTACCCCATTGAGGATCCTCTTTTCTTGCTTTAACGAATGTCAGATAAAGTTAATAACTCTCTTGCCTGTGGAAAACAGATTCCGCACTGTGATTTCCATTCCTATTGTATAACTTGTTTGGGCTTTGAGCACGACGTCCCTAACTGTGATCTCTGTGCTTCCTTTAACCCGCGTACCATCCGCTGTAGAGCTAAGATTTTGTATAAGTATTTCGGAGTCTGGCTTAAGTTCATCGGTATGGCGTCTTCTGGTCTCCCGACTTCGGATATACCTAGGAAACGCAAAGACAAGGTCCACTACAGGCCTAGGGTTAAATCTGCTGACAACGCACCGGTGAAATTGGATGTCAGCAGAGCAGTAGTCAGTGAGGTGCTTTCGCAGCCCCTGCAGTCTGCAGACTTTCAGCCGCAAGTCTCTGCCGAGACCTTTACGGAGTCCTCCATGTTGCAGGCTGCTACTTCATCTTCAGACCCTCCACCTGTCGCCGCCTCAGATGGGTCTGGAGCTGCTTTGTAGGCACTGGCTTCTGACGCCTCTTCTTTTCGACATGAGACCAGAACCAGACTGACTACCTTGGTTCAGACTTCTGCAGTTGCTAGGCCTCCCAAGTCCTTCCAGATTGCTAGTAAACCTTCCAGCCGCAAACCTACTCACAAGCAGGCGTCGGCCTCCCCTCCTGTGCCTCAGTCCCAGTTGGTAAAGGTGGCTGGTGATCTTCTTTCCCTGATTAGGGGCTCTTGTCCCCCCCTTCAAAGAGGGCTAAGGAATTATCTTCTGATGTTTTGTTTGTCTCAGATTCTGAGATTTCCAGTATGTCTGCTGGTGAAGAAGGACATTCTCAACTTTTTTCTGGCTTTGAGAATTCTGATGCTGAGGACTTAATCCCTTCTGCCTGCCCCCTCTGGAAGATTTTTCCTTTGGGGATACTTTGAATACCCTTAGGGAGCATTTTAAATGGGAATGTCAGGATTTTCCACAGTTTAAGAAAAGAATCAGGGAATTTTTGGATTTGCCACAGTATAAGCCTCTGGCTATACCTTCAGTTTTGGAAGTTGTGGATGATGTTTTCATGGAAAATTATTTAATGTCTCGGTTACATCTGTAGCACCATGTTGGTTGTGATACCCTGGTTCCCTCCTAATTCTGTTCCTCCTGCCCCCTGAAATCCAGATAGGTATTATAGGGTTGCTGAATCTCATCAAGTCCTTTTTAAAAACCCTACTGCTGATCCAGAAGTTACTTCTCAAGGTCCCAAGGGTGTTAAGGCTACTATTGCTAAAAACTCTGTGCCTTCTGATAAGGAGTCTAGGGCCTTGGACAGGTGGAGTAAAAAAAGTCTATACCTCTGCAACTCTTGCCACTAATTCCGTGAATTATCTTTTTCACATGCTTAAGTATCAGCAGCATACTTTGGAGGCTATTAAGGCTAAACTTGGAGATATTCCTTCCATGACGGAGAACAAAGATTTACAAGACTTACTGAATTATGCCACTTTAGTTAATAAGCATTCACTTCATTGTGGTTTTGACACTTTGGAGGTTTCCTGCAGAGCATCCGACACTGGATCTGTAATTGGAAGGCATGCTTGGCTCAGGGAGCAGCCTCTTTCTGAACCTGTTAAGTCTAAATTGCTGGATGTTCCTTTGCATAAGGACAATCTTTTTGGTAATAAGCTGAGGAGGTACTGAAGAAGTTGGAAGATAAGGCAAAATCTATGCAAGCAGTAAAAGATTTCCTTCAGGTTCAGCCTTCTCGGTTTAGTAGGCATTATCCTTCCAAGAATTGGTCTTTCCCTGATCCTGGCAAGCAGGGTCACTCTAGGCCTAGGGATTTCAGATCTACCAGAGGGCAGCCTTCCACCCCTCAAAGGGCTAAGCAATGGCATTCTTCTTCTGCTAAATCGGGGAGTTCTAAGCCAGCTTCCCAAAGTAAACATCATCAATGACTCCGGCCTTCTTGTGCCTACCTCTGCGGGCCCTGGGTTTCCTTTAGGGGGAAGGTTAGCCAGGTTCGCAGAGGTATGGTCTACCATCACAGACAACAAATGGGTGCTCAATATAGTAAACCAAGGTTACAAGTTTTACTTTCACACCTTCCGTGTTTTACAAAGGTACTCAGACATACCCAGAACTCTCAGGGCAGAGGTAGAAACTCAAATTTCTTCTTTACTGACTATGGGGGCTATAGAGCCAGTTCCTGCAAATCAGGCAGGCCTAGGTTTTTATTCAAGACTTTTTCTGGAACCCAAGAAAGGGGGCACCTGGCACCCTATTCAGGATCTGTCTATTCTAAACACTTTTCTGGTGATTCCCAAATTCAAGATGCTCACCCTTCAACAGTTACTACCAATGCTGGGAAAGGATTCAGGGCTGGTAACTTTGGATCTAAAGGAGGCTTATCTGCACATCCCAGTAAGGGAAAGTTGCAGGCAGTTCCTTCGCTTCAGGGCTGTGAAGCAACACTTTCAAGTCTCAGCATTGCCCTTTGGCTTATCTACTGCTCCCAGAGTTTTTACCAAGTGCCTGGCTCCAGCCATTGCTTTTTTGCAGGCAGAGAAACATTCAAATTTATCCTTACCTGGATGACTGTCTCATTCAAGCAAACTCCCCAGAACAACTAGAAAAGGATTTGGATTTTGTGAAGAACACTCTCACCTCTTTGGGTTACACTCTCAACGAAAAGAAGTCAAAGTTAGTTCCTACAAGGGAGATTGTTTTCCTGGGAGCAAGTCTGAATACAACCACCCAGATGGTATTTCTTCCTCAACAGAAGCAAGAAGATCTTTCGGCTTACTTCATGAACTTGGCAAGCATGACCCAGCTCTCTGCAAGGCAATTCCTGCAAGCACAGGGGTTCATGTCTTCATGTATTTTGATGATCCCATATGCAAGGCTGCATATGAGAAAACTTCAATGGTACCTCAATAATTTTTGGTGTCAACACACACAGGACTTATGATTCTTCCCCTGATTCCCTGTCTACAAATGGAGTTCCTCTGGTGGGTGACAGCCTGTTCTCAGAACAAGGGTCTGCCTTTCTGCCCACCACCTGCCAGCCAGACTCTCACAACAGATGCCTCAGAGGTTGCATGGGAGACTCATCCGGAAGGCAGGGGCACACAGAGGACATGGAGCAACCAGCAGATTCATCTGCACATAAACTTAAAAGAATTAATGGCAGTGCAGCAGGCCTTGCTGGCTTTCAAGGACCTACTCAACCCTGGGACTCTGCTGATCAGGACAGACAATACCACAGTCATGTGGTACATCAACAAGAAAGGGGGGACTCACTCTTACCCCTTGTGCAGACAAAGCATGAGACTGGTCCATAGCAGCATCCATGGGCTTACATCTAATAGCCCAGTATCTCCCAGGGAGGCTAAACTCGTTAGCGGATCATTTGAGCAGACATGTTCTGGATCCTCACGAGTGGCAACTGAACAAGCACATTTTCCATCACATCACTCATCATTGGGGCACGCCACAAGTGGATCTTTTCTCCTCTCACACCAATCATCTCCTTCCAACCTTCTGCACCAGGAGTTTCACAACAAAGCTTGGAGGGTGGACACATTGTCCTTACCATGGACACATCTCTCAGTTTATGCATTCCCTCCTCTGCCTCTTCTTCTCAGAGTGCTGCTAAAGATAAGGGACGAAAAACCAAAGGCTATTCTGATAGCTCCAGATTGGCCCAGGCATCATTGGTATCCCCTCCTTCACAGCCTTTCACAGGCTCAGCCTTGGCATCTTCCTCTGGTACCAAATCTGTTGGATCAGGGAGGGGGAAGTGCCTTCATCATCATCTTCAAACTTTGCATTTAACTATCTGGCTAATACTTTAAATCTTTCCCAACAGGTGGTTGAAGTTCTTCTTGAGGCCAGGAGGCCTAGCACCAGAAAATCCTATGCAGATAAATGGAAGAGATTTTGCTCTTGGATGCTGGCTAAAGGAGAAGACTCTTCTCATCCTTCTCTTTCCCTCATTCTTGACTACCTAGCAGGACTGCTTAATGGTGGGCTTTTCTTTTCTTCAATCAAAATTCCCGCTTCAGCAATTTCGGCTCATTACTCTTTTGAGCAACTCATTTTTTTTCACCCCTTGATGAAATAGTTCCTGAGAGGAGCTAGTCATCTTACACTTCCCAGTAGAGCTCCTACTCCTGCTTGGGATCTTAATTTTGTCCTGGAAAAACTTACTCTGCCTCCCTTTGAACCAGCTGCCACTGCAGATTTGAAGTTTCTGTCCTGGAAGACTGCTTTCCTTTTAGCTATTACTTCAGCTAGAAGAGTATCTGAGCTGCAAGCCTTAATGGCAGTAGAACCTTTCATTATTTTTCACTCAGATCGAGTTTCTCTGAGAACTAATCCCTCCTTCATGCCTAAGGTAGTTTCCAGTTTAACCCTTAGCCAGTCTATTCACCTGCCTACATTTTTCAACAATCCCCAAAATAAAGGGGAAAGGATTATGCACTCTCTTGATGTACATAGACAGCTGAGATTTTACTTAGGACTAAATCCTTTCGAAATTCTGAACAGTTGTTGGTTAGTTTTGCTCCTGGGGCTCAGGGTAAAGCTATTTCAAAACAAACCATCTCCATATGGATTGCTCATTGTATTCACTTTTGTTACCTGCAGCATGGGAAGGTTCCCCCTCAGGGTATTAGGACCCATTCCACTAGACCAGCCTCTACCTCTGCAGCCTTTCTGAGAGGTGTGCTTACTAAGGACATTCTACAAGCAGCTACTTGGTCTTCTCTCCATACTTTCACAAAGCATTACAATCTACCTTTGTTTTCTAAATCTAGGGCTGGTTTTGCCTCTGCAGTTTTCCAGGGCCTTCTTACCAACCCTTAATCTGTGATCCTTCCTCCCCCCTTTGTCTTTTTCCTGTGCTTTGGGAATCAACCCATATGTGAGGAGCGCAACAGTGAAACACGAAGAACATAGTACAGTTGTGTACACTTACTACAAATGTAGATGTTCGAGTGTATCACAGACTATATATATATATATATATATATATATATATATATATATATACATATATATTATCATATAGGTAGATACTATACTAAAGTGCTGCCCTTAGCCATTTTAAATAAGCCTAGTTATCCCAATTGAGGCTCAAACCCTGCACCACTTTGTGTTTGTAAGGGCACACACCTTCACCACACTCCCCTCTCCCTCCCAACCCCCAGGAAAGCTTGCCTCAAGGGAGACATCACACACGTGTCAAATGCAGGATTCAAACCCCTATCAAAACCACTTCATGATACCAGAGGAATATGCATTTACATGACGCACTATACATACATACACATTTTTTTTTTTTGTATGACGTGTCCAGGGTGCTACCTTCCTGGGTTAGCCTTCTTTTGGGGGCTCCTGACAGTTAAGGCAAGAAAAACTGAGGAAATGGCATCGGCTGCCTCCCTTTATACCTGACGTTCTGACATCATATAACAAGGACTCTGGTATTTGGGCCGACTGAGGGCTACTGGGAGCCGGATAACCCATATGTGAGGACTGCAACAGTGGCTACACTTGAACATCTACATTCATGGTAAGTGTACACAACTGTACTTTCTGCAGCACCAGTCCATTAAGGAGAGGATAGATTTAAGTTTGTTAATGTTATTCTGTGATCTGTTATGAAAGATATGAGATTTGGGAGCATGTATTGTGATTATGAATTCTAGTCATAATCTTGAAGTGAAAAAGAATAAAACAAAAAGCTGAAGAAAGAATACCAAAGTACAGATATCATAGAAGATGCAAATCCCCCAAAACACCAAACTCTGCTGAAATGCAGTATACACACATGCATACACATCAACTGTATAGCAAATACATCCCATAATAAGGCATTAGGTAATAATATCCCTTAGTTCCTCCAGGTTAACAGCAAACTTGTCTGTCCCCTGTCACTAACTACTTTTTTGAACTCTTAGGTTGTAAAATCATGGAGAAAAAAATATTCTTGTTTTTCAGCAAAACTCATTCTCCAAGACTGTTTAACCTGATATTTAGATTATAAACATAGCTGATCTGTATCTCATTTCTGCATGAAAACATTTTTTTTAGCATGTTTGATCGTTTGCTTTTTCACTTGTTAAGTCAGTCTATAGACTCATTTGGTAATCTTTCTTCAATATGGTCTAGGCCGGACATTATTTTAGGTAACAGCAAAGGAACAATTAAAGTGTTTCTTTACATAAAGCAAAGAATTGTTCAGAAAGCAACTTTCACAAATCTGTTTCACATATACTGATTAAGAACAACTAACAATATACAAAATATAGACAAGCAATGGCTCAGCAGCTAAGCTACACATATAAGAAAATAGGCACTTGGGCCAAGTGATGTGTAAATCTCAAATGCAATGATAACTAGTCTTTTCATATTATTTCCAAAGCAGTAATTTACTTGTATAAGCAATACAAAATAACTAATTTCATTTACATACTCAAAGGTATGTAAGGCTGATTAGCGCACAGAATGACATTGTGCTACAACTACAACAGGAGCTTGTTTTCTATGCATTAACACTATCAAATAACATTATCTAGATTTTGTTTTTACTCCTCTATGATTGCATCTTACAGAACTTTTCCATTTGTTTGTTATTTATCACCATCTGTTCAACTACTTATGATGTATTTCTTGCGTCACTGGATATGCATGATGTCCACTTTAACAGCTGTGTACCAGTTCATTCAGTACCTTAACCACCTTATGATGAACCATTTACAGGCTGCTTGTATATATTAGAGACATAGATGCCAAACTAGGGATGAATTTC
This sequence comes from Protopterus annectens, assembly GCF_019279795.1. Classification (NCBI taxonomy): domain Eukaryota; kingdom Metazoa; phylum Chordata; order Ceratodontiformes; family Protopteridae; genus Protopterus; species Protopterus annectens. Next base: position 839,185,201 of record NC_056741.1, read on the forward strand.
CTGTTCCCCATCCAATTGTCCAAGTTACAATTGAATTAGGTTACGGAGAAACTGTTTTGCATGGATGAGGAGCCTGTTCTAGAGATGGGCTAGTTTCTGGGATACATACTTGTATAGAGTCAAACTGCAAACTACTGAAAAACAACAAAAAATAGGCAGGCAACAGTAATTCTTAAACTTTTATGATTAGCACTTTCGTCAAGTATTCTTGCACTCGACTTCATCAGACATTAGTTAAAAGAATGGTAGCCATATTTAAAACCAGATTCATAGTCACATGTTCAGTCACCTCACATGACACCATGTCACCTGACACAATTCTCATTTCTATAACACATGTACCTAAAAGTTGTATAAACTTCTTTTTCTTCTTCTTTCGGCTGCTACCGTTAGGGGTCGCCACAGCAGATCAACTGTCTCCATTTCTTCCTGTCCTCTGCGTCTTGCTCTGTCATACCAACCACCTGCATGTCTCTCTCACCACATCCATAAACCTTATCTTAGGCCTTTTTCATTTCCTGTTACCTGGCAGCTTCATCCTTAGCATCTTTTTCCCAATATACTCTGCATCCCTCCTCAGCACATGTCCAAACCAACGTGATCTTGCCTCTCTGGCTTTGTCTCCAAACCTTCCAGCCTGGGCTGACCCTCTAATATACTTATTCCTAATCCTGTCTATCCTCGTCACACCCAGTGCAAATCTTAACATCTTCAACTCTGCCACGTCAAGCTCTAACTCCTGCCTTTTTGTCAATGCCACTGTCTCCAACCCATATAACATAGCTGGTCTTACTACCCTCTTGTAGACCTTCCCTTTCACACTTAATGGTACTCAAGTCTGTCACAAATCACTCCTGACACTCTTCTCCACCCACGCCATTCTGCCTGTACTCTCTTCTTCACCTCTCTTCCACACTCACCATTACTCTGAACTGTTGATCCCAAGTACTTAAACTCATCCACCTTCGCCACCTCTACTCCCTGCATCCACACTATTCCTCTATCCTCCCTCTCATTCACACACATATATTCTGTCTTAGTGTAAAAAATGTATATACACTTTCCTATTGACAATACTCAAATTCATATGTACATATACAAAGAATACATAAATATACATGAAAAAGCCTGCTAAAACATCCAAAAAATGATATTAGTCATTGTGTACATAAAAATTGTTACATGTCACTAATCAACCTGAATACATTTCAGTTGAATGTCATAAATACATGCACTTGTGCATAAGGGAGGGGGTTGAGAAGTTTATGTGCATATAACAAACACAAAGAGTGCCCCAAATTATGTGTCTATTCACCTGAGTATTAGCCTTGTGTTAACATTTTAAACTCCTCAGTTTCAAGACACTTCCCAAAGAGCATATGTCGTTCAACCCTGGTGTCACATAGGCCCTGGTTCTAAGCTGCAAATCAGCTCCTTCACCTCAAGTTTTAAGCCTAATGGACCACCCCTGATGTCAAATTCAATTTGGTCGATCACCCTGAATGTGAAGGAATGACCAGGGTTTTCTACCACAAGTTTTGCAAGAGCATTGTCTGTTTTGGCTTTCCTAATGTGGTAAATATGCTCGTACACTCTTCCCCCTTAGTTTATGCTCAGTCTTGCTGATGTAAAAACCCGTACAAGACTGGCAGGAAGCGAGGTAAACAACCATAGTAGAATTGCAATTAAATCTGCCCTTACAAGTGAATTTTTCATCCAAGATGTTAAATCGGTTACCTGTTTGCATAAACCTGCAATAAGAGCAGGCTTCGCATTTGTACATACCTGGAATACATATCATCTTTGGTGGTGGCGGTTCCAAGAGGTTTTTCAAATTAATCCCCCTCCTGTAAACTACACTTGGTGCAGGTCCAACTGTAGTAAATTCTTTGTCTATTTGGAAAATGTTCCAATTCTTTTGCAAAATCTGTCTCATGTTTTCACCATCTGAACTAAACGTAGTAATGAAGGTGTACCTATAATCGATCCTTAGGTTACTTTCACCTCCAACAGGCACCGTGTCATCAATACTCATCCCCTGATTGCTGTTATCTAAAATGGCTTTAAAATGGCCATTTGTCCTTTTATTTTGAACTTCTTCAAATAGGTTGCTCATGTGAGGTGACTGAACATATGACTATGAATCTGGTTTTAAATATGGCTACCATTCTTTTTTCTAATGTCTGATGAAGTTGAGTGTAAGAATACTTGACAAAAGCGCTAACCATAAAAGTTTAAGAATTACTGTTTCATACATACTTGTATCACAGGCAAGGTTTACATCTTTAGAATTGGTAATTATGGTGGTTTGTTTTTTGGATATATGGGAGGTCCATCAGAGTGGAGTCCTATGATGCCTTGTTTGCCAGATGTACTTCATCAACAGCCTGAAGGAAACAGAATACAGGGATAGGGATTGAGTCAGTCTGCATAGGACATAGCTTTGCAACCTATCCAGTATTTTTCCAGACTACCCTCTAATCAGAATGTTGGTCTGGCAGTCCAAAAAGCACTGTACAAACTCTGGTATACCGTTTATCTGTACAAACAGAATGCCGAAGTTTGTAAAAAGCAGCCATGACATAACTTTTAATTAAAAACATCACTAATGTGATGAGTTGAAAACTGGGACTTAGTTAAAAAAAGGGAGAGAAAGCAAAAGAGTGTATTCCACACTGCAATGATGTGTATACTGACATCATAAAATGGGCAGGAGAGTTGTTGGGATGGACAAAAAAATAGACAGAGACAGGCAGGGTTGTGGGAAGTGCAGGGGTGTATGACTTCAATATGTTTTTTGCTGAATAGAATGGTGGCAAACCTAAGAGGGCATGGTATTTATACCCTGTATTCTTTTAGTGAGAAACCTCTGTGGAGGTTCCAATTGTTGGATATGCCTGGTTAAGTACAAAGCAAAGGGGGCATTGTACTCAACGATATGTCTCACAGATGCCGAATATGGTGGAATAATGACCTCCTTAGGCCTAGATGCCATACCTTTGTTTACAATTTGCACAGCATAAAATGATTTCCTCACTACCATAAACAAATGATGGTCAAATGCTAAGTTACTGTCTGTCTCTATGTGTCCCCAAGTCCCTGGCTACTGGGACTATTCTTAAAGTTGTGTTGTTAATATGATAGTTACCAGGGTTGACTGACTTCCTGAAGGATACTGTTATGCATTTCTTGGCATTTAGTTTTAGCCCATGGCTCTGACAGCAGTTATTTATCTGTAGCTGCCCTTCCTGGAAAACATTAGTGCCAATAGTGAATTCTATGACTGCTCCTAATTTTCAGTCATTTGCAAATGTGTTCAGCCAGAGGCCCTTTACATTGGCAGTGGCATTGAATTCAAAGAAGTAGATGAGAAAAAGGATTGGTCCCAGGATCAGTCCTTGAGGGAATCTGCTGGTGACTGGCCTCTTTGTAGAGGTGGACTTCCCGATTCTTATTTCCTGGGTACTGTCTGTAAGCCACCTGGCTATACACTGGGTAACATAAGGGTTTATACCTAACCTCTTGAGTTTGTCAACAATGTCCGAGTTGGGTACTGTGTCAAATGCCTTGACCAGGTCAAGGTAGGTAGAGTGAACCATTTGCCCTTGTTCATTACTTTGTTAACCATTGCAAAGAAGTCCACCACACCAGGTTGAGTAGGCATGACCTGTCCTTGAAAAAGCAAAATTGGTTGGGTCCAGTGTCTGGCGGTTTCCTATGCCATTACTGATCATTTCCATAATAATTCTTTCCATGGCTTTGTATATAAGCTAGTGAGACGTATATGTATGTAGTTTCCAGGGTTTGTAAATGGCCCGTCTTTGTGCAGAGGGACGATGATTTCTGTTCTCCATACTTAAGGCATGAAGCCTGTTTGGTGGCTTGAAAAGTCATGTTTCTTGCTATTTAGAAAGAAGCCTGGGATATTGTTTTGGCCCACTGATGCAGTGTTCTTAGCCTTAGAGAGGGCAGTCAGAAAATGCTCTCTAGTAACATGGGGAGTTATATTTGATGGTATTTCCTGAGGGGAGGCGGAGGGAGGGGTAAAGTTACAGCCGAATTTGTCTGCCAGTAGGTTTGCTATATATTTTGCCTCAGTATAGGTGGCTCCATTAACAATGAGCTCTGCACACAATTATGTATTGCCTTTAAAGTTGTAGATATAGCTAAAGAATGCCTTGTGGTTGTCTTTGGCCTGGGAGGCCAAATTTACCTCAAATTTTGCTTTGGTAGACTTTATTTGTCCTCTTGAGTTGTTTGTTTAGTTTGATGAGAGTGTGCTTATCTTACTGGGTGCTACACCTCATAAAATTTGCCAAGATTTTCTTCCTTTTGTTATACATCCTTCTGATATTATGCTTCCACAAGTGTGGCTTGCTTTTTAGTTAGTTTTGTACTTATAGCTAGTGGGTACAGCTGCCTTGATGCAGCTATGTTTGTTAGATATTTTCAGTGTGTGTGCCATACCTTTGTCCAAGTCCACATTTCTGACATCCAGAAGACTTACTTTTGTTTGGAATGACTCCATAGTTAAAATGATTGTGAATTATTCTGTTTGGAGGTCAGCTGTTGCCAAATATCGGCCTACGTCCAGAAATTAGATTTTGCCTTCCAATACGTGTGAGAGAAAAACAAGTCTAAAGTGCTGTTTCTCCAAGCAAGTTGTGGTAGTCTACTAGAAGTTGCCATAAAGCTTCCCCATACAGGGTATAAGGAATGCTTCTGCTGTTAGATTTAACTGCAGGTAAGTTTTTGCATACTGGTGTCTTCCAATCAGTCAGTTATAGAGGTTTACAAATTAGGAAAATTTTACAGACTGTCAAAATATTTCTTACCAGTACACTTGCTTTTGTATTGCACATCCAGCATTTAATTTAATTTAATTTTATTTTATGTTAGTTTTTATAATTCAGAGCTAGACTAGAACAGTGAGATATATAACATTACAGTGAAGACAAGGCTGGACTCTGGCTGTATGTGGAACTCTTACGCAGGTTTAGTCTGTAGTTAATCATATCAAAAAGTAAATGGAGTAGGGTACATGAAATTACTCCCTAATAGCCAACTTGTCTTTTCTGGGAAAAAAATTTTTGGTGGTTCAGCCTGTTATCTGCTGTAATTCCAGAGCTAGAAGATTAACATACCAAATAGATTAGAATGGGGTCTGTTACCGTCAGGAAGGTGTATGAACTCAACAAGACATTCATTTCACAGATGTCAAGTTTGGGGTAGGGAGAATAGGAGAAAAATATCCTTCCAGCTTCTCAGTGTGACAACCCTGAAATCCTCTGTTACTATAAGAGGAAAATAATGGGTAGCATGGATTATGGGCAGATTAGGAGTAACCCCAGATCAGCACAGAGGGACCCCAGAAATGATAAAATCAGATCATAATGGCATTCACATTTCAGTTCATGCAATGTATTCTAGCATCTGTTTCTAATCAGAAAAAAACAAACAAAGAAGATAGATAAAATAAGTTTTATTGATACTTATAAAATAATTAACATGCCTCTAGAAAAAGATCTGTTTTGGTTCTGTGAGTTGAAGAAATCCACATTTTGCTTCATTCTTCTCTTCACGTCATGCCAGTTACGTGGATTCACTCTTCACTCTCTCCTTTCTGAAACAAAAGTTCACACTGTATGAATGACAATATTATGTTTTTGTGTTAAAATTTATTATCATTTATCTATAAACAGTAATACATTCTACCTAAAACTAAGTCTTAAGAATGAAATTAAAGTAATATATTAAATGATTTACATGTTTCTTAAGTACTAGAATATGAATTTAAGGGCCTAATGAGGTGAAACAAACTATTGCCTAGCTTTTCAGCATCACAGATAAGTGTGCTCAACATATTGTGTCCCTCACACTGTAATGCCATGCACACAAAGTCATAAACTGCTAAAAAAGGGTGGTGTGTTAATTTCAGTCAGACCAAATGCAAAAGATAATATTGGTGATACTTTATGGCCTTAGAGCATACATCTCAACCTCTAAGTGCAAGAAATCCAGACAAAGCCAAATATAATGGGAGGACAAAGGCACAGAATCAGGGACAGATTTTAAATGTTGTCCTTATAAACTTGGACAGTTACTAGAATAACAGGTTTGCATTAACATGCATTTTTCTGAAGGATATGAAGTTTGAAACTCAATCATATGTCATTGTTTAATGACTTCAATCATCATTAATTTGACAGAAAACCACAAATTATTTGAAGACAAACATCTGTCCATTCTGTGAAAATCTGAACAGTTCAAAGGCATGTCTTACAGAAAATACTTAAAAGGGATTGGGCCCAGGAAATGCACAGAACTGAAATATCACATGGGAGCCATGCTGAATTATCTTTGCTTTGAGTTTGAATAAAAATCGATTACGTTGGGACTGGAGGTATTGTTTTTAAGACAAACTATTTAGATTAAATTAGTATGTATCTACTAGCATGTTTTTGAAGATGTCTTGAAAAAAAAGTATTCTTTCTCTGATAATGTACCTGATTACTTTACTGTTTTTGTTTGCTATTTGACCTAGTTGTATTCTTACATTAAAATTACCCAGGGACTCCTATGATCTAGTTATGCCAGGGGGTTTACAAATAGTCTTTGCAGGCAGACCTTTGCTGAAACTCAAATTGTCAACTATAAAATACCAAAAAAAAAAAAATCAAGTAAAGAATAGAATGGTATTCACCCCACATATAAACCACTTTATGATAAACTATTAACCGTATGTCCCTATAATTCTGAAGTCTGTATACCCTTGTCATTTTGAAGTGAGTGAAATTTACTCTGTTAGCAGACTGGTTTCAGGTGACTTGATGATCAATGAGGTATTTCTTGTTTAATCATGGTAGGGAAATTGAATGAATATCCAGTTCTGTAGTCAGCAGTAGCAGTAGAACATGCAGGCAGACTGCATTACAACTTTTCCTGACATCTGTCTGTCTTAGCTGTTTTTCATTATTTTTTAAATTATTTTAAGACAATGCATTTGTAAATTGGAACACATGAATGATCTTAATTAATAGAATTTACTCATCTGAGCATGTAAGTAATCTTTATAGAATTTATTTTTTTACTACAAATTATTGTGGCTCTCTGGTTATTAAATGCACTTCATTCTTCTTGTCTTCTTTATGCTACCAAGTAAATCTTGCTTTTTACTATGTGTATATGTTATATATGTACTGTTGTTTTTTTTTGTTTTTTTTTATCCTATGTTAATCCTTACTATTGTGAGTTGAAAAAAAAAAAAAATATCAATATCAATTACTTTTTTCTCCCCGGCCTCTAAAAAAAAAGGACATGTATCCAGCTAGACTAGCCCGGTCAACAAATGTAAAATAAATAAAAAATAAAATAAATATTTCATAAATCAAGGCATAGTGAAGCTGTTGTGCATCTGCATTCTAAACAACAAATGTCTGCCAAACTTCAACAGTGAGGTAGGCTGTCCCTTTTTACTGAAGTCTCTTTTGTACTACAACAGTCTTAAGATATTTAAGAGACTACATGCAGAATGTCTCCTATGTGCCAAGGATCTTCTTTGAATGGAGGCATAAACTGCAGAATGCAGGCAAAGAATACTGCTCTGAGAAGAAACGTTTAAGTGGAAGTGTGCATTACAAGTCTGTTTCATGTCATTTTTACTTATTAAGTATCTCAATTACAAACTATAAAGTCACAATGAAGATTTTATGGTATAGAAGGAGTAATTATCACACTTGAAATTGTTTTTCCCTATCAATACTTACTGCCTGATCTGAGTTAATAGATATCAACTAGTATCTTTGTATAGTTCAGTGATACATCATTTAAAGAAGGGGAAGAAAATGTCTACCTTCTGTCAGACAAGTGAATCATATTTTAAGCTCTGCATGGCTTTGCATGGTTAACCACAATGGTAAACCAAAATTAATTTTACGAGATTATAGCAACAAAGCATTCAGTTTTAAGATTAAAAACTCCATCTTGTGTCATCTAAATATAATCTTCAAAATTATGAAACTCACCTTGCCACTAATATCACGGCTCTTAGCTCTGAGCTTGTTGACCTGGGACTCTGCAATATCAGCACGTTCCTCTGCTTCTTCAAGCTCATGCTGGACCTTCCTGAACTTGGACAACTGGACATTGACCTGCTCCTCCTAGAAGACAGAAAATAGGAAAATATCACATTTAGTGCATTCCTTATTTCATGTAAGAAACTACATATATAAATAATTTTTATCAACTCATACAAGTATTTCATTACAAATACTAGTGCTTTAAATAATACTTACAGCTTCTTCTGATTGTCTCTTGTAAGCTTTGACTTTCAGCTGAAGTTTGTCAACCAGATCCTGAAGTCTCAGCATATTTTTCTTATCTTCTTCAGTCTGCAAGGAATGGTCAACAGTTAGATACGAGTTTCATCTAGTAGAAAATTTAAATAAACTAATCTAATTCTATTGAACGACAGTGCAGTATACCTGATAAGTTAGTTCCTTAACTCTCCTTTCATATTTGCGAACACCCTTAATAGCCTCAGCGCCTCTTTTCTGTTCTGCTTCAAGCTCATTTTCCAGTTCACGGACCTGAAACATAATAAAAGAAAAAATATATATCTTTTGCTCAGCCAGGCAGGAGGGTAAAGAGAGCAAAATGTAGTGAAAATCTAATTTAAACCTCTTCAACACATGCTTCAACTTTCCAGCACCCCTCTGCCTCACTCTGCTAGTTTCCCATTCTATCCCAGCACATCTTCTCTTATCTCCCTTCATCTATCCACCTTTCTTTTCTTCCTCTCCCTTATGTTATCACCCTTATATCACAAACTCACTCCTTCTGCACAATCATTCCAATCACTTTCGCTTACTTCCTGTTTCTCTTTTTTCCATCCTTCTGCTCTTTTTCTTTTACCATTCTCTCCCTCAGACTTTGTACATATTCACCCTTTGTTCTCCTCCCATCCTACTCTTATCTTTTCTATCCCTTTATTCACTGCATTAACCTATACCATCTACGTTGTGTCTTCTCTCTATACTCTGTCATGCTACAATCCAATTTTATATCCCTCATCTTCTTCCTATCCATTCAATTCATCCCTCCAACTATATATCATAATATACATTTTTTGTTTCTCTTGTTACTTACTCTTTTCATAAATTATAAATATTCTTTCAATGCTTTAGATGATATTTGTACACCAGTTAGCCATACATTCATTGTATTGCTCCTGTATTTACTGTAAAGTACTATGTTTTAATTTCCATAGCTTTTTTCCTCATAAAATAACATATTTTGATTCTATTTTTTTTCTCCTTCTGTAACTTAAAAAATATTCTTTCACTGTTCTAGATAATTTTTTCTATTGTTAGCTATATGTTACTTCTATTGCTCCAGCAGTCATTGCAATTTTCTATGTTTAATTTGCAGAGCCTTTCTCCTCACTACTCTAATGAACAGGGGTCTTGAATTGCTCAGTTAACATAAATACATACATAAGTTAATAAATAAATTCTGATATCACTTACTCTGGATTCCAGTTTCTGGATCTGTTTCTTTCCGCCTTTCATTGCTAACTGCTCAGCCTCATCTAAACGATGTTGTAGGTCTTTTACACTCTGTTCAAGGTTCTTCTTCATCCTTTCAAGGTGGGCACTGGTGTCCTGTTCCTTCTTTAGTTCTTCAGCCATTAAGGAAGCCTATCAATTCAATTGTAATGAAGATTGAAGTGATAATTTTCAAACCAGTTAATGGCTTTTACTTCTTTACAATGTATGTACTATTTGTGCCTCGAGTGATATTCTAAAAAATATCCTAGGGTGCAGCTTTATTTCTTAAAACAGTTGCTACTTACATTTTTAGATTATTGTTAGCAAATTTCTTTTAAGAAGTACAGATGTGTCTGTAATTAATTAGTGCATTTAATCAGTGACAAGAAGTGAGGGTCAGACCAGTTATTTATTATGTTATTTGCCTTCCCCCAAGATAGCTGAGATTCAGCTTTATTCAACAAAGATTTTTGACCAAACTATAATCAAAGTGTTTCACAATTTAATGATGAAAGATATAGTTTAAGTCTGACATACAAGTCAGAAATTTGTATTAGAAAATATTTTAAGGTACATAAACAATTTTATTTGGCGCACATAATTACAGTTACTGTTTATTTAACTTTACCTTGGCTGTTATAGCTACTTGACAGTAATAAAACTATTTTGGAATAAAACTGTATGCAAATTAAGGTAATACTTCCCAGAGGCATGCTTTTCTGCCTTTGGAACTGTTTTTACCTTTATTCTAAATTTGCTTATTGTACACATTTTTTTAAGAATGAAAAATGTTGTTTGTGCTTGTCTAAATGTACTACTTTTCCGGTCTGGTATAACAAGGCAAACACTAGTAAATGGTAAATGTCATATTGTGTGGCAAAATTTCACCCCAGGTCTGCTTAACTCAGTGAACTTCTACAAACAATCATCATGTTATCATTTGATGAACAAAACCTTTTCACCTTCAAAAGGCTCCATAAGCTGTAATGAAACATGAGGCATCCTTATAGTCTTGTTTCAAAGTCACATTCTAGTTTTAAAATAAGATCAGTGATACTACCAACATTTGCAAAAAAAAATCACTGTTGTTACTTTTAATGTTCGCAGGTAGTTGCCAGGGGATCAATGGGAAGCATAACCTAATTTCTTTAGATATCTGTTTAGCTAAATGACTTGCTTAATGTCACCCAGCAGCTAAATGGATATTGAAGGAATCAATCCCTAAAGTACTGGAAGCAGCTCATTAACTTAATCATCTGATCTAACTGCTAACACTCTTTCCATTGGAGAAATTTAGGCCAGCATGCTTTACAAGTCCCATTCAAGTGCATTACTTCAGCATAAAAAACAGGAAAGCCAGCTCATAGTTATATTACTTTCCAGCAGTTCCAGAAATGTTTTAATCTTTTTTTATTAATGTTTTTAAAGCTCTTATTAATGTTTTTTGTATACTCATGGTCAATGGCAACAGGCAAACGTAGAAGCAGAGGATTAAAGTTGCAGCTTTAGAATTTTCACAGATTTTACAAATACAGTAAAAGTAACGCACAAGCAAAAACACAAAAGTCAACAAGAATTAAAAAGAATATATTGACCATAATCCCTGTATTTTCAGCGTTTAGTGGTTGTAATGGCAAAAATGGTAGACAATGCAGACAGAATTTTGTGTCTATCAAGACCTTCTCATTTTAGAATAAAACAAAACTGGTGGAATGCATATTTTATAGTAAACACATAGACTGATATTTTAACATAGGTTATTAAGAAAAAGTAGGTTGATTTCAATGAGGAATACCACATTTTGGGTATTTGAGTTCCTTCATTTAGCGGTGCTTGCATCCTTACAGTTTTGCCGCACATGCCATGCAATACGCCAGTTAATACTACTTTTGGTGTCTATGAGCTGAAATATGTAACTAAGGTAGTCTATGTGCTGTAATACATATAATTATGAGTGGTCCATGAGCTGTGATATATCACTAAGGGTTTTCTATGACCTGTAATATATAACGAAGGATAGCTCACATCACACGTTTTGAGGGGATTTCCTAATGCAAAATAATTTTCCTAGAAGTCAGTGATCAGAATTGTACTAATTTGATAAAACAGTGTTAGGTGAATACATTTCAATGAAATGGCAAGTGAAAAAAGTCAAGAAATACCACCTTGGTTCTTCCTTGAAAACAGACATTGGCCTAGTGGACCAACCTGATCAACTTAAAAAGAATTAACTGTTAACTATGGTGTGCCAGATTCAGAGACAATGTCCTGTAGATTCATGCTGGCTTTTTCTAAGCTGCTAGTTGAATGCTGAATTGCAAAATGTAATGCATAAATATATTTCCATATACATTTTTTTTGGGGGGGGGGGGTTACAGACCATTCAGACTGTACCATCCAATCAGAATGTAGAACATCTGGAAAACCTATTTATAAAGTGGATGACTGTCTCGTATATTTCTTTTTCTTTTCCTTTAATATCAGTTAGATAACTTTTGCTGAAATAAGCTATCCTGTAACTTAATTTGTAGAGTTCTGTCATCTGTGTAGTGATTTTTTTTTTTCATTATTTCTAGTTCAGATAACAAGAGCAATCCTTACATCAGTGATGGCCTTCTTTGCCTTTTCCTCAGCATTCCTTGCTTCCTGCACAGATTCATCCACCTCTGACTGGAGCTGGGCCATGTCGCTCTCAAGCTTCTTCTTGGTGTTGATAAGGTTGGTGTTCTACAAAAGAGATACATTGTAACATTTAATTAATACCAACTGTTGTTAAAGAACTAGAATTAAAAATCATGACACAGGCACAAATAGCTATGCTGTGTTACCTGGGAATGCAGGAGCTGCACACGCTCACTTGCATCTAGCAGTTCTTGCTCTGCAACCTTGCGGCCTCTCTCTGTCTGTTCAAGTGCAGCTCTTATCTCTTCAACTTCTGCTTGCAACAAGGTATTCCTGCGCTCAATCACAGCTACCTGTTCTTTCAGGTCATCCTGGCTTCTGACAGCATCATCAAGGTGTAGTTGAGCATCCTGTGACATTTAATAAGAGTTTGAAATATTAATTGTTGTTTTATTTTCTTTCACTTATTCCAGTAGGCATTACTGGTCCAACATTTCATCAACATCAGCAACTACATTATAATTCTGACAGTTTTAAGTTGCATCTTGACAACTTTTACACTAAAGCAGTTAGATTACATTATATTTCTGCCAGTTTAAGTTACATTTTAATAACCTTTATAGGTTCATAGGTTCATACTAGACTATCTGCCCTAGGGCATTTATAAGCCTAGCCAGAGTGTGTTTGGCTTTCGCCACCCATTTTAAATTAATTTTGCTATGCCCTTTTTCGAGGTTAGTATACTGTGCCTCTGTCTAACAGTGACACAGAAGTGATACCTGGGGTAAACCAACAATCTCCCATCCACTCATCAAGATTCCTCTTGAAGAGAGTCAATGAGGGACTCTGCCTAACCTGGACTGTGATTTTATTCCAGATTGAAGGGAGCCTCTGGGTTATGAATCTGTTCCTCCAGCATGTCCTATTTATTTCAGTGCTGAGATTCAAGTCTCTCGAGCGCGTAGCTCGATGGGATTTGGATTTTCTGAGGTGCAGCATGTCCATTAATTCCAGTTGGACATGGCTTTATACGTCATGCGCAGATTGCCTCTGAGCAGGTGGTATGCCACTGAGTAGAGCTGGAGTTTCTTTAACCGGGCAGCATATGGCATCTGTTTGAGCCCTTTGATCCTGTTGGTGAGGTACTTTTGGGGTCTTTCCAGTTGCTGCAGGTGTCCGGTAAGGTACATCCCAAAAGGGGCATTGTACTAAATTATGGGCCTGATGAGGGATGAATAAAGTGGCACGATGACCTCCCCTGATCTAGATGTGAATCCCTTCATGATTAGGTGGGCTATATAAAATCAAGTGCAGCTCTTATCTCTTCAACTTCTGGCCACGTGGTTGTCAAATGAGAGATTGCTATCAACCTGGGTCCCCAGGTCCCTAATTACTTCTTCCATACTTAATGGATTACCACCTATGTGGTAATTTGTGGGCACTTTGTTTTTGCCAAAGGGGATGACTATGCATTTTTTGGCGTTTAGCTTGAGACCATGGCTCTGGCAACAGTTGTTTGTTTCTATGAGGCCCTTTTGGAGGATGCTTGTGTCGGCTGGAGAGTCGATTATGGTGCCCAGTTTGCAGTCATCTGCGAACTTGGTCAGCCACAGTCCTTCCGTGTTGGCTTGTACCTCCGAGAAATATATACCGAACAAGAGAGGTCCCAGGACTGAGCCTTGTGGAACGCCACTTGTAACTGGTTTGGAGTCTGACATGGCTCCAGCAATTCTAACCATGTGGGTTCTGTCCTTGAGCCAGTTTGCAACCCATCTAGTGACATAGGGGTTAATATTTAAGATGGTGAGCTTATCTATAATGCCCGAGTGGTGTATTATATCGAAGGGTTTTGCGAGGTCCAGGTAGGCTGTGTGGACCACCTTCAGCTCGTCAATGGCCTTGGTGACTGTTTCAAAGAAATCGACCAGGTTTAAGAGGCAGGATCTGCCTTTAACAAAGCCAAACTGGGTAGGATCCAGTGTCTGTAGGTCCCCAATATCTTTATTTATGAGGTCCATAATGATCCTTTCCATAGCTTTGCAGACCAAGCTAGTCAGGCTTATGGGGCAATAGTTTCCAGGATCCGTTGAGGCACCACCTTTGTGGAGAGGGACCACTGTTGCTGTACGCCACTCTTTGGGTACATATCCTGTAGTAAGGCTAAGATTGAACAGTAGTTTTATGTTTGGGTTTAGCTCTACTTGGAGTTCATGTAGGACGCAGCCCGGGACACTGTCTGGTCCCACTGATGCTGTGTTTTTTGCTTTGGAGAGGGCGGCTCTTACCTGAGCATCTGAGATGTCAGGGGGGCAGCACTCTGCTGGGATAGATATTTGCCCTTTTGGTGGGGGGGGGGAGAAGTTTGCGCTGAACCTGTCAGCTAGGATGTTGGCAATGTCTGTGGGTTCGGTGTATATTTTGTCATTTTGGACTAATTCTGAGCATATCTGGGAATTCCCACCCAGGTTCCTAACATAACTAAAGAAAACCTTGTGATTATCCTTAGTGTCCTGTGCAATTTGTCTCTCGAAGCTGGCCTTAGACGATTTTATGAGTGCCCGTAGTTTTTGCTAATACTGATCAGAAATGCCTTCCCTTTTTGGTATTTTGCTCTATCATGTAGTAGCTTCCTCCTTCTATTGTATAGCTTGTTTATGGCTGGGGTCCACCAGACAGGACGTCTGCCTTTGGAGGATTGGGTCTTGGTTTTATTTGGGATTGCATGATCTATGCATTCCTGAAGGTGTTCATAGAATGCATTTATAAAGGATTCTGCGGTCTGGGCTGTAATGGTTAGATATGAGGACTATGGATATGTTTTGCACATCCATACTGCCTGGGTTTGATTATAGCACCTTTGACTTGTATATAGTTCAATTAGAAGGAAGCCAGTTTACTAAATGAAAATTACTGAATCTACCTTTTAGCTGCGGTGGTGGTGCTGCGGCAGTTTCCTTCAGATCTGCTAATACTTCCTTCTGTAGGGCAGCATATAAGTCTCCACTCAAGTGTCATTTTCTGGCTTTGTGCTGCCCAGTTTGGGCAACGTGATCTCACTATGCCTGTTCTGTGCAGGTGGAACATCTAGTACTTTTGATAGGTGTCACCTAAGCAGAAAAGCAGTGATGTTTCCCTCCCCAAATGCTAAGCTGGAAATGGTTGCTTTTTCTCATTCTTCCACTCCCATCACTCCATTGCCTTTGCTCTAATTGAACACTGATGAGGTATAAAATAAACTAATATCTGTTTAACAACAACAAAAAAAAAAAATAACCTGATATGTGGTAACCACAAATAATAAAAATTAAAAAAATAAATAAATAAAAACTTGAGAAAGGAGCTAATACTTACTTGTATTAAGTGTATTAATCAGTTAATATAGCCGCTTTTTATCCAAAGGACTTCATCAGAAAAAAACCTACATTCCATCTTACACTGTATAACTGGAAATTCAAAAACAACATGCTCACTCAACAACCACTATCAATTAACATCCATATTTAATAATGAAGAAGAAAAAATCCTTTGGAATAAATTGTACCAAATAACAAAAAAAAAAAAAAAAAACAAATTCACTGAATAAAAAATGCACCAAAGCACGACTGTCTCCATATAAAACTCAGGTTTAATAAAATATATAATAAGGTAAGCACTTTCACACAATAAATATGCTTCTTCAGACAACAGATTACAAAATCAAATGAATTAAATAGTACATTCATCTTAGGTCATAAATATAACCAAGCAAATGAAAACGCATTCCTAATAAAACAATTAAAAAGCTCTTATTCATTTAAACAGGCCCCTAGCTTTCAAAGCTGGTTGTATAGAGGCGATATTATAAAAGTAATTAGAAACAATTGGTCTATTTTGCATCTTGATCAAGATATTTATTCTATAGTGGGGGAAGAGCCCAGATTTAGTTTTAAGAATAAGAAGTCTCTTAAAGGACAATTATGTTATAAGAACTCTAAAAATATTGAGAGAAACATGAGTGAACCATCAATACGATGCTGTTCTATATGCAATTTCTGCCCATATATAGATCCTTTTGTAGAATTTGTTCACCCTATCACCACCAAGAAATATCACTTTAAGGTTACTGCTGATTGTCACAGTAATAATTTGATTAATCTGGCTAAGTGTAGAGCCTGTAATTGTTTCTATATAGGTAAGACCAATAGGTCTTTACTAGAAAGAATGAGGGAACATGTGTATAATATGAATAGGCTTAATGAACATAATGCACTAGCCAAACATTATCTGGAGTATGGACAAGAACATAAATTTGGATTTAGGGTGATAGAAACTTTAAAATCCAACATTTGAGGTGGTGACTTTAGAAACTTTACTGAAGAACGTGAGTTATCATGGATCATTAGTATGCAGGTATATAGGTTCTCTGGCATCAACGAGAGAACCTCTATAAAACCAGCTTTGAAAGCTAGGGGCCTCTTTAAATGAATAAGAGCTTTTTAATTCTTTTATTAGGAATGTGTTTTCATTGGTTGACTATATTTATGACCTAAGATGAATGTACTATTTAATTCATTTGATTTTGTAATCTGTTGTCTGAAGAAGCACATTTATTGTGTGAAAGCGCTTACCTTGTTATATATTTTATTAAACCTGAGTTTTATATGGAGACAGTTGTGCTTTGGTGCTATTTTTTTATTCAGTGAATTAATACCTATTTAAACTTAAAATGCAATATTAAAAAATGTTTAATTTTGGTGCCAGACCAGGGATGAATTTCCTGTTCCCACATCCAGTTGTCCAAGTTACACTTGAATTGGTTTAGGGAAGAGCTCTGCTTCACATGAATGGGGACCCTGTTCCAGAGAATGGATAGTCTTTGGAGCATATATATGTCTGTATAGCATGTTCTGTTCATATCACAGGCATGGTTTAAGTCTCTAGAACAGTTCTGGTGCTGCTGTTTCTTTTGTGGATATACAGGAAGTCAATCAGGGTGGGGTCTGACAATGCCTTGTATGCCGGGCATAAATCTCACCTCAACAGCCTGTAGGAGACAGACTACAGGAATAGAACCCTGAAGTGGTCTACATAGGGCATGTTACTTATACCCTGTGTTCTTTTAGTGAGGAACTTCTGTTGACATTCCATTTGCTGGATGTGCCTGGTTAGGTACATACCAAAGGGGGCATTGTACTCAATGTTTAGTATGATGAATGCTGAATACAGAGAAACAGTGACTTCCTTGAGCCTAGATGCCATACCTTTGTTTATAATTTGCATAACATACTATGATTTTCCACAACTGTTGACACGAGATGGCCAAAGACTAGATTACTGTACGTGTGTGTGTGTGTGTGTGTGTGTGTGTGTGTGTGTGTGTGTGTGTGTGTGTGTGTTCTTTGTTGACTAGGTGGGTGAGCTGGTCCTACGACCATTTTCAGCCATAGGCTCATAGCTGTTTACTAGGTTAATGACGACAAGGAACTTTTTAAGCCTAACCATGCATCCCAAATCTCCGACAAGTTCTGATACCCTTGATAAGTGTAAGCATGGACCTGGGAGATTAACCATTTACAGGTTACCTGTTTGCATGAGAGACATAGGTGCCAAACCAGGGATGAATTTCTGGTTTCCCATCCAATTGTCCAAGTTGCAGTTGAATTGGGTTAGGGAGTAACTCTGCTTCACATGGATGGGGAGCCTGTTCCAGACAGTGTAGTCTCTGGGATACATACCTATCTCTCCAGCAGGTCTTATTTATATCACAGGCAAGGTTTAAGTCTTTAGAATGAGTAATTTTGATACTGTTTGTTTTGTGGATATGCAAGAGGTCCATCAGAGTGGGGTCTGACAATGCCCTGTATTCCAGGCATAGATCTTCCCTGAAAAGCATGTAGGAGACAAAATACAGGACTAGGGCCTTGAGGCGGTCGGCATAGCACATATTACTTATACCCTCGGATGTTTCTTGCCCTTCTTCATTGTTTTCATTACAATGAGTCTAAAAGTAATAACAAGCATGTGGCATGGTTCTGTACCTCTTTTTGAAAATATAAAGGTGTACATTTTACCTTAAGTTGACCTTGAGTGTTCCTCAGGTGTTTCTGTGCCTCAGCAGCTTGTCGGTTGGCATGGCTCAGCTGAATTTCCATCTCATTCAGATCTCCTTCCATCTTCTTCTTCACTCTAAGGGCATCATTTCTGCTCCTGACTTCAGAATCTAATGTGCTCTGCATGGATTCCACCACCCTTGTATGGTTTCTCTTCAGTTGTTCAATCTCTTCATCTTTCTCTGCAATCTTTCTGTCTACTTCAGACTTGATTTGGTTCAGCTCTAACTGAACACGGAGTATTTTAGCCTCTTCATGTTCCAGTGATCCCTTTTCATAAAAATAAAAACAAGCACAGACAAATAATATTTATGTAAGTGAAGTATGTCCACACTTGAAAAAATGCAACTTATGTTGTTCATATTGGTCTGGATGCCTGTACCTCTGCCTCCTCAAGTGCAGCCTGAAGGTCACTCTTCTCCTGCTCAACCTGCTTTTTGGCTTTTTCCATCTCGTGGACGCACTTTCCAGTCTCTCCAATTTGTTCAGTTAGATCTGAGATTTCCTCTGTTTTACAAGAATAACAAAAATATTAACATCATGAAGTTTTTTGACACAAGATTGTTTGAATGTTGCAAATTGCTCCCTACAAAATAGAACAATTTATTCATTTTTCTCTGTGCATTTTCTATAGCATAATTTTTAGACTAGTCTAAAAGACCAAACATCCAAGTTTGACTTCCATTTTAAGACTTTACAACTTACGTTGTAAGTTTTTATTTTCACGCTTCATGGTTTCAAGCTGGTCCAGAGTTTCCTCATAGGCATTTTTGAGTTTGAAGATTTCTGTACTGAGGCTACGAGATTCCTTCTGAGCAGCTTCCAGCTCAGCCTGACCTTCTTCATGCTTCTGCTTCCATTCTGCCAGAACCTTCAGGAAAAACATAAATAGAATGAGTTCTAATTGTAAGCTATACCAGGTATGTTCAGACAAGTAAAATACCATTAACAAGTACTATAATTTACCTTGTCAAAGTTTCTCTGCTTTTTGTCAAGAGCTGCAGCTGCAGAGTTTGATCTCTCAACGTCGATCATCAGATCTTCAACTTCAGCCTGAAGTCTCTGCTTGGTCTTTTCTAAGGAAGCGCATTTGGAGTTCACAGCCTCAATTTGTTCCTCAGCTTCCTGCAGACGCTGAGCAAGCTTTTTCCTTAAATTGCATAATGTAAATGTTATGAAATTATTCCTAATATATATCATATTAATGCTTGTACTTTATCTTCTCAAAGAGCTGTTACCCTGAAGTGCAAATCTCTGAAAACAATTTATTAAAAATGTAAGTTCAAAGGAAAAGTCAGTGAATATTGATGCCTGAAAAAGAGTTACTTCAAGTAAACCAACAACATTACTGCTAAACATATTATCTGTTTTACATAGTGGTCACTGTAAGTGTCCTTATGTAAGGGTCTTTTTTCCCTGGGTTCCTATTACATAATTGACAGCTTACATTGTCAAATGCTTAAATATCGACACCTAAGTGTCGCATGCATAGAAAAGCGAACGGCCACATATGCAAATTCTTTTCTTGAGAAAAAGTCGTTTGACCGTTATCGGGGATTTGCCCTTTCACCAATGTAGAACGATCTTGGAGTTGGTATATTTAGTTGGAGGGGTGTGGGGGGCAAAGCCCCCCCACTATGTTTGGGTTTTCTTGTTTATTTTGTTTACGGACGGCCTAGCAAATTCTTTCCCGAGAAAAGAATTTGCATATGTGGCTGTTCGATATTGTAAGGTTTCGACGCTTAGGTGTTGATGTTTAAGCATTCGGCAACCTAAGCTGTCGATCATATGATATAGATGCCTTTTTTCCCTACGTCTCTGTGCTTAAAATATGCTAAGTGAATTATTGTACTCTTAGAAAAAGGACAAAATCCAATACCTGTCCTTTTTCTAGGGTGGGATAACATGAGATTTAGTATATTTCTAGTCTGGTGGTGCAAGTGAGCTTACTGCCTGTATCATAATGTTAATCTCTTTACTGTAGTGCATTTAGCTTACTGTTATTCACATCTGTCATTTTTGTAGTCCAGTGTATCCTTAGTAAAACTATCAAACACAGATCCCCTGAATCTGGATAAAGTAACCAACGATAAAAGTATAATATTCCAAAAAAGCCAACAACTCATTGGAATACACACAGCAAAACAACACTTTAATACAAAATAGTAAAAATATAAAACATGTGAGCGTTTTCACAGAGTCCTCTCTGCTTCCTCAGACATACTACAGTAACTGCTGCTCTTGTTTAAATAATGATACATCAAGGTCATATCCAATCACTTAGCATCTTGATTGAATAAATAAAAGTTAAAGGCATACACTATACAAACACTATATAAACAATAAATCATATAAATAGTGAACTAAAATATATGTAAAAAAACTGTAAAAACATGCTGTATAAAATTAGATAGTGGTAAAACCGTAAAATATATGTACAAATATTAGAAGATGTGACCAAACATAATAATCAATGTTTCAAAGCCCTGTTCCTAAGAAAAGGTTTCAGTGAAACCTTACTATTTAGTCCAGGTTATTTATTCAATCAAGATGCTGTTAACTGATTGGATATGATCTAGATGCATCATTATTTAAACAAGAGCAGCAGTTACTGTAGTATGTCTGAGGAAGCAGAGATGACTCTGTGAAAGTGCTCACATGTTTTATATTTTTACTATTTTGTATTAAAGTGTTGATTTTCCGTGTGTATTCCAACAAGTTGTTGGCTTTTTTGGAATATCCTTAGTAAAATGTGATTCACCCATATTTAGTTTGACAAGCTGACCTAAAACAAAAATGAATGTTTAAATTAAATATGACTTACTTTGCCTCTTCAAGCTCTTCTGTGCGCTGGATAGCATCTGTTTCATATTTGGTTCGCCACTGTGAAACCTCGGTATTGGCTTTGGACATGGATCTCTGAAGTTCAGCTTTGGCTTCCTGTTCTTCCTCAAACTGTTCACGAAGTAGGTCACAGTCATGACGGGCAGACTGCAAGGCATGAGCCAAAGCATTCTTTGCCTATAATGAAAACAAAAATATAAAAGTGTTTTGTTATAAACTGTTTATGTCATCATGGAAAGAATGGAACATCATACACATGCTCAGTTATTCATCTAGGGTTCTTTCTCTGAGCACCACCCTTTATTTAAATTTCTTTATTAGAGACTAATTATTCTGAGCTATCCATCTAGGGTTCTAATTCTGAACCTCACCTATTTTAATTTCAATTTGTTTGACATTGACACAGACTTATTATTCTGAGGATTAGAGAACAATGTACTTAAGTTATGTGCCTTCTGAAAAACTTCTTAATGTGGAAGGAAGCACCAATCTTAATTTTAAGGTTTATACTCTACATTAATTTGATAAGGGCATTTTATAATATATTTTCAAAGTCCCTGGAGTCCTATACTCACTGGATATTATTAATCATGTCCCATATTTTACCTTAACTTCTTCTTCCAGATGCCTCTTCAGTTCCTCAGTCTGTTGAGTAAAAGCTTGTTTACCCCTTGTTAGCTGTGAAACCAGGGCTTCCTTCTCTTCTAGCTGGCGTGCAAATTCACCTGAAAAATTTTTTTTTTATAAAAGCAGTTACTTAAATACAGTTTATCCTACAACAGTCTTTTTAATGTAAGGATATTTACATAATATTATTTGTTTCTATTTTCTTTGTATATTTAGTATAGTAAGCGGTAATTCAGTACCTGTTTCTGTTTGCAGTCTTGCTTTCTGGGCAGTTAAATCGCTAATAAGGCGCACATGCTCATCATCCTTTGACTTAACCTCACTGAGTTGATCTTCCAGTGATCGAGCAAGTTTTTCAAGATTTGCCTGCAATTCACAGTAAGAAATATAAGTTCATGAAATAATTTGTTTTGGAATTCTTAACTTATACATATTTATTTTCTTTTATAGAACAGACCTTTGATTTTGAGACAGATTCCATGTTGCTGGCAAGATCGTCAATTTCCATCTTCAGTTCACTTTTTTCCTTCTCCAGTTTTTGCTTCACACGTTGCAGGTTATCAATCTGTTCCCCAAGCTCTGCTACAGTATCAGCCTGCTTCTTACGGAGAGCAGCAGATGTGGCTTCGTGTTGCAGTGTGGCTTCTTCTAGGTCACGACGCAGTTTCTGAAACTCTGCTTCACGTTTCTTGTTCATCTCAATCTGGGCAGAAGTTGCACCACCAGCTTCTTCAAGTCTTTCACTGATTTCTTCAAGTTCTCTGGCAAGGTCAGCCCTCTGCTTTTCTATTTTTGCTCTGGAAGCACGTTCGGCTTCAATTTCTTCTTCAAGCTCTTCAATACGTGCCTGAAATTAAAAATTAAGATTAACTCTTTTACAGTTTACCTCAAAATAAAAATGTGGTCTGATAAGTCTGCATTTCAATCTACCACTAATTGCAGCACTCTCAAAGCACTAAAGACTACAATTCTAGCAGTCTTACATAAAAACATTAAAACAATACATACTCTTAGCACCGAAATCTGCCAGTTTGTAACCATGCCCCCTCAGTGTGAATATCACTGCCTAACAATCAGGAATGCTAAATGGCTACATAGCAAAGGACAGCTCTTTATGTTTTTACATTTTGAAAGCTTCCCCTCCATAGCTGCAAAATTTCTACTGATGTGTCCATCCTATAATCTGAGAAATGAGACACATTCAGGACTATTGTTGCATACACCCAGAACCTGCCTTCACTGCACAGCTTTTCTGCTCAAGGTGCTACACTATGGGACTCACTATCTGCAAACCTTAGGGGACTAACCTCCTACTCCAAATTAAGGTCTCACCTTAGGCCTCATCTACTCAAAGCAGCAGTTCCCATCTCCTTTATTTCAGGTCATATTATACAATATTTGACTCCCAAAGCAATGTTACCAGTTAATCCATATTGGCTACTTCTCTGCCATGCATTTAATTTTTGACACTTTATATTCTTCACATTAAATGTCCGTACTTCATCCTCAGCCTGCTTTCTTCTCCCCCATTTTTGTAGTTTCCTCACTATGTGCTGCATTCCTGCTACATACCAGTGACTGTTGTTTATAACCAGCAAAGACAGTTGTCATCAGTACAATGTGAATATATTTTGGTTACTTGATACTAACTTTACATATACATATATATATATATATATATATATATATATATCCATGTTATATCTTTATAACCTGTGGAAACAGCTGATTGTATCTACACACTGCTTGTTTATCTTGCACTTTTCCTGGGCTGATCTTGCAATTTTTCCATATGGATCAATGCTCTAGCCTGGTAAATAAAAATCATAAATATATAATTACATACATTTATTCACTGGTAGAAGAAAAATATACCTGCAGCTCTTTGATTTTTTTCTGCAGTTGTGACCCCATAGCTTGTTCATCCTCTATTTTGCTCTGCAGCTGGCTAAGCTCAAAGTCTTTCCTATAAGAAAAATTCACATGTGAAAAATTAACACAATCCAAATGCATAATGCATTCAGTTTGTTGCTAAAGGTAGAAAGCCTCATTACTAACTTTTTTAGCTTTTCTTCTGCTTGTTGCTTGTCATTTTCAAGATCCAGAACAGTTTCTTGTGATAGTTTTAAATCTCCTTCTAGCTTTCTCTTGGCTCTTTCAAGATCCATGCGTAATTTTTTCTCTTGCTCCAGGGAACCTTCAAGCTGCACATAGAAATAAGCACTCATTTAACCATTCTATTAAGAACACAGTCTGATTATATTTCCTGTTTTGCTAGAGCATACTTACATCATCAACTTGTTGTTCAAGCTTTGTCTTGGCCTTTGTCAGAGTGTTGACTTTGTCTTCTTCAGCCTGGAGGTCATCAAGAGTCTGCTGGTGAGCCTCCTGAAGGGCCTTCTTCTCCTTATTTAACTTAGCAATGCCTTCATCAAGGCTTGCTAGTTCTTCTGTCAGGTTTTTTACCTAATTTTGATAGAAAAATATGTGATTCTCCTATTTTAAAATATCTAGAAGAGAAAACAAAATACAGCAAATGAGTATCCCTACAAGTTTCTAATATATACCTTATTTTCAGTGGCATGTTTCTCCTTCTCAACCTTTGCCAGAGTAAGTTCTAAGTCATCAATGTCTTTCTTAAGCTCTGAGCACTCATCCTCCAGTTTCCTTTTTTTGGCTGTTAACTCAGCATTTGATTCCTCCTCATCTTCCAGCCTTTCATTCAACTCTTTAACTTTGGCTTCAAGCTGAATCTTACTCTTGATGAGTCCATCACATCTTTCTTCTGCATCTGCTAGGGCCTCAGTTTCCTGTTAAAGTTATTTATAGAATATTTTTATTTAAATTGTTCTTAGAACACATTAACCTTATTTTTAGTTGTAATAAGAAGTTCTGATTTGCTTACCGACTGAACAGATAGTTGAAGGTCATTCTTCTCCTGTGAGAGGGCAATCATTTTCTCTTCTAGTTCCTTTCTTCTGGCCTCTGACTTTGCCAGTTCGGCCTTGGTCTTTTCAAACTCTTCCTTCATGTTGGCCATTTCTTTCTCAGACTCTGCACTCTTCAGCAAAGGCTTTATTTTGAAGTACAACTGCATCCATGGCCAGGTCTTGACATTCATGAATGATCTGATGTTATACTGGATGGTAAAATGGATTCCCTGTTAAGAAAGCAACACAGTCATTATTTAATATATGCTTCAATTGGACTTTGTGTGAGTCAGGTTAAATACTGCTCTATCACATACCTCCTTTCCATCATCTTCTTAAATTCAAGTCTCATTACATAACCACGACAGATGGCTTGTATGCAGTGATAAGCATTGCAAGTTTCTCATCTCGCATTTCCTCAAGGGTACCCAAAAGACCAGCTTTGAAGAATACCTACATTGTAAGGAGCAATAACACATGGATGTCTGTTTTAGCCTTATATTACAATGAACCTCAAACAGTAGAATTAAAGTAGAAGTTCAGTGGTGTGAACATAAGAAATGGAATACCAAATCTACTAAAGGTTCAACTACAAGGTAAAAAAGCTTCCACCTCTATAATTAAAATATACAACTGCTATGTACAAAAATCTATTAAAATATGTTGTGTTCTTAAGAAATGTGGAGGTTCTTACCTTAGTGTGTCCAAATCTGTACTGGGTATGATCTACATCAATGGATCCCAGAAGTTTTTCTGATGCCTTCTTACTGTCAATGAACTGACCCTCAGGAATGGCACTTGCATTCAGAACCCTGTATCTGTTTTAGTATATTTAATTTGAGTTAATACATATGGAATATTATAATCAAATTGCGTTAACAGTAATGCAACTATTTCAGTTCCATCTTTAAACATAATAATTTTGCACAATAATTAAGACAAAAGTTCCCCAGTTTGTTTGTGTCTTTCGGCTTTTTCCCGGTTAGGGGTCGCCACAGCGGAACTCCGGTCCGCTAATGATTGGCAGTAGATTTTTACATACCAAGTTGCCAGCTCTGATGCACAACCTTCAATGAAGGTACGCCCATTCACGCATGTCTCCACACAGAAGACACTCTAGCTGAGAATCGAACCGAACAGCGTCTTACTATGAGGCGACAACGCTACCGCAGCACCACCACCGCAGTAAAGAAGTTCCACAATATTTTCCCAAGAAACTCATAAAGCATTTCAGTCCTTTTTAAATTCACCTACTATAAATCAGTAATTGGAATTAGAAAATATACAGAAGTTCCCCAGTATATTTTCTAATTCCAATTACTGATTTATAGTAGGTGAATTAAAAAAGGACTGAAATGCTTTATGAGTTTCTTGGGAAAATATTGTGTATTGCATATTATTTAAACTGTTTCATATTATGGCCTCACATAAAATATCTTTTGTTCTGCAGATGTTTTGTGTAAAATTGTGGTAATTTAAAACAATGATAATTATTACAAACCTTTGTTTGAAATCAGCATAGATGATTCTGCTTGGAAATCCTTTCCTGCAAATCCTGATACCTTCTAGTACACCATTACATCTCAGCTGATGCAATAAGAGCTCATTGTCCATTACACCTAAAACAACAAATCAAAGTATAAGATAAACATATACCCTTTACTAAGTACAGCTGGTTTATAGTTTGGCATGAACATCTCTCTGTATACACTTGCATGCATATACATTTGATATATAAATAGCCCATAGTTGGCCATCAATGATTATGCAATTTCCTATAACCAATCACAGTTTTACATTTTTCCAAAAATAGATATATCCCGATCACAGATGGTCAAGTAGTGATTATTTTTATCATACACTGGAGTTATTTTAAAAAAATATATTTCTTATCTTTTTAATAACTCCACTAATTAAATAAACTTTATCTTGACTTACTTTTCTGTTGTGGGCAGACAGGCTTGGGATGCAGAGCGTGTCTGGTGATGCCCAAATATAACCTTTTGGCTAAGATCAAATGTGGTGCATGGCTACCCTTAGGATACCGAATACTCAGTATGCAGCAGTGTCATTAACAGTGTCGCTTGTCATTAATTACTACTGTGACACTCTCCCTAGATTAATTATTTGCATTTGATTCTTTATTGGTATTAAAAGTTACATTGTAAGATGTGGTGTGTCTGCTTATCTTTGCTGTGCTGGGCACATTTGTCTAAATTTGCAGTGTACTGTTAAATTTTCAATGCTGAGTTGCCAAATGCAGCCGTTTTCTATTTTTTTAAAACTGATTAGCTAAGCAGATGTTTTGATGCAGTAATTGCAGTTTACTTACAACATTCAAATAATTCCACTAGTACTCTGTTTTAGAATAGTTGTAGAATATGCATAATTACCTGGTGTTTTGGTTTCATTGGGAATCAGACAACGGACAAAGTGAGGATGAGTGCTTCTCAAGTTAGTCATCAGCTTGTTCAAGTTTTCCTGTAGTTCAACAAATAGAAAACAGAGTCCTTATTTCAAATGCAAACTTTGGTTTTATTAAAATTCATTAATTTAAAACCATAAGCCTGCTATCTTCATTGGTTAATGTAATTGACTCTGACCAGAGTAACTGCTTTATACAGTGTTTGTAATCATTTATTTATATACATACCCTGAAGACAGCAGATACTGTCTGGAAGGAGGAGCCCTTCTTTTTACCACCACCCTTCTTTCCGCCAGACTCTAAGATAAATTGAAAGGAAACAGAAATTTAAAATATTATAGGGTAACAGTTTACTTCTGATATGCAGTACTACAGTGCTCTGCAAAACTGGCTTAATGCAAATAATAGTATAACATTTGTGGCCAAAGTGTCTTCCTAATCAGTTTTACTATAATTGTTAACTACAGATTCTTAAGAGGAAGCTAAACCATGCCCTGAGTTTGACAAAACTCTCTTACATTCAGACTAATAATAAAGATGGAAACACATTAGCCATTAATAGTAACGATCCAAATTTTTAGCTGTCTAGAATTGACCTTAAACTCAAATTTCTTTAGCTCCTGCTTCAGCTGAATTTGGTAACATCATACTAAATAAATTAACTGAACTGTTAAGTGGTAAAGATCAATTACATACAAGTGTTTGTTTCCAGGATTGACCGAGGAGCACTGTTCAGATTAAATGACCTTGTTTAGCTTCATAATGGCAGTGGAATGGCCCAAACTCGGGACTATAGCATGACTCTCATTAGCAGCTCTAATGCTTAGTGCTATCTGCTATACTGCAAGGCCAAGAGTAACACACTTGTATCTCTGCTGATTTTGTGATGGTGACACATGAGACACAAAGCACTGTGCAACAAATAATTAGCAGTATTTTTCCAGTCATGTACATTTTATATATTTGAAACATGATACAAGATATTTTGTTTATACTGTCAAACACATAAGTATATGATACAATCTATTGTGTACATGTAGCTCTACTTTCAAGTATGTGCTGAAATGTGTTTTCTGGTGCAACTATAGTAAAGAAACTCTGTTTTGTGTGTGTGTGTGTGTGTGTGTGTGTGTGTGTGTGTGTGTGTGTGTGTGTGTGTGTGTGTGTGTGTGTGTATAGCATTGATGTCTCCCTACTGTAGCCTGATTCTGGATGTCAATGTTAATACAAGAAGGTTCTCTGTCACGTTATCAGAATATTATTTTTATTGTATTTGGTTGTTTATTGGAGTAGTGGACTGATCCATAGGGACATATTTTGGTCATAGCTTGGAAGCACTGTCTGGTTAATTGACTTCATCAGAGACATAGAACAGTCACACAACCACCACCAAACACTGCACCTTATTTCTGTGAGGTGAATACCTTAACCACTGTGCCAATAACTGTTTGTTAAGTGTTACGTTTTGATGCAATAGTATTTATGCATTAAATAGAGGCTTTTGTTTTTAGTTTTTTGCTTTTAGAAGCTTTAAAAGTTTGAATTTTTTTTCTTGATGAATGCAGCATTTTTATTGGATAAAAGCTTGTATATAATGACTTGTAGTTTAAGTGTTTTAATATCTCTGAGGAAGTCTGATCAAGATGAAAGAGCTTAGATCGATTAAAAGTTTTTATATTAGTGGACATGATTCTAGTTCCTTTGTGTATTTTAACATTTAGCAAACAGTTTCTTACTGTGAATGTTTTTTGGCTGCCTTTTACCATCTTACAGCTGTCTTGGTTTGCTGAAGAAGTTTGGTCATGGCCGTGTTGCTGTTGTGAGATCTATTTTACTTTGCAACGTCTTTGTGTTCATCAGAGGCACGCAGTAGACAAGTGGAGGCTGAGGGAATGAACCCTAGGCTATAGGATGAATCTCAATAATGGCTTGTAGCCCTAATCCACTATGCTATCTGCCACATGGAGTACTAAAGAGTACGTCAGAATATTACATTTGTTGTATATCAGTAACTGGCATAATACTAGTCTTTGTTTCCTTGTCAGGCCAGTATAATTACCTTCTGCACCCCCATAGGCTGCAAAGAGGAAGGCAACCAGTTTCAGGGAAGATTTCTGGTAGAGCCCCACAACGGTTTCATTCAGTGGGTCCTTATTCTTCTCCAGCCATCCAGTGATGTTGTAATCTACAGTGCCAGCATAGTGCACCAGTGAGAAGTGAGCTTCAGCCTTTCCTTTGGCAGGTTTGGGCTTCTGGAAGTTGTTGGACTTTCCAAGATGCTGTTCATAGAGCTTGTTCTTGAAGGAAGTGTCTGTGGCCTTGGGGAACATGCACTCCTCTTCAAGGATGGAGAAAATGCCCATAGGCTAGAAAACAGAATATTACTGTTAAAAATTTGGAAATTAAAATTTTCTAAATAAAAATATTTCAGATGAAAGCATCACTCACCTTCTCAATCAGCTCAATACAAGCAGCCAGGGCAGCAGTTGCACCACCAGCTTCTTCAAGTCTTTCACTGATTTCTTCAAGTTCCCTGGCAAGGTCAGCCCTCTGCTTTTCTATTTTTGCTCTGGAAGCACGTTCGGCTTCAATTTCTTCTTCAAGCTCTTCAATACGTGCCTGAAATTAAAAATTAAGATTAACTCTTTTACAGTTTACCTCAAAATAAAAATGTGGTCTGATAAGTCTGCATTTCAATCTACCACTAATTGCAGCACTCTCAAAGCACTAAAGACTACAATTCTAGCAGTCTTACATAAAAACATTAAAACAATACATACTCTTAGCACCGAAATCTGCCAGTTTGTAACCATGCCCCCTCAGTGTGAATATCACTGCCTAACAATCAGGAATGCTAAATGGCTACATAGCAAAGGATGTTTTTACATTTTGAAAGCTTCCCCTCCATAGCTGCAAAATTTCTACTGATGTGTCCATCCTATAATCTGAGAAATGAGACACATTCAGGACTATTGTTGCATACACCCAGAACCTGCCTTCACTGCACAGTTTGCACAGCTTTTCTGCTCAAGGTGCTACACTATGGGACTCACTATCCGCATACCTTAGGGGACTAACCTCCTACACCAAATTAAGGTCTCACCTTAGGCCTCATCTACTCAAAGCAGCAGTTCCCATCTCCTTTATTTCAGGTCATATTATACAATATTTGACACCCAAAGCAATGTTACCAGTTAATCCATATTGGCTACTTCTCTGCCATGCATTT
This sequence comes from Protopterus annectens, assembly GCF_019279795.1. Lineage (NCBI taxonomy): Eukaryota > Metazoa > Chordata > Ceratodontiformes > Protopteridae > Protopterus > Protopterus annectens. Next base: position 839,215,515 of record NC_056741.1, read on the forward strand.
AATTTTTGACACTTTATATTCTTCACATTAAATGTCCGTACTTCATCCTCAGCCTGCTTTCTTCTCCCTCATTTTTGTAGTTTCCTCACTATGTACTGCATTCCTGCTACATACCAGTGACTGTTGTTTATAACCAGCAAAGACAGTTGTCATCAGTACAATGTGAATATATTGTGGTTACTTGATACTAACTTTACATATATATATATATATATATATATATATATATATATATATATATATATATATATATATATCCATGTTATATCTTTATAACCTATGGAAACAGCTGATTGTATCTACACACTGCTTGTTTATCTTGCACTTTTCCTGGGCTGATCTTGCAATTTTCCCATATGGATCAATGGTCTAGCCTGGTAAATAAAAATTATACATATATAATTACATACATTTATTCACTGGTAGAAGAAAAATATACCTGCAGCTCTTTGATTTTTTTCTGCAGTTGTGACCCCATAGCTTGTTCATCCTCTATTTTGCTCTGCAGCTGGCTAAGCTCAAAGTCTTTCCTATAAGAAAAATTCACAAGTGAAAAATTAACACAATCCAAATGCATAATGCATTCAGTTTGTTGCTAAAGGTAGAAAGTCTCATTACTAACTTTTTTAGCTTTTCTTCTGCTTGTTGCTTGTCATTTTCAAGATCCAGAACAGTTTCTTGTGATAGTTTTAAATCTCCTTCTAGCTTTCTCTTGGCTCTTTCAAGATCCATGCGTAATTTTTTCTCTTGCTCCAGGGAACCTTCAAGCTGCACATAGAAATAAGCACTCATTTAACCATTCTATTAAGAACACAGTCTGATTATATTTCCTGTTTTGCTAGAGCATACTTACATCATCAACTTGTTGTTCAAGCTTTGTCTTGGCCTTTGTCAGAGTGTTGACTTTGTCTTCTTCAGCCTGGAGGTCATCAAGAGTCTGCTGGTGAGCCTCCTGAAGGGCCTTCTTCTCCTTATTTAACTTAGCAATGCCTTCATCAAGGCTTGCTAGTTCGTCTGTCAGATTTTTTTACCTAATTTAGATAGAAAAGTATGTGATTCTCCTATTTTAAAATATCTAGAAGTGAAAACAAAATACAGCAAATGAGTATCCCTACAAGTTTCTAACATATAATATACCTTATTCTCAGTGGCATGTTTCTACTTCTCAACCTTTGCCAGAGTAAGTTCTAAGTCATCAATGTCTTTCTTAAGCTCTGAGCACTCATCCTCCAGTTTCCTTTTTTTGGCTGTTAACTCAGCATTTGATTCCTCCTCATCTTCCAGCCTTTCATTCAGCTCTTTGACTTTGGCTTCAAGCTGAATCTTACTCTTGATGAGTCCATCACATCTTTCTTCTGCATCTGCTAGGGCCTCAGTTTCCTGTTAAAGTTATTTATAGAATATTTTTATTTAAATTGTTCTCAGAACACATTAACCTTATTTTTAGTTGTAATAAGAAGTTCTGATTTGCTTACCGACTGAACAGATAGTTGAAGGTCATTCTTCTCCTGTGAGAGGGCAATCATTTTCTCTTCTAGTTCCTTTCTTCTGGCCTCTGACTTTGCCAGTTCGGCCTTGGTCTTTTCAAACTCTTCCTTCATGTTGGCCATTTCTTTCTCAGACTCTGCACTCTTCAGCAAAGGCTTTATTTTGAAGTACAGCTGCATCCATGGCCAGGTCTTGACATTCATGAATGATCTGATGTTATACTGGATGGTAAAAATGGATTCCCTGTTAAGAAAGCAACACAGTCATTATTTAATATATGCTTCAATTGGACTTTGTGTAAGCCAGGCTAAATACTGCTCTATCACGTACCTCCTTTCCATCATCTTCTTAAATTCAATTCTCATTACATAACCACGACAGATGGCTTGTGTACGAGTGATAAGCATTGCAAGTTTCTCATCTCGCATTTCCTCAAGGGTACCCAAAAGACCAGCTTTGAAGAATACCTATATTATAAGGAGCAATAATACATGGATGTCTGTTTTAGCCTTATATTACAATGAACCTCAAACAGCAGAATTAAAGCAGAAGTTCAGTGGTGTGAAGATAAGAAATGGAATACCAAATCTACTAAAGGTTCAACTACAAGGTAAAAAAGCTTCCACCTCTATAATTAAAATATACAACTGCTATGTACAAAAATCTATTAAAATATGTTGTCTTCTTAAGAAATGTGGAGGTTCTTACCTTAGTGTGTCCAAATCTGTACTGGGTATGATCTACATCAATGGATCCCAGAAGTTTTTCTGATGCCTTCTTACTGTCAATGAACTGACCCTCAGGAATGGCACTTGCATTCAGAACCCTGTATCTGTTTTAGTATATTTAATTTGAGTTAATACTTATGGAATATTATAATCAAATTGCGTTAACAGTAATGCAACTATTTCAGTTCCGTCTTTAAACATAATAATTTTGCACAATAATTAAGACAAAAGTTCCCCAGTTTGTTTGTGTCTTTCGGCTTTTTCCCGGTTAGGGGTCGCCACAGCGGAACTCCGGTCCGCTAATGATTGGCAGTAGATTTTTACATACCAAGTTGCCAGCTCTGATGCACAACCTTCAATGAAGGTACGCCCATTCACGCATGTCTCCACACAGAAGACACTCTAGCTGAGAATCGAACCGAACAGCGTCTTACTATGAGGCGACAACGCTACCGCAGCACCACCACCGCAGTAAAGAAGTTCCACAATATTTTCCCAAGAAACTCATAAAGCATTTCAGTCCTTTTTAAATTCACCTACTATAAATCAATAATTGGAATTAGAAAATATACAGAAGTTCCCCAGTATATTTTCTAATTCCAATTACTGATTTATAGTAGGTGAATTAAAAAAGGACTGAAATGCTTTATGAGTTTCTTGGGAAAATATCGTGTATTGCATATTATTTAAACTGTTTCATATTATGGCCTCACATAAAATATCTTTTGTTCTGCAGATGTTTTGTGTAAAATTGTGGTAATTTAAAACAATGATAATTATTACAAACCTTTGTTTGAAATCAGCATAGATGATTCTGCTTGGAAATCCTTTCCTGCAAATCCTGATACCTTCTAGTACACCATTACATCTCAGCTGATGCAGTAAGAGCTCATTGTCCATTACACCTAAAACAACAAATCAAAGTGTAAGATAAACATATACCCTTTACTAAGTACAGCTGGTTTATAGTTTGGCATGAACATCTCTCTGTATACACTTGCATGCATATACATTTGATATATAAATAGCCCATAGTTGGCCATCAATGATTATGCATTTTCCTATAACCAAGCACAGTTTTACATTTTTCCAAAAATAGATATATCCCGATCACAGATGGTCAAGTAGTGATTATTTTTATCATACACTGGAGTTATTTTAAAAAAATATATTTCTTATCTTTTTAATAACTCCACTAATTAAATAAAACTTTATCTTGACTTACTTTTCTGTTGTGGGCAGACAGGCTTGGGATGCAGAGAGTGTCTGGTGATGCCCAAATATAACCTTTTGGCTAAGATCAAATGTGGTGCATGGCTACCCTTAGGATACCGAATACTCAGTATGCAGCAGTGTCATTAACAGTGTCGCTTGTCATTAATTACTACTGTGACACTCTCCCTAGATTAATTATTTGCATTTGATTCTTTATTGGTATTAAAAGTTACATTGTAAGATGTGGTGTGTCTGCTTATCTTTGCTGTGCTGGGCACATTTGTCTAAATTTGCAGTGTACTGTTAAATTTTCAATGCTGAGTTGCCAAATGCAGCCGTTTTCTATTTTTTAAAACTGATTAACTAAGCAGATGTTTTGATGCAGTAATTGCAGTTTACTTACACCACTCAAATAACTCCACTAGTACTCTGTTTTAGAATAGTTTTAGAATATGCATAATTACCTGGTGTTTTGGTTTCATTGGGAATCAGACAACGGACAAAGTGAGGATGAGTGCTTCTCAAGTTAGTCATCAACTTGTTCAAGTTTTCCTGTAGTTCAACAAATAGAAAACAGAGTCCTTATTTCAAATGCAAACTTTGGTTTTATTAAAATTCATTAATTTAAAACAATAAGCCTGCTATCTTCATTGGTTAATGTAATTGACTCTGACCAGAGTAACTGCTTTATACAGTGTTTGTAATCATTTATTTATATACATACCCTGAAGACAGCAGATACTGTCTGGAAGGAGGAGCCCTTCTTTTTACCACCACCCTTCTTTCCGCCAGACTCTAAGATAAATTGAAAGGAAACAGAAATTTAAAATATTATAGGATAACAGTTTACTTCTGATATGCAGTACTACAGTGCTCTGAAAAACTGGCTTAATGCAAATAATAGTATAACATTTGTGGCCAAAGTGTCTTCCTAATCAGTTTTACTATAATTTTTAACTACAGATTCTTAAGAGGAAGCTAAACCATGCCCTGAGTTTGACAAAACTCTCTTACATTCAGACTAATAATAAAGATGGAAACACATTAGCCATTAATAGTAACGATCCAAATTTTTAGCTGTCTAGAATTGACCTTAAACTCAAATTTCTTTAGCTCCTGCTTCAGCTGAATTTGGTAACATCATACTAAATAAATTAACTGAACTGTTAAGTGGTAAAGATCAATTACATACAAGTGTTTGTTTCCAGGATTGACCGAGGAGCACTGTTCAGATTAAATGACCTTGTTTAGCTTCATAATGGCAGTGGATGTAGAGACTGAATGGCCCAAACTCGGGACTATAGCATGACTCTCATCAGCAGCTCTAATGCTTAGTGCTATCTGCTATACTGCAAGGCCAAGAGTAACACACTTGTATCTCTGCTGATTTTGTGATGGTGACACATGAGACACAAAGCACTGTGCAACAAATAATTAGCAGTATTTTTCCAGTCATGTACATTTTATATATTTGAAACATGATACAAGATATTTTGTTTATACTGTCAAACACATAAGTATATGATAAAATCTATTGTGTACATGTAGCTCTACTTTCAAGTATGTGCTGAAATGTGTTTTCTGGTGCAACTATAGTAAAGAAACTCTGTTTTTGTGTGTGTGTGTGTGTGTGTGTGTGTGTGTGTGTGTGTGTGTGTGTGTGTGTGTGTGTGTGTGTGTGTGTATAGCATTGATGTCTCCCTACTGTAGCCTGATTCTGGATGTCAATGTTAATACAAGAAGGTTCTCTGTCACGTTATCAGAATATTATTTTTATTGTATTTGGTTGTTTATTGGAGTAGTGGACTGATCCACAGGGACATATTTTGGTCATAGCTTGGAAGCACTGTCTGGTTAATTGACTTCATCAGAGACATAGAACAGTAACACAACCACCACCAAACACTGCACCTTATTTCTGTGAGGTGAATACCTTAACCACTGTGCCAATAACTGTTTGTTAAGTGTTACGTTTTGATGCAATAGTATTTATGCATTAAATAGAGGCTTTTGTTTTTAGTTTTTTGCTTTTAGAAGCTTTAAAAGTTTGAATTTTTTTCTTGATGAATGCAGCATTTTTATTGGATAAAAGCTTGTATATAATGACTTGTAGTTTAAGTGTTTTAATATCTCTGAGGAAGTCTGACCAAGATGAAAGAGCTTAGATCGATTAAAAGTTTTTATATTAGTGGACATGATTCTAGTTCCTTTGTGTATTTTAACATTTAGCAAACAGTTTCTTACTGTGAATGTTTTTTGGCTGCCTTTTACCATCTTACAGCTGTCTTGGTTTGCTGAAGGAGTTTGGTCATGGCTGTGTTGCTGTTGTGAGATCTATTTTACTTTGCAACGTCTTTGTGTTCATCAGAGGCACGCAGTAGACAAGTGGAGGCTGAGGGAATGAACCCTAGGCTATAGGATGATTCTCAATAATGGCTTGTAGCCCTAATCCACTATGCTATCTGCCACATGGAGTACTAAAGAGTACGTCAGAATATTACATTTGTTGTATATCAGTAACTGGCATAATACTAGTCTTTGTTTCCTTGTCAGGCCAGTATAATTACCTTCTGCACCCCCATAGGCTGCAAAGAGGAAGGCAACCAGTTTCAGGGAAGATTTCTGGTAGAGCCCCACAACGGTTTCATTCAGTGGGTCCTTATTCTTCTCCAGCCATCCAGTGATGTTGTAATCTACAGTGCCAGCATAGTGCACCAGTGAGAAGTGAGCTTCAGCCTTTCCTTTGGCAGGTTTGGGCTTCTGGAAGTTGTTGGACTTTCCAAGATGCTGTTCATAGAGCTTGTTCTTGAAGGAAGTGTCTGTGGCCTTGGGGAACATGCACTCCTCTTCAAGGATGGAGAAAATGCCCATAGGCTAGAAAACAGAATATTACTGTTAAAAATTTGGAAATTAAAATTTTCTAAATAAAAATATTTCAGATGAAAGCATCACTCACCTTCTCAATCAGCTCAATACAAGCAGCCAGGTCCATACCAAAGTCAATGAACTCCCAGTCAATGCCTTCCTTCTTGTACTCTTCTTGTTCCAGGACAAACATGGTGTGGTTGAAAAACTGTTGCAGTTTCTCGTTGGTAAAGTTGATACACAGCTGTTCCAGTGTGTTGAACTGTGTGCAGAAGACAAAGAAATGATGTAAGCGACTTTTGCATGCTGTATTTTTGTGATCATGCTTGTATCATTAATGTATAAAACTTACATCAAAAATCTCAAAGCCAGCAATATCCAGGACACCAATGAAGAACTGTCTTGCTTGCTTAGTATCCAACTGCTGGTTGATACGGAATACCATCCACAGGAACATTTTCTCATAAATGGACCTAACCAGGGCACCAACAGCATTGTACACCTGAAGAAAGAAGTCAAATAATTTATTGGTATGATCTCAACAAAATGTCCAGATAATGAGGTAGATTTAATTTATAACTGTGCAACTGTAGGTGATCCTTTACCTGTGGGACAGTTTGACCCTTGGTAACAAATTCATTTCCGACCTTTACTCTTGGATAGCAGAGAGCTTTGAGCAGGTCTGCAGAGTTCAGGCCCATCAGGTAGGCAATCTTATCAGCCACTGTTCAATAAGGACACAATAACAGTTATTTGGATGATACTGATTACACATAATGGAAACGTCTGAGATTAAGTTACTTTCTAATTATGCATTAAACAGGTGTCACCAAACATTTATGGTAATATAACACTTTGCAGAGAACTCATATATGATATCAGCTCATATTCTATGAAAGCTAGTTCTTTCTGATAGAAATTCCAGGAATTCTACACGGCATCTGACATAGACCTTATTGGGTTATTACAGTACTGTTCATTGTTACTAGCAACCCAGTTGCCTTTCTTATAAATAGTGAGACATATGTTAAATATATTAATATTTCCAACTTATATTGCCCCTTCTGTTAAAGAATGGGCAGGCAGATAAGAAATGGCATAAAATACACTCAAATTACAGTGTACAGCTGTTACATTATAGTAATTATGTATTACTGTTTGTGTCACAATAATTGTCTACTTAAGCAACTCTGTCCCATTTCTATGATAACCTTGGTTGAGTTTTAGATTTTTTGTGCATTAAGAACAATTATGTAAATGTTTAAAGCAGAACAAAGAAGAAAAGTATGCAGTACAGAATCTAATATGCAGGATATGATTTGGACATAACTGCCAATAAACATAATACAACTTTAAAAACAACAAAGAACAGGTAGGATATAAAGCAATAACTCATCTCAGGCTAGGTAGGTATGAGAGATAAAGCAGAAGAATTAAGTAAAGATATCAAGGGAATAGTACACAGATTTTAGGGACTAGGATGCAGTTACATGTGCTTAGCAAAACAGATGTTATTTTGTTAATGGTCTCAGTAAAATATGTGCCACAGAGTACGCCTAGATTTGAGGTAGTCCTGTTTTAGATAAGATATGAGGAAAGGAAGATGTGATGAATGGAGAACATGCTTACAGTTCTTGTACTGAATTAACAGAGCTAATATACCAAGGAGGGAGATATTAGTCAATGTCGCAGAGCAGAAGACAAAATAGTTATTATCTGACACTTCAGTGTATCAGTTTAGGAAGGTAAACATATAGTATAAAGAAAGGCACAATGCTCCTGTCCCCAGGGTTAAAGTAATGCAGGGATATGGAGACCCTCACGCGAAGACTCCCCAAAGTGCTGAGAGGAGTGAAATGGACATTCATCCTAACCATCTTTTTAGGAATCTATAGTCACATGTGACATATCTGCCTATCTGTTTTCAAAGTAATTAATGGACCATGTTATCACAAAGAGGCACATTTTTGCATAATCAGTATGAGATTAACAGAATAAGATCACTTGTGAGAGATGCAAAGACAGCAGAGATATTAAGGGCTTTTGCCAGATATACAGAACTATCCAATCTGTACGTATCACTGCCGTGGTAATGTAGTCTATTCTGAATTATACTGCAGGACATCACAAAGTGTTTTTTTATTTTTTTCTATTGTTCTTTTTCTTTTCCTGACCAGGTTAGTCCTACTAAGCTAGTAGCCTTTTCAGGGGAGACAAGAGGTGTAATTTCTACTACTAGTGTAAATTTGGCCAGGACATCATGGAACTTTCCTTGCTCTTTTTGATAGATTGCCATGGAATCTTTTACAGCCACCTGAGCTACCCCCAACCCAAGCAGATGGGACTTCAGTTTAATGTCTCATCTGAAGGACGACACACTCAAGAATGCAGTGAAGTGCCTCCTAATGCTGCACTGCAGTACCAGTAATCTAATCTCCTGGAATGGGAATAGAACCCACAGCCTTCTGGTCTTCCAGCACTAAAGGCAAGTGCTCTGCCAGACACTGACATTAAAGTTGTACTAAACCAAGTAATCCTGGATCCGTAGAAAAATATTTTTAGTAGTTTAAGAATAGTTTAAGAAATATCAGAATACTCTTTATGGAGTTATGTTGAAAAGGTAAATAATTTGAATTTTCAAGATTATGATAGAATCTTGATGTTAAAATCAGTTAATAGCACAATATCATCCCCTTTTTGGAAGATTGCCACTTGGAGATTTATTCATAGGAGCTACATGACTCCACATAAAATTGCGTTAATATCAAAGAATAGTAGACATAAATGGTGGAGATGTGACAAAACATTATGCTCAGATTGGGCCCATATGTTTCTTAATTGTGAAATGGTCACTCCCTTTTGGCAGGAATTTAAAGTTTTCACAAAGGCATTGTGGTCAGACAATTGTGACATCTGTGACTCATTATTATTATTCAATGCATCAATACCAGTAAATATCCCAAAGACTCAACTGCTTCTTCTCTGGTTCCACCTGGCAATTGCAAGAAAAGTTATCACATCAAATTGGAAAAGAAGAAGCAGATCCTCATTCACTGAATTTATTTTACTGGCTAAAACTGTGTGCAAAAAAGAACTGCTAACTCTCAATATAAGAACAACAAAAGTAACACATAAAAACTATTGTGGTTGAAACTAGAGAAACTATTAGATAAGATGAAATAATACTAATAGACATTTGTATATGTTATGGGCATTGTAAATAGTTTTGTTGTATATAGTTCTATTTTACTTAATTTGTTTAAAATATGCAGAATCTTCTTGATTTGTATGTGAAAAATCAATAAAAACTGTTACAAAAAAAAGAATAGTTTAAGATTAGCAGACAGACTTGCCTGTCATCTTCCATTTTATTGAGTGTTCAGACTTGCGTTCCAGCAGAGTCAGATATAATACTAGTAACAATGATCTACTGAAAAGGGTTTATGGGGAATGAGCCAGAATGGGGGGGTTTAATTTTCATATAAGTTTCTACCAATGTTCCCAGACCTTTTTTAGCAATGGAAACTAAAGTCTAAAGGATAAGTTCAGGTGCCTACCTATACACTTATAGTTGTTTTGATTTCATCAAACCTATGCCAAATCTAGTCCAGTTGAGAAAAAAGTTATTGAGAGTGCTGTACAGTATTTTTTATGTATGCATCACATATTACTTATACTAGTATCTAAAGTACTAATTTTAGTAAGTGTAAGAAGACTCTGCAGGCTGCAGAAATTATTCTAGAATACTGCAACAGATCACATCTAAAAAGTGCCAACCTTCAGTGCCTTCGGGCTCTGCCTGCTCCTCACGTTGCTTCTGCTTGAACTTCAAGTTGCTGTGATGCATGATCGAACCAGTTATCTTGTAGATGCCATTTTTTTCTTCATTTGTGAAGCCCAAAATGTCAATGGCTCCCTGGGGGTTTAAAGAGAAGCAAGAAATAAAGAAGCCATTCTACACAACTGTCTTATAAAAAGCTTTATTTGTAAATTTTGATCCACTTACATCGGTGGCCATCAACTCCTCTTCATCATTGATGCTTTTTACAGTGATCTCACCCTGACTGCAGAAAGGGAAGTCGTATGGGTTGGTGGAGATCAGCAACATATCTGAAAGGAAGAGAAACATATGGTTAAGGCTGATTGCTATAATGTATCTCAGATCAGACCTAAAAACTGTTGTAACTTACTATCACTATAGAATGATTCCTCTAACAGTTTTATATCATAATGAAATAGCAGAAAGATCCTTCAGAATAAATGGTACAAAATAGCAGAATGGATATACAAAGATAAAAATGGTACCAAAAACATGACTGGTTTCCGTATAAAACACAAGTTTAATAAAAATAATAAAAACAGGGTAAGTTCTTTCACACAATAAAATGTGCTTCTTCAGGTCTGAAGAAGCACATTTTATTGTGCAAAACCGCTTACCTTGTTTTTATTATTTTTATTAAACTTTAGTTTTATACAGAAACCAGTCGTGTGTTTTTGGTACCATTTTTTACTTTGCATAGTTTTATATCATAGTATGATTTTGCTGCAATGCCCATAATGTGTGTGTGTGTGTGTGTGTGTGTGTGTGTGTGTGTGTGTGTGTGTGTGTGTGTGTGTGTGTGTGTGTGTGTGTGCGTGTCTACGTCTATGTGGGATAATAATGCTACTGTTTTACATTTTGAATGAGCACTAGGTAAGAGAGATATTTTTATTATATTGCCTTATTTTTAATTTCATACACTGCAACATGTGATACTATTTTAAATACATAATTAAATGTGGCAGTTTTAAGATTATAACAATGAAAAAACAGTATTACCAATGAGTTCGGGTTTCTTATTGCACATGATTTGGTAAAAGATATGGTAACCTCTTTCCGTTGGAAGCTGGAATGTTACTCTAGATTTTTCAAGCAGATCTGTGAACCAAGAAGATATTTAACTTTAGTATAAGAAACTTAATTCAAATGCTTAGATATTATTTATTAAATTTAGTATGGTTTACTCACATGTTTCAATATCAGCAGAGGCCAGTTTTCCTGTAGCACCAAAGTGAATTCTAATAAATTTACCCTAAGGATTATAGATCAGAAAGATTTATGTTAAGAACATTTTCTATACAAATTAGATTCATAAGTACTGTATTATACAGAAGATCTGATATAACTTACAAAACGTGAGGAATTGTCATTCCTCACAGTCTTGGCATTACCAAAGGCCTCCAACAGTGGGTTAGCCTGAATGATTTGATCTTCCAGAGTTCCCTAAAGAAAGAAAAAAAATAAAGTTTTATATGATTGCTAATTGCCAAGATGCATTTTTCTCATTAAAGTTATGCAGTCCATGATGTCACATTTACCTGTATTTTGCCAGTAGGCTGTGGTTCTTGCTTCTTCTTGTCCCCCAGAGCTGCAATTGTTGCAAAGTACTGGATGACACGTTTTGTGTTCACGGTCTTTCCTGCACCAGATTCTCCACTTCAGGTATAATGAAAGTCATAAACAAATGTTAAAAATGACTTCATATTCTCAAGAAGCATCAGTCACATGTCTGCACATACCCCCTCCCTGTCAGTTATACTTACGTGATCAGGATAGACTGGTTCTCACGATCTGTAAGAAGTCGAAAAGAAATGTTCAGTGAACAGTATGCCACAGGAATTAATAAGGCTAGATTAGAAGGGTTCCCTCTTACCAGTTAACATGAACTGATAGGCATTGTCAGAGATGGAGAAGATGTGGGGAGGAGCTTCCTGACGTTTCTTGCCTCTGTAGGCAGCAACCACCTCTGGGTTATACACAGGCAACCACTTGTAGGGGTTAACAGTGGCACAGAACAAGCCAGAGTAAGTCTGGAATAAAAACAATAGAATAGTTTATGTGTGGGAAGTAATTTTTTGCAGTGTTCTCTTTTATGGAAAATAAGTGTATGTTCAGTATTATCAGAAGTTAAAGCACTGTTTCTGAAACTTTGCTGTCTGTAAGTATGTATGTCCCTGCATATATTGTTTTGCAGAGATTTCAGTGGGGAAGGAGATTGTATTTTTCTAACAATACAGCATGTCTATATAATATATTCCAGATTCCAGTACCATAACTTTTTAAGATTTGAAATCCAGAACTTATTTTGCTTTTATGGTGGACGATTTTCACCTATGATAGAAAGTAAGCAAGTGGAAGGGGTGAAAAGCAGCTGCATAAAAGCAAAATAGATATGCGTTTTTATATATTACTTTAATAAATTATCTTAAAACTGAGTAAGAGCTTACAGCTAGCAAACATTAAACAGTTGATTTAAAAATACAATGTTAATTGCCTTGCATGCTACTTAAAGAAGGCCTACAAACACTGCAATTCTGAGTTAGTGGGGAAAAAGACAATAAAGAACACGGAACACCACAGTAAAGTCATAATGAGGTTTAATGCAGGAAGAAGAAACCTTAACAAAAAAAAAATCAGAATCGTTACTCCCAGCATCACACTGTGAAGTATAATGAATTATAGAATAATTTTTGTTCTTAGTGTGATGCAGAAATACAGTATTAGTTCTGCAGGACATTACTGTATAATCTAAAAGTTGTGTGTGTGTGTGTGTGTGTGTGTGTGTGTGTGTGTGTGTGTGTGTGTGTGTGTGTGTGTATATATATATATACATTTATATTTATATATATATATATATATATATATAATATATATATATATATATATATATATATATATATATATATACACACACACACACACACACACACACACACACATATAATCAGCTTGATCACTAACAGTTAATATTAAAATGATTTTATGTAAACTGACTACATTTCCTGAACTTCTTTGGTAATACATAAGACTTTCTTAAACAGTCTCTTTAAAGTAATCACTTTCAGTAAAATGATGCCTGCAATTAACAAAATGTTAACAATTTGTTGCATGTGATAAAGATCCATTGTGTTGGTCACAGATCTCATTCCACACAGGTACACAGTTAAAGCCCCAAAGATCTCTGTATCCCAAATATCCATGAAGATTGTTTACTTGCATTGGAAAATATGGGTATTTACCATTATAGAATAAAAATCAACTCAATGTAAAGTGTTAATTTCCGAACAAATTGTGTACAGTTGATAAAGAGCATGAAGATGTGTGAGGAATGAAAATAAGCAAAATACTGTCCTAGGTTTGAAGAATGATAGAAGGGGAGAAAAAATATTTTACTTACATAGATCATCCAGGCTGCATAACGATCTGCAAGGTTATACAGCACAGAGGGTTCATTCAAATGGGTCAGCATGGCCATGTCTTCAATTTTGTCAAATTTGGGAGGGTTCTGTGGACAGACTTGGTCTTCCTTAACAGTCACAGACTGAAAAACAATGGGAAAATGAAGTTAGTTATACATTTCTACATTCTGGATTCACCTGAGATTGTTACCAAACGTTTATTTCCAGACTTACCGCACCCTCATCGTTTTTCACGGTGACTTTGTCACCTTCCCTGGCTGTGATCATTCCTCTAGCATAGACCCTCTTAGGATGTACCACAAAGCAGCTGTTCTTGGCATCAAAAGGTTTGCTCTGTGCTTCAATTCGCTCCTTCTCAGACTTGCGCAAGAATGACGCAGCCTCGCCAAAAACGGCCATCTCAGAGTCGGAAGACATGATTGCAGCTCACTAATGAGAGTATAAGAAGATATAAAAAGTGAGTAATGAATGGTTGATTTTCACATGTCCATGCTGCTTGTTAGCTGTCGTAGAACTAACTTACCTACAAACTGCTCTCAACATATGTTATGCCTCTTTGCAATCCTTGCTGCTTTTCTTATTAATTTCCAAACATACTCGCACACACACACACACACACACACACACACACACACACACACACACACACACACAAACACACACAAAATGCTTATCTCCTCCATTTCTTTATATTCTCCAAATTGTTGCTTTTTCATCCTTCCTAATGTGGTGTCTTTTTAACTGCATAGCTTTATTTTTCTTGTTGTGTTTGCATTATTCATAGAGTATAAGTTTATCACACTTGTGGTGAGTCATTGCAGTTTCTGCTAAATGTTATTCTATGACCTACAGCTACATTATCATGCCAGCCCATAACTGATATATTCCCAGCTACATAAAGCCACTGTTACAGATGCAAAAACACCTGCACGTTGTGTGATGACATTCTGCCCCTGTCCATTCCACTGATTTGCATTTTGTGATATTCATTAGTACCACAGTTGTTTATCAAGCAGACATTTTTCAGCGCTGCCCCATTATAGAGTGCAGTTGAATTAATTGTTGCCACCTTCCTATCAGCATACATCATGTTAAAACTGCCCACTGGCAGCAGCACCCCTGTGCTGGTATCTGATCAGTGGTTACTAAAAGAAACTTGGATAGTGTTTTCTTTATCTGATTTTAAGAGTGATAGATTTTTGTCTGACTTGTTAATGAACTGCTAGCTGTGCCAAAGGTACAGGGTTTGAATCTTTCCATCATTATTTACTTACTCTATGACCTAGAGTAAGTCACTTAACTAGGCAGTGGTTTGGGGCAATTGGTAATTTGGACTAGGCTGGAAAGACGATTACACCAAGAGCAAGTCTTTTGGAATCTGACCACCAGTATAAACTTGCTTTATAGACAGGCCTTATACTGACATAAGCCATTTCAACAAGAGCAAGTCTTTCAGAATCAGGGCTGGCTTACACCTAAGTCACTTACACTAAGAGCAAATCTTTAGGAAACTAAACCCATGTGTAGAGCAGTAATATACTACATACCTACGATTTCAACAAACTGTGGATTAGACAGTAGAGGACTAAATATTTTCCATAAGTGTTACAGTAATAGATCAGAGTATTAAGGTGCATAGTAATTAGACAGTCCATAGTAAGGGGGCAATGCTTAAAGAAGCACATTCAAAAGTGCTCATTCAGGAAAGCAGTAAAATATATAGGATCACAAAACTATCAGCTTTTGCTATATAAAACTGTAAATGGAAACATAAGCACTTAAATATCTGTGTAATAAATTTCACTTTGTATAGGGTAATTACCTGAATGAAATACAAAAAGTATAAGACTGAAATATAAGCATTACTTTTAGGTAAAATGAATAAAGCTCCTAGTATATTTACGCAAGTGATTGGTGTTTTCCTTAGGAGTTTACATAGGCTGGATGCACTTCTACTCCTTTATTTATTGTTTTAGGATTTGTCAAAGTATATTGCAGGCCATCTAAGCACATAATACTGTTTTCTCATTCTAACAATGTGTTTTCTGCACATCTGCAGAGGCCACTATTCTGAACTGCCCAGTGGCTTTGGCTACCTTGTTTGATGAAAAATGAATGGCGCAGTGGTGCAGCAGTTGCATTGTCACCTCACAGCAAGAGGTTCTCTAGTTCGATTCTCAACTGGGGTGCCTTCTGTGCGGAATCTGCATGTCCTCCCTGTATTTGTGTGGGTTTCCTCCCATGTTACAAAGACATGCATCTACATTCTTTCTCCCAAGGCCTCCACTGAAAATTGGTTTCATTCCAAGTTGGACCTTCCTGGTACACAAATGTTAATAAAATAAATAAATAAATGATGCAGTATGACTGGTGAGGGAACACTGTGATTAATTTAACAGATTATTCCTGCACATTTACATAACCACACAAAAAAGTGTCACATTACAGGTTTCCTACACTCTGTTGTAAAAATGCTAAACCTCTACACCGCTAGCTCATGGCCCACTGATTCATCAAGCTAAAGAACATATTTTACTCACTTTTATTGAGCTACACATAGTTAAAATCTTAACACTATAATATAAAATGGAGGATAGCTCTTTACCCAGCCTTCCTCTTTATATTATCACCTCCAAGCCTTACCTAACCTGAAGTTAAGGAAAAAATCACAGCTGTTCTTAAAAGTTTTCCCTGACTTACTGTATTGGTGAACTAGTTTGCCAGTGCAGGGCCTTTACACAGTTGTCACATACAGTAATAGCTGATTACAAATCATGTGACACCACTCATTTAAAATTGATAGGAGCAAGCAATAAGTACTTTTCTTAGTTGACAGTGTCTGTTATTACCTAGATACAGATAACCAAAAGAAAAAGAAAACCTACCTTTTATGTAGTTGCCAGTGACAAACGATGTAAGAGAACCCTGTAATGAGGAATTGAACAAAATTAAATTGTTGCATCTCACATGTCTTTCTGTAGCTTTAATTCAAGAATATAAGACCCACAAACAACTTAGTAAATTGCAGCATAGCCCATAAGTAGTAAATTTCTCTGATTATTTGTAAACAATCGAAACTTAGTAGTTTTTCATGCATCTAGGAGGTATGGTGTGGCTATGACAATTTGTGCTTAAAGTAAAATTGCAGTTAGAAATAATAGTTTTTTAAACGTCAGTATTAACAGATTTATTTTGGAAAGGATTTTCAGAATCACATTGTCACCATACTTTATATGGAAATGTGCAGAAACATGTACATACTGAGCTCCAGAGTTACTCAAATATTTTCTAAAGTTGCATTTATGCAGGTGAAATATGTTTGATTTTGAGAAAGCTGATTTTGTTTCATACAGTATACTATGAGTTTTCTTATAAGACAGTGCGTTGCTGTTCTGGTCATGGTTATGATCTCTTTTTTCATTGCTAATTCCATTATTTTACTTACTCCGTCTCTTCCTACCATAATTATTTAGTTTCTTCCTTTTGAGCACATGTAATTCTAATGATGGTGACTCAGGATCTCCTTGCCTTTCAGTTTTTCACTCTTATGATTGCATATGATCACCTAACCAGCAGTGATTCAGGTTATACAGAGAAGGACTGCTGGCCCAACCTGGTTCTTGACTCTGTTTCCTTAATGAATGCAGTGAGGGTATGGAGGAGTTCTTTAATGAAAATGGCAAGGTTCTGTGGGGGAGGGGGGGTCAACACTCCTTAACCTGACAGCAGAAGCCATGATCTCAAACTTTTCTGCCTGAGTTGAGAAACCCATGATGCAACTGCTCTACCTCCTTAATCTTGATCTCTTGATCTCCTTTTATGTTCAGCCTGTCTGCACTGTAACATCACCTGATTCTTCTAAGCTACCAAACAGTTACTTTGCTTCTATCCTGACAGTATCGTAATGCATTCTTAAACTGCTTCATTCTGACCAATGTAGATTCTCATCAGGTAGACATATCACCATTGCTACCTGTTTTTTTTATCCTGGTTACCCCCAACTCTTTCTCTTATATTTTAAGGATGCATTGCTCTGTTTGACATCAGTACAGACAGTCTACCATCTGTGTAGCTCTCAACCAGAGGACTGAAAACTATTGACATTTTACATAATTTGGTCTGAAAGACATCTGATGATATTACATACTGATACTGGACCATGTCAGCATGATAACTGTTTACCTGGAGAGAAGAACTTATTATATCAATATAAAAGCAAAACTTTAAATTCTACATTGCAAATATGGGAACCTAGTTGACCTTGGTTAGGATCCCAGAAGTGCATGACATCACCTCCTTGCCTCACCATGCAAGTAATAGCTTATTCTTATACTAAATATGCAAAGTCCATGAAGGTGAATGTGGAAGAAAATATGTACAATTTGTTTATAGTTTCTTTCACCGATATTTACAGCAACATCATTTATAATTATTGTGCCATAGGCCTGCATTCGCAATTTAACCCATAGCAATATTTATTAACACAGTGGGCAGCATGTCCCCCACCCCACCATGTCCAGCTTCACTGCTGGATATATTCACTCAGGTGTGATTATTGCTTTCCATTAGTCTGTCAGTGGAAAAATGCTGCTTCCATGAAGCTTACTACACCTTCCACCACGTGTTTTCCAATGTCATCTCTCAGAAATAAGCAATTTGTTTAAACTCTTTTAAGTAAAGTTACAAAGTTATTTCTAAAGTAAACTAAAGAGTAGTTTAACAATTTAAAAAAAAAAAATATATATATATATATATATATATATATATATATATACACACACACACACACACACACACACACACACACACACACACACACACACACATACACACACTCTTTACACTCAGTATAGCCACTCTTTATGTTCAGTCTACTGAATTTGTCACTATTAGGCTGATGGAATTTTTAAGATGCCCATTTTACAGGTTCACTGGTAAATAGCATGGAAGCTACAGTTAGCATTAAGTCACACCAGTAGGTTTACTGTGCAGGGCATGTTACAGCACAGTATAGCTCAGACTTTTGCTTCCTTTATTTTGTATGTTCTTGCGTTATTTCTCATTAGGAGCTTGGGTTGTTTGCACCAAACTGAAGGCATGTTTTTATTCCAGGTGACTGTTTCATGCCACTCTACGATTCCCGCAGTGATGCTCTACTTCCTTAATTTATCAGTAATCCATGAGAAGGTGTTGGAAAATCTTGCATTAACCCCCCACAGGCATGAATTATTATTAATACAATGGCATTATTTAGAAAATAAATTGTTTACCTTTTTAAATAATGGCATCGTTATGTCTGAACTTCCTGTTCCAGTAGTGTTCTTCTCCCATCTTCCATGGCTGGGTACAGCATCCTAATGTCCTGTCCATGTACTGGACATTACATGCCAAAGCATGTGCAGTACATGAGGTTCAATACAGATTGTGACACTTTTCCTCTTTTTTTGGGGGTGGGGTTGGTGAACTTAGAAGTATGCATGTATCCTTCTGTTTATCTGAGGATGCTAGTACACTCCAGATGGATGTAAACTCATTGCAGTGAGTTGGGAGTATTTTTTATAGTTGAAGAATTTGATTACTATTATTTTTTTATGTGTGCATTTGGGGAAAGAGGAAGCTTATTTTCACCCTTTTGATAGTTTTGTATGTTTTCCACTTAATGGAATGGAGGGCACGTCAGGTGTAGCTTTTCATTCTACCCGACCCACCAAACCAGGCTGTACTCCACTCCCCTGACTAACCTTAGTGAGCCCCACTACTGATGCTGTGGAATTTTCACCAGTTCCACTACACTGTGTGTCACCTTATTTTCCTTTAGTGAATAAAGCAGAGGTCTAAGGTTAGACAAATAGTTCAGCGGCAGGTTTCGCTGTAGAGCAGGCATGCTGACATGATCATGGAGTGTGCAGGCTATTTTTTACTTCAGTTCAGTTACCCTTAGCTATCAATGACAAAAAAGCAATTTACACCATGACATTTCATGCCATCTTGCAGCTGTGCTGAATACTGAAATGTTCATGTTCCTGCCAAACATTAGCAGACTTTACACTTCACATGCATCACATTCAGATTGACATGCAACATATAAACCCTGTCTTCTTTTAGGAATTAACAATTGTTCTGAATAGTCAGTATCATAATTAACATGTACATAATTTCACTTTCTGACACTAAGAATTTAAATATACATTTAGTTTAAGCAGAGTAAATTGTTACTTACCCAGCAGGAGACTGTTGCCTATAAGCCTGGGGGTGTGTCAATCTCACTTTTTATAAGATTTTCTTGCTGACCCAGGCATCCAAAGACTGACTCCAAGTAAGGAATGTAAAAGATCAGTTACCAGAAAAAGGGGGTATCTTTGCATTAGCATTAATAGTAAAAATAACCTGATTTATTTCTTGCTTTATATGTCCCTGTTGCAAAATACGTTTACAACAGCATGTTCTGCAATTAAGTGTCTGGTATTGAAATCTCAGAAGCAGAAAAGTTGCTTTACTCTCCAGTCCTCTGTGGCTCAGGATTATTTCTTCTCCACCTTTCTGTGTTTATAGACATCAGTAAAAGGAACTGATCAGACAGCAAACAATTTTGGATTAAAGCTCTCAGTCACTCCATTTGCACAGGAATTGTGTTGTTGGAAAAAATACAACATGGGATTCATGTTGCCTTTTAATTCTGTTTCTTAACAAAAAATTTGAGGTTAAGTGACATTTTTGTGATGGTGGTATCATCAATGCCTCAGTTATTTGTCACTCAGTAAATATACTGTACTGTTTTTAAAGTAATATGTAACTGTAAATTATTTTTTGGGCAGTTCTTATTTTAGTTACATATTCTGCATGACTCTTCAAACATTCTATTAACTGTTTCAGCCTTTAAGTGATTTATAGTTGATCCAATTCTGCTTTACTTGTTTGATATTTAATGACATGTAATGTAAGGTATTAAAAACTATTGTGTAAATATTTTCTAAGTGAAATTACGTTTGAGTAAATGCTCATGTTGCTAACTGCAGACTCCTGAATTAATTCAAATTTAACTTGAACTGATTGTGCATTTAGCACTAGAATGTGATTTGTATTTGGTTCATATTGTACAAATCACAAAAGTTTAGTCCACAGGGCATGTTAAAGAGATGCATATTTATGTCTTATCTTCATTTCATTCTCATAAACTAAAGTACACAAACTTTGTCGTGCTTTTTATGAAAATATGGGATATATTATTTTTGACTTTATTATAAAGTTAGTATTTATGGCTCACTGCTACTGAATGTTGAACAATTAATCATACAGTTGTGTATTTGTGCACTTTCCCCATTCTTGAACATACAGTTTAGTCTCACAATAAGGAAATTTAATAAGCAGGTTTATGACGTTTATTTATTTACTTTATTTATTTATTTTAGAATTGTTTTTGGCTCTGGAAGGGTTCTACCTGCATAAATACAATTCTGCTTAATGTTGTCTTCTGTCCTCCACAATAGGAGCAGTAGCAACCTGAATGTGTACAAATGACAGAGAAAATACATGATATACAATTAACAAAACTGAGGTGTACTGGGTACCCAGATTTGTAGTCTAATTTTTATGAATGTGCATAAATGACTGAGAAAATAAATGATGTACAATTAACAAAACTGAGGTGTACTGGGTACCGAGATTTGTAGTCTAGTTTTTTACTTTCTGGATTATAAAGTGATCTTTAGAGATCATCTGTGATTTACATCAGAAATTTAAAGAGTATGTGTGTGTGTGTATGTGTGTGTGTGTGTGTGTGTGTGTGTGTGTCATACTGTCTGTTGTTGTAGATATAATCACACAAAGTTTAAAACAAGACCTACTTCCTTTTTCTGATTAGTAGTTTTGCATACTTTATTTCTTGCCCTGACTTTGAAGAAAATAAATTGTGTAAACTCAGAATTGAGCTCTTAAAATGTTTTATATTGCCAGTTTTATATATGCCACCAGGAAACACATCTATAAAAATTACATAAAATATCTGAGTGAATTGGAAAGGAAAATAGGTTTTGGAGACAATGAGTCACATTTGAGTTTTCTAGAATTCAGAAAGCAAAAAATGAAACCTTCCAGATTTCTAGAGCTTAAACCCAAGTTTTGGTGACTGTTTAAGTCATAGTGCATGATATGTGCTAACAATTCTAATGCATGCCACGGGTGTATACTTGGGTTTTACACGCAAGTTGGTAATAAATACTTTAACCCACATCCCATAGTGTTTTATTTAGTTGACATAGTACTCCATTTTGCTGAAATAATAACAATATAATGGCTATATTTTTAAATTATTCTTAACATATTACAAAACACTGTTAAGATGAATAGAAAACCACCCAGTGTCCCCAACACTGACAGTGCGCATGTCTGTGTGAATTTATTTTATATTTTTCTCACTATTCTTTCTTTCTCTACCAGTGCTCTCTATCTGAAGTAGGTTTTTTTTTTTACTGCGAAGCCATAAGTGGCATAAGTATAAAGATTTTTTTTAATTCTTGACTTTAAAATGGTGGCTAGTTGCATTCTGTGTTGTTATTTGGCTTTCCCTCATCTTTGTATTTCATCGATATTCTAGAATCCTTATAACTGGCTATTTTATGCTTTATTTTCCTTACTGAAGTCCCGATAAGAGTTACTTAATCAAATGCACAATGAGCAGGCCCTCTTGTCTCACGGATACACATTATGGCTGTGTATACCATTGTGCAGAGTGACAGTTTTATCCCAGTGAAATTTTTTTCTTCTGGTGTGCTATCTGGTGCAAATCAACCCCCAGCCCTTTAAACCTTTCTCGGTGTAGTACATATAAGTTATAGATGAAGAAATTGTTTAGCCTTCGTGTCTTACTGTTTTGTTTCATTTAGCCATGTCCACTGTCTTAACAGTAAGATTTTACCAGACACATATCAGGTACTTGACAAATCTTCGAACGCTCAAAATTTCGAATGCTACACGGTCGAGACCAAACGTTAGAAATTTTAAGTGTTCGAAGATTGACTTTCAATGACGCCGTACAGTGCAGATAGGGAGAATTTCTCTTTTCTGCACTGAAGTGCGGTCTCAGAGTTGGTATATATAAGTAGGGGGGTGTGAAGGCACAGGGGGTCTTGCCCCCCTGCCTATGCTGTTAAAGTGTTTTTTTTTTTCTTTTTTTTTAGTTTTTTTTTTTATTTGATGTTTGAACATCCAAATGTCGAAAATTTGGTCTCGACCATGTAATGTTCAACATTTTGGATGTTCGAACATTTAACATAGACCCCACATATCATTATACTGCATTTTGATGTGTTCTATGATAATATTACTGAAAATATTGGGTAATTGTCATTAAGTTGTTTATTCTTTGGTGCATAGGTGGATTAGGTTATCAGTCAAGGAGACCTTTTTGAGTTTAGCCACCACAGTTCTCATTACGTGGCCCCTCTATTCATAAGGGTCTGATGATCTAGACCAGGAGTGAATTTACAGATTTCATTCCATTCATCCAGGCTGGCTTTAAAGAGAGTTAAGTGATCTAATTTGTTACAGGTAGGTGATTCTTTAGTGGATGGATAAGTAAGGGAATTAGTTTGTTTGATATGAAGGAGGAGATTATTCCAAAGGCAGTGGATCTTTTCTGATGGGTATATATTCCACTGACAGGCACTGTTAACTTATGGCATTGATTTACATTATTAGAATGGCATTGGTAGTGCTATTTGTTGTTCAAACATATAAAACTTCATGCAAGATATATGGACATTTGCATCCTAGTAAATAAAGCAATGGTCACCACAAAGAAGTCTGTAGGAGATGGTCACCACAAAGACATCTGCAGGAGGTGGTCACCACAAAGAAGTCTGTAGGAGGTGGTCACCACAAAGAAGTCTGTAGGAGGTGGAGCATCGTGTAGCTTTAAGATATCATAGCCCAGATTTCCTTGGTAAGGAGGAAGTGTGTTTGTTCTAGCGGGACAATACAGCTGGACATATACATGTCAAAGAGAGCATTATACTATATTATACTACATTATACTAATATATTATATTATATTATATTATATTATATTATATTATATTATATTATATTATATTATATTATAGGTCTAATCAGGAAGGAATGGAGAGGATAAATAACTTATACCTAGAAGATATGCCTTTAGTTATTAATTGTGCTAAGCAAAAGAATTTAATAATAATAGTTGATTGGTGGTCATAAGAGAGTTTATTTCCAAAATGTGCCTTGGACTCTATCTGTTTTGAGTAGGGTATTTATTGAGTAGATGCAGGAGTGTTCTTACCTGTCAAAGAGAACAATGCCACATTTCTTTGCACCAAGCTTAAAACTATAATCCTGACTTCTGAGATTTGTGTGAGTTGGGTGCCATCTGGTGAGGCGATGACTACTTTACATTTCCAGTCATCAGCAAATCTAGTCAGCCAGAGACCCTTGGTGTCTGTCTGGATATCAGTGAAGTATATGCTGATGAGAAGTGGCCTGAAAACAGAACCCTCTGAGGTGCCACTGGCGATCTGCCACTTTGAAGAGATTAATCTAGAAACCTTGACTGTTCAGGTGCTGACTGAGAGATGTTTTTGATCTCCAATAAGTTACATACGGGTTAACATTTAAATTAGCCAGTTTCCCAATAATGCAGGAGTGTAGACAGTTTCAGAGTCCTTGGCTAAATCCATGTAGGCAGTATGCACTAATCTGCCATCATCTAATGCTTCAGTGACTTTCTCAAATAAATTCACCAGATTTAGTAGGCAGACCCTACCTTTCACAAAGCTAAATTAGTTATGAATGAAGGCTTGTATGCTGTCAATTTCATTGTTTATGAGCTCTCTAATGACATATTTCATTGTTTTATAAATTATGCAGAGAAGGCTAATCTTTAGTTCCCTGAGTCAGTGTTAGGGCAGCCCTTGTGAGGCAGTACCATAATAGCTGTTCTCCAGGCCATGGACACATACCCCCTTGGAGAAACTAAGGCTGAATATTTTAAGAAGGAATACATGTTTTATGCTAACAAGGAAGTAGCTGGTATGTTGATTGGATCAATGTAGCAAATATTTTTGATTTTGGAGATGGCTTCTAAGGATTATCCTGGAGTATTTATAGGCTATGGTATTGCCCAAGTGGAGTGAGGGGAGGAACAGAGGAAGACGTCTGAACCACATTTATCAGCTGATATGTTGTCAAAGTCTTCCAGGTCAAAATAAGTGGTTCAACTGAAGATCAACTTGGTCAAGTGCTGAATACTTTTCCTAATATTCCTGATATTGTTAAAAAGGCTTAGTAGTGATCTTTTGATGAGGTAGCAGAATTTAATACATGTCCTCTCTTGAAGTGCATCCCATACACTTTTTTACACTTTTCAAAAGCTAACTTCTTCAGAAGACAAACGTGTTTAATTAAACAAGGTACTTATATAGTAACCTTATATTAAGTCATAAAACAATCAACTGAAAATAAATACAATGGAACAATAAACAAAAAAGAAAAGTGTGGGGAATCAAAATTTCGAGGACAAAGCCTGGGTTCAACACCACAGAACAATTGGGTTACTGGTTCGTCTTTTGGAGAATTTAATACATACTTGGCTTTGCAGGTATTGATCTTATGCCTGTGTTCTTTGCTTACCTTATGAGGTCACTAGTATGGAACAGGTTCAATTTATTTTTCATTGTCAGCAGTTTTTTCCCTTTCATTATAAAGTTTGTTGATACTGGGGTTCTACCACAGGGGCTTGTTTATAAATCTGACATTATATCTAGGGATAGATGCCACAATGCAGGATTTTACATGTCAGTAAAAATGAGTAGTATAACTGACCAAGTTTGTTATAGTCTCCATGGGGTGAAGAGCTCTTATATTTCTTTATGTCATCAGAGAGTGCTAACATTCTCAGAGGATAATATTTTACATACTGATGGCCTCTGTCCATAAGGGACATAGGGGCCAGACTAAGGGTAAATTTACGATTTCCCAATCAGTTGTCAAGGTTTCATTTGAATAGGGTCAGAGATGAACTCTGATTTACATGGATGGCCAGCCTATTCCATAGCACAAGGATCCTGTGGGGCACACATCTGCCCCTCCAGCACGTTCAGTTTATGTCACAAATGAAGCCCAGATCCCTCGATTTAATGTTTCTGGTGCTGTTTGTTTTGCATATGTGCAACACGATCCATCAGTACTAGCCCTGAGGAAGCTCTGTAAAATAGGCAAAGACCCCCATCAACAGCCTGTAGGAGACTGAATACAGAGACAGGGTCTTTAGGTGATCAGTGTAGGATAGGGTATTCACACCCTGAATTCTCCCAGTGAGAAACATTTGTGGATGCTCCAACTGTTGCAAATGTCTTAAGTGCATGCAAAAGGGGGCACTGTAGTCAATGATGGGTATGATAAGGGTTGAGGAGAGCAGTGCTATAACGTCCTTGGACCAGGATGCCACCATACCCTTACCTATAAGTTGGATGACATAGAAAAGGTTCATAGGTGTGTACTAGGCTAACACACCTGGACCCTATATAAGCCTGGCCCAAGAAGATTCCCTGGCATCATGCCACCCAAAGTTAGTTCCCAGTGCCCTGTCAAGCAAGGCCACTGAAGTGATCCCCAGGATGAACTTCCTGTTGCCCATCAACTCGTCAAGATTTGTCTTAAAGAGGGTCAGTGAAGTGCTCTGCTTGACGTGAATAGGAAGTTTGTTCCAAAGTATGGGAAGTCTCTGGGTTAGGAACCTGTCCCTCCAGCATGTTCTGTTTATTGTGGTAATGAAGTTTAACTCCCTGAAGCATCTGGCATGGAGGGATTGGGATTTCTTTAGGTATAGCATATCTAGCAGTTCTGGGTCAGACATGGCTTTGTAGGTCAAGCAGAGATTGCCTCTAAGTAGACGATAAGAGACAGAGTATAGGTATAGCATATCTAGCAGTTCTGGGTCAGACATGGCTTTGTAGGTCAAGCAGAGATCGCCTCTAAGTAGACGATAAGAGACAGAGTATAGCTGGAGTTTTTTTAGTCTGTGCATAGAGGGAATGTGTCTAAGGCCTAAGATCCTCTTAGTGAGGTATTTATGTGGCCTTCTCAGTTGTTGTAGGTGTCTAGTGAGGTACATACCAAATGAGGCATTGTATTCTATAATACGTCTAATGAGGGATGAGTAGAGAGGGATTATGACCTCTTTCTTCCAGGATGAGAAACCTTTGGTAATGAGATGTGCCACATAGAAGTTCCTTCTGACTACAGTGGCAATGTGGTTATCAAAGGACAGGTTGCTGTCAACCTGTGTCCCCAGGTCTCCTATCACACCTTCGGTGTTTAGCGGTCTACCACCTATGTGTTAGTTCATGGGCACCAAATTTTTCCCAAAGGGAATGACAGTGCACTTTTTGGTATTGAGCTTAAGGCCATGGTTCTGGCACCAGTCATTGGTGTCAGTGAGGCCTTTTTGTAGAATGTCTACATCAGTTGGAGAATCAATAATGGCTCCCAGTTTGCAATCATCTGCGAACTTGGTCAGCCAGAGTCCCTTTGTGTTGGCTTGAACTTCAGAGAAGTAGATGTCAAACAGGAGAGGACCTAGGACCGATCCCTGTGGGACACCACTTGTAACTGGTCAGTAGTCAGATTTGGAGTCCACTACTTTCACAGTGTGGGTTCTATCAGTGAGCCAATTGGCAACCCAACTTATGACATAGGGGTTTATGCCTAGTTTAGTGAGTCTATCTATGATTCCTGAGTGAGGGATGGTGTCAAAGGCCTTGGCAAGATCTAGGTAGGCTGTGTGAACTACCTTGCCCTCATCCACAGCTCTGGTGACAGACTCGAAGAAGTCTATCATGTTGAGCAGGCATAATCTACCTTTCACAAACCCAAACTGTGTGGGGTCCAGAGTTTGGATATTCCCTATGTCCTTATTTATAAGGTCCATGATGATGTGCTCCATAGCCTTAGATATCAGACTCATCAGGCTAATGGGGCAGTAGTTTCCAGGGTCTGTAGTCACTCCCCCTTTGTGGAGTGGGATGACCATAGCAGTGTGCCATTCGGTAGGAACAAAGCCTGAAATGAGACTGTGACTGAACAGGGTACTAAGGTGTGGTGCCAGTTCACTTTGTATTTTATGTAGAACAGGTATATTATCAGGTCCCATGGAAGCTGTATTTTTGGCTTTGGACAGTGTGTTTTTACCTGTGTAGCCATGATAATAGGGACTTGGCATTCCTCAGGTATTGTTATAGGCCCTTTAGGGGTGAAAGAGGGTACATTTTGCACTGAACCTGTCGGTCAATATGTTGGCAATATCAGTTGGTTCTGTATATGTATTGTAAACAAGCCAAAAGCTCACAAAACTAAATAAAAAATTCCAAAGGTAGTCAGCGAATGTAGAAACAGCTTGAAGAATGACTGTAGACTGTATACAAGTACTCAAAAGGTGCAAGCATCACTTTAATACATAAAACAATAAAAACTGGGTAGCGCTTTCGTTTCACAAGTAAAACTCCATCAGACAAACAAAGTTCACAAATGACTTCCTTTATACTTTACCATCCATTCTCATTGGTTACCACACATTGATGCTGAATTTAAAATAACTCACACATTAACTAATCGAGTGCTGTAAGGGAACCACTACACAATAAATCTATACACTTACTTAACATTGAAAAAGGCCCAATGGGTTGCTAAAATGTTGCATGCACTAATGCATAATTAAATTACTCTTTAAAAACAAGCTATATAAGCAAAAACATATTTTTAACTTTCTCATAATTATTGGTTACACTTTTGTATAATCTATTTATGATCTATGTATTTTTCATATGTATATATACATATCTCCATTACTATGTGTTCACTTGGACTTTTTTCCTTTCCAGTGCTTTTAACTTCAAAATGGGGGAGATGGAGCTTCTCTCATTTATACCTGGCCAGCTGTCAGCCTGTAGGTGAATCTGCCATTTAAGTTCACTGATTTCTAACATCAGTGCCCAAGATTTATTATCGTCAATAACGACATGATCTATAGCCATGTAATGGAAAACATGCCCTTCATTGTTGGTGATATACTTTACTAGGGCGTTATTTGTGTTATGTTTTTTAATGGCATACTTGTGCTCGTATATTCTCTGAGAGAGCCTTCTCTTCATCTTTCCTATATAGAAACACGGGGCAGGATTTACATGAGGCAAGGTATAGTACTGCTTTAGAAATGCAAATATATCTGTTTCTAAGTTAATACATGTTATTCTTAACAGTAAAGCTGTTCAATACGAATTTTATTTCACCATGTGCAGGCTCCACACTTAAACCATTTCTTGTTTGCATTTTGTTTCTTCTCTCCGCTTTGTCCTCAGTAAATCCTTAACATTTGGCCCCTTTCTATATACAATTCTTAGATT
Organism: Protopterus annectens; assembly: GCF_019279795.1. NCBI lineage: Eukaryota > Metazoa > Chordata > Ceratodontiformes > Protopteridae > Protopterus > Protopterus annectens. The sequence continues at coordinate 839,244,463 of NC_056741.1, forward strand.
TTCCCCTATTCTCTGTCTTACGTTTGAATCCTCTAATAGGATAGGCCAGTTCTTTTCAAAAATGTTCCTTAACATGTAGTATCCTGGTTAAAGGTCAAAACCAAGGCTTTTGAAAATTCCTTTTCCAATCGACTCTGGGTCCTGTCCTCACTGCATATTATCTCATGTGGCTGATCTAGTGGTATCTTTAAGAAGGCAAATGTCAAGGTAATGGATGGAATGGGTGCTATAATCAAAGGTAAACTGCAAGAAAGCTGTAGTTTCATTGATATAATTTAAAAAGCTTTCCAACTCTATAAATGGCCCTTTCCATATAATGCAGATGTCATCCTGGAATCGCTGATAAAGCTTAATATGGGGGTAAAAGGTAGATGAAAACACAAACTGCCTCTCCCAATAAGCCATGACAACATTTGCAAAAGCTCCACCACATGGTGAGCCCATGACTACACCCTTACACTGTAAATAAAAGTTGTTGTCAAAGGAGATGTAGTTGTTAGTGACAACCACTAACACCAGATATATTGCTAAGATTCATAGGAAAGTGACATACTCCAATTCCTTTTTGCACTTCAGCAGTTCGCACCCTTACCATCAAAAGAGGTCGGTTGTGAAGGGGCAACTTGTCAGAGCGGCCCGAATGGTCACCACACACAATGACTTTATTGAAGAGGTTAACATCTTGTGGTCCATGTTTCTTAGTAGGGCCTATCCCTCTGATCTTATGGACGAATTAATCTCAGAGGTTACTATAAAAAACTAAATGGCCATTTCCAACCTATTTTAAGCCACTGTGGCACCCTTGAGCAGTTTGTAGATCAGCCACATTAGATAATATGCAAGGAGGACAGGACCCAGAGTTGATTGGAAAATGAAAAAGAAGGGGTAACATCTGAATTTTCAAAAGCCTTGGTTTTGACCTTTAACCGTGTTAAGGAACATTTTTGAAAAGAACTGGCCTATCCTATTAGAGGATTCAAACATAAGACAGAGAATAGGGAAAAATCTAAGAAATGTATATAGAAAGGGCCAAATTTTAAGGATTTACTGAGGACAAAATGGAGAGGAGAAACAAAATGCAAACAAGAAATTGTTAAGTGTGGAACCTGCACATGGTGTAATAAAATTCACATTGAACTTTACTGTTAGGAATAACACATATTATCTTAGGAATAGATATATTTGCACTTCTAAAGCAGTAGTATACCTGGCCTCATGTAAATCCCGCCCGTGTTTCTATATAGGAAAGATGGAGAGAAGGCTCTCTCAGAGAATATACGAGCATGAGTATGCCATTAAAAAACATAACACAAATAATGCCCTCGCAAAGTATATCACTAACAATGAAGGGCATGTTTTCCATTACATGGCTATAGATCATGTCATTATTGACGATAATAAATCTTGGGCACTGATGTTAGAAATCAGTGAACTTAAATGGCAGATTTGCCTACAGGCTGACAGCTGGCCAGGCATAAATGAGAGAAGCTCCATCTCCCCCATTTTGAAGTTAAAAGCACTGGAAAGGAAAAAAGTCCAAGTGAACACATAGTAATGGGGATATGTATATATACATATGAAAAAAACATAGGTCATAAATAGATTATACAAAAGTGTAACCAATAATTATGAGAAATTTAAAAATATGTTTTTGCTTATATAGCTTGTTTTTAAAGAGTAATTTAGTTATGCATTAGTGCATGCAACATTTTAGCAACCCATTGTGTCTTTTTTAATGTGCGAGTTGTTTTAAATTCAGCATCAATGTGTGGCAACCAATGAGAATGGATGGTAAAGCATAAAGGAAGTGACATTTGTGAACTTTATCTGATGAAGATTTACACATTGTGAAACGGAAGCGCTTACCGGTTTTTATTGTTTTATGTATTAAAGTGGTGCTTGCACCTTTTGAGTACTTGTATGCAGTCTACAGTCGTTCTTCAAGCTGTTTCTACATTTGTTGACTGCCTTTGGGATTCTGTATATGTATTGCCATTGTGCTGTAACTCAGAGCAGATCTGAGTATTGCCATGTAGATTCTTGACATAACTATAGAATGCCTTGTGGTTGTCTTTTGAATCTGCAGCGATTTTGTTTTCATAGCTAGCTTTAGAGGATTTGATGATGGATCTCAGTTTTTTGCTGAGGCTGACAAGGGAGTTTTTCCAATCTTGGGACTTCACTCTTTTCTGCAACAGTTCTTTCCTTCTGTTGTAGAGTTTATTTATGGTGGGGGACCACCAGATTGGCTTCCTTTTTTTTTGGAGGAGAGCGTCTTGGTTCTGTTTGGTATGGCCTGTTCCATGCACTTATGTATGTGCTCATACAGTGCATTGGTGTATGATTCAGTTATGCACCTATTTTCCATTTGCATGGGTGTTATGAAGTTGCTACCTCTGTTTTTAGAAGTCCAAAATTGGCTTTGGAGAAGTTTTTTACAGTGGTTTCCTTTGGGGGGGTGAGAGTGGGATGGGGATATCCATGGTGGTTAGCTTGTGGTCAGATCTGACCAGGGAGGAGTTGATTACTGGTGTAGAGCAACAGTCGCCCATGTTAATAATGACCAGGTCAAGGATGTTTCTACTCCTGGTGGGGGTAAGAATGAGTTGGTCCAGGGCATTGGAATTAATGAATTCCAGAAAACGTTGAGCAAGTGTTTTGGTACATGAGTAATTTTCCCAGTTAATGGAGAGGTAGTTAAAGTCTCACAGTATAAATGTATTGGGTTGTACCCTAATATTTTCCAGTGCGTTTAGGAATGTGGTGTGGGAGTTAGGAATGTGGAATGATTTTCTTACTATCTTAGCTATGTGTTGATCAGGGCTCACTACATATGTTCCCAAATCCCTTACTACTGGGTCAGCTCCTGGGGGTGTTTTATTGATGGAGAAATTAACTTGAGTTGACAGTTCCCCAAACAGCATTCTAATACATTTTTGACAGTTATTTGTGTGTTACACCCTCTTGCAAAATGTTGGTGTCATGGGGAGAATCTATACTAGCTCCCAATTTACAGTCATCTGCAAACTTAGTGAGCCATTAGTTTTGAATGGTAGCCTTGAATTCTGAGAAAATAGATGCCAAACAGGAGCGGGCCCAGCATGGAGCCCTGGGGTACTCCACTGGTAACCAGTCTCTTGTTGGAGGTGGTCTCACCAATCCTGACTGCTTGGTCCTGTTTGTGAACCAGCCAGCAATCCAGACAGTTGTACAGGGATTTATGTCTAGCTCAGAGAACTTGCTAACAATGCCTGTATGGGGTATTGTATTGAATACTTTCACCAATTCAAGATATGCAGTGCTCACCCTTTTACCTTCATCTGTTGCCTTGGTGACCCTCTCAAAGACGTCTACCAGGTTAAGGAGGCATGACCTTCCCTTAACTAAGCCAAAGTGGGATAGGTCCAATGTCTGCAGATTGCCAGTGTCCTTGTTTATCATTTCCATGATAATTTGTTCCATGACTCTGGATATTAGGCTTGCTAGACTGATGGGGCTGTAATTTCATGGTTCAGTTGATGGTCTGCCCTTGAGAGGGTGGGGGGAGGACTGTAGCAGAACTCTATTCACTCAGAATGTAGTCTGTTTTGAGGCTGTAGCTGAAGATTGCCTCAAGTGGTCCTGATACATCATGTTTTAGACTGTTCAGGAGACAACCAGAGAAGTTGATGGGTCCCATATAGATTGTGCACTTGGATTTATAGGGTGTTGCCAGCACCTGGTCAGTGACAATAGTCGGGAGAAGTAAGTTGAAAGAGATTTCACCTGGAGGAGCTGGGGATGAGGGAGGGGTGAAATTTGAGCTGAATCTATCAGCTATTAGATTTTCTGTATCACCCTGATTGGTGAAGGTGGTGCTCTTCACCACCAATACAGCACACTGCTACTTAAGGTTCTGTACATAGCTGAAGAAGACCTTGTAATTGCCCTTAGCCTGTGAGGCTATCCTGACCTCATAGTTGGTCTTACTGGACTTGGACCTCTTAGTTTCTTGTTTACTTGCATAAGACAGCACTTTTCTTTAAGGGAGTTGCACTTCCTTATTTTGGTTGTAATGAACCCCTCTTTATCGTGGGCCAGTAATCAAGGAGCCCCAGTTCTCACCACTGACACCGGTGAGAGGCAGTCACTAAAAACAGGAATGGATTTACAAAGTATTTCAAATACAGCTCTCTGCATCCAACACAATTTCCCCCAAGAGCACACAGGGAACATGCTCCCCTGGACTCTCAAGATATTAAAAGTATTCACTAAAAGACCAGCCACAATGAAAAAGTACAACAATATTTAATAATGGATAATAAAAATAGAAAACAGGAAAATACTTAATATTTAGTTACAATAAACATCAGAGTTTTTAGTCACAGGAAATATAAAATAACACAGTTGGATAGAATTTCACATGCAGAAGACGAAATACTAAACTAATCTCATGGTACTTTTCCTAACTAAACTAAAGAGAAAGTGTCCCTAGTTAACTCACTTAATATCACAAAGCAAGATGTACTGCTAAGATGCTCACTTCCACAAGACAAGATGAGATACTCTACACACTGAACTGTACAGCTAACAACTACTGAACAACTGAACTTTGATAACTGACATAGATCTTTTATAGATTAGATTCCAAAGAAAAACAAAAACAAATAACCTGCTGCTGCTAGAGTTCTGTCCTTCAGCTGATCATAGAATTACATCACATCTTGTCACCTGACTCTGGCACGGCTCACATTCAGAACTCTGTTAAGATTCTGTTGCAGTATTTTTTAACATAAGCAACTTTTACAAAAATACATTTTTAATATAAGTATCTGTACAAAGTAATGTGACAGTCACATTTTAGAAATAATTATTTTTGGCCTGCTCATGGTGAGGAATTTCTTTCCAGCCCCTTTTTAGTGTGCATGCCTGCAACACACTTGGTCTATCATTGCAGCTCAGGATCCTCCCCCCCAGCAACTGCAACATTGCCAAATAAAACCACTGCTATAGTCCTGTTTCTCCCTACAGTTATTGCAAGGTAAGAATAACACTTTTTAATAAGGATACCTACCAGATAAGTCAGCATAGCATACTTGATCTGCCTGTATCGTTGCAGCTTGCCCCCAGCAACTGCAACACTGCCAAATAAAACTACTGCTAAGGTCCAGTTTCTCCCTACAGTTATTGCAAGCCAAGAATAAAACGTTTTAATAAGGATCCCTACCCAGACAAGTCTGCATATGTAACTGGATGTTTACAGTTCTTGTTATTAGCAGATTTGGTCCTTAATAGTTATGTTTTAAACATTTTGACTGGTTATTTACATTTCTTTTTACAGCAAATTTGTTACTTTTACTAGTTATTTTTTACACATTGTTTTGGCTGGCATACACACCTGCAAGGACCCCACTACCCTAAGCAACTATAGCTTTGTATCTCACCACTAGGTGGCACAACTAACAATATACTTGCTGTATCTTGTCCCAAATAAATCTACATCCCCACTGAATTCTTGTAAAGTAAGGCTAGTACCATTTGCTTGGTGTATTTTGTCCCCAGATAGATTTGCCTTCTTTTGTTTTACTTACACACCAAGGCCATACAATTAGTGTTTCTGCAACTATCTGCTTGCACTCTTACCTTTCTGTCTCTACCACTTCCTTGCTTTCACTTACCTTACAGTTCCAAGTCTTCCACTTCTTAATACTGATTGTTTTTCTTTGCACTCTTCTGTGAAGGGGGGCCAGTTGCCCACTACACTCAGGCTCAATCTGCTCCACATGCCCTACCCCCCATTCCCACCCACCCCTGCATTACCTACACTTATACCAACACTAACTACTCCCCTAACTTCCCCAGTGAAGAATCACCCTCCATCCATCAGTCGCACCTTAATTAACCAATACACTATTTGTAACACTCCTCCTCCTCACACAACTTAATTGCAGTTGTCCTTAATCACTCTACTCCCACCATACTACACCAACACCCATCTGTCCCTACATCTTCATCACACCATCTGGATAACCTAACATTTAAAAAGAATACACACCATGCTCTTTCTCCTGCCCACACTCTATACCCTACTGCTATCAGCAGACTATTTAACATCCTACACTCACCTACAGATACAGCATGTCCATAGCCCCACACTATATTATACTAATACCATCCACTCCTCACTCTCCTACCTTTCCATTTCCTCCCAACTCTACATTCACACAGCTATTGCATACTTCCACTCCATTAAAACATGTAGTTGGTGGCAATATCTCTAACCACTTCAGCAAACACTTTCACATACTCTCCAAAGTGTCACACAAACATGCATGTATATTATCACAGATTCTCTGTAGTGGTAATATAGACTCCAATCCTGGGCCATATACTGCACAACATACCATCCTGGCTACCATTCTACCACTTCCTCACATTAAAACTACACACTTTCTCATTCTTAACATGAACCTTAGAAACCTAGTTAACAAAATCACAGACTTTCATGCAGTCATTGCACAATACTCACCAGCCATTCTTATAGCAACAGAAACTTGGCTAAAACCCCATATAAGAGGCTGAGGTATACTCCCACAAGGTTCTAGAGTACACAGGTTAGACAGAATCAGGAAGAAGGGTGGCAGGGTTGCAATCTTTTACAAAGATAACCTAAGCATAGGCTACCTACCCATCAAATATCCTTATGACAACTTTGAAGTCCTAGCAACACAGCTCAGACTCAAGCCAAAGAAAAGTTTTACCATAATAGCCATTTACATACCTCCCAACAATACTCCCACTGCCATTGAAGAACTCATAGCCTGGACAGCCTCAACGTATCCCCATGAAACCATTATCACAGTCGAATTGAACTTTGACTGGAACACTTGCACTGGTGATAATCCAACACCTTCATAAATCTACATGGTTTCTCACAAACAATCGGTTTCCCATTTGAATAGATAAACATAGCAAAAGGGAATCTATCTTAGACTGGTCACTTATTAACAGTCACAACTATCTCTCCAGATGCCTTCCAAATAATTTAAGTGACCACAGACGTACCTACTTAATCTGTCATCAGCTCAACCCACCCAGAACTATAGTTTACTTAGTTGTACAAAATACCAAAAACTTCTCCAACAAAGCATTCTTAGACATGCTCAATAAATGCAACTGGACACCACTCCATCATCTTCAACTTGACCAGGCCATAACATACTTTAATGATACATTTCTAGCTATTCTAAATAGCTTAGCACCAACTTGTAGATGTTGTGTTAAAAATAAGAGATTGCCCTGGATATCAAAAGAAACCATTAGACTTCAAAAAACTAAGGGACAAAACCTGGTTTCAATACCAGAAAACAAAAGACAATAACAGTCTGCTAGCATACCTGCAGCTCTGCAATCAAACAAAAAGCAACTCAAACTAGACAAAGCATATTATACATCTATGCAAAATAAATATGAAAGCAATCCCAAAAAGTTCTGGCAACCAGTTAACTTGCTTCTCCACCCAGGTAAAACTAAAACCCCAGAACCAACAACCAATAATCAAAGCATGAGTATTGCCTCACAAATCAACACCTACTTTATAAACACCATCCTATCCTTAGTTACAGTAAACAATTCCACCCCACTGTCTCTTCGACCTAATGAGGAGACTAACAACTCTTTTGACCTCAAACCTATCCCAACTAACACCATAAGAACAATGCTGAAAAAACTGAAACCTTCTTCCTTAGCAGCTGACTGACTCCCCAGTGAGTACCTCAAACTTTCAGCTGATGTCATAGCTCTGCCTATCTCCATTCTGGTAAATAGGTCTATAGCAGAACAATATATCCCAAAATTATGGAAAATTTCCTATATTGCCCCTCTACATAAAGGAGGAACATCAACAGAATTAAATTACAGACCCATAGCCATCCTTTCCCCATGTCAAAATTCTGAAAAATGTATCCACACTCAATTACTACAGTACCTGCTATCTCACAACCTTATCTCTCCTTACCATGGTTTCAGACCAAAACACAGCACCACCACAGCCCTAATTAATTTCTCTAACACCATCAACCAACTGAGAAATTCAAAGCAGCAAGTAGTGTTAATTTTCCTAGACATGTTAAAAGTGTTTGACACTGTCTCCCATCAGAAACTCCTTAGTACTCTTGTCTCACTAAACCCATCAAAGACTTAGCTCTCCTGGTTCCTAAGCTATCTTTCTGACAGACAATAAGCAGTACGATGGAAATCCAAACTCTCACCACTTCTGCCTGTCTTGGTCGGAGTCCCCCAAGATTTCATACTAGGATCCCTTCTCTTCACCATCTTCTCTAATGATCTAGCCTCATCCACAACACATGCTAAAGTAGTTCAGTATGTAGATGATTCAACTTTAATCTGCTCAGCAAATACCTTACCAGACCTCCAAATAATAGCCCAACAAGCTTTTAATGATATAGAAAGATATCTAAGTAAATCATAACTAATCCTCAACCCCCACAAGACACAGTTAATGTTATTTACCAGTAGGAAACAATCACCGACCACACCTCCTTTCACCATTCTCTCAGCAAACAACAGTCATCCAACCAGTTGAGCATATGCAACTCCTTGGCATGATAATTGACAACAAACTCAGGTTTGACCAACACACAGCCATCACAATTAGGAAAGTTCACATCAAACTTTGCTCACTGTACAGAAGCAAGCCATTCCTCGCTGACAATACCAGACTAGCCATATCCAGAACCTTCCTCCTCTCTATGCTATTATATGCCTTCCCCTTCTTTACCAACTTAAAAAAATCAGGCTTAATTGAATTGGAAACTGGTTATAACAAAATAGCCAACTTCACAACTAGCCTTCCCCACCAAACCCATCATTGCATTGCACTACATAAACTAAATTGGCTCACGCTACCTAACCTTCTCCAGCTCTACCAACTTAAATTGACACACAAAATCATCTTCCATCCTGACAGTTGCCCATCCCTCAAGGAACTTGTTGTTCCCTACTCATGCCCACAAAGTCTAAAATCTTCAGACAGAAACTTTCTCACAGTAAACAAAGCTAACAACACTCACAGTAAAGCCCTAATCTCAAATCAGATAGCCAAATTATGGAACTCTCTACCCCACACCCTCCAAAACACATCTGTATCTACCAATTTCAAACAACTACTATTTGAACATCTATCCAAGAATTGGCATTGTTCCTGCGCCAAACCTGAGTCCAAAAACTGTGCCTGCCTCATCTCTACTTTTGTGACCTTGCTCAGCTCCCCTTCCATAGGAAGCCTAGTATCTTCTGACAATGGTGCCTTCCTGTCAGCCTGGGTATTACCACTCACCTCTGTCCTTGCAATCACCTTGTCCATGGGAACATCACTACCTACCAGCAGCTGTGGTTCACTTTCAGGCTCACTATTACTAGGTTGCTACCTCCCTGAAATAACCAAATCCCCACCCCCAGCTTCAGGCATGGGGTCTGTCTGGGTCCCCCCTAAGCTACCAGAGCTACCTGCTTCTCTCCACCCTAAGTGTAACTGCATGAACACAAGGTACTACATTATCAAAATCATTCCCTATTAAGACATCTGTAGGGATAGCCTCAAACACACCTACCTGCTTGTTCCCTTTTCCACCCTTGCAGTCAAGGTGAACCCTGGCCAAAGGTATTTGGAATGGGGTCCCTCCTAAAGCTCTAACTGGTGTGGACTGCCCAAGCAAATACTGCTCTTCTTCAACCACTGCAGGCTTCACAATGGTTATGTCAGAGGCTGTGCCTGTCTTAGAAGTGGCCTGTCTTCCATCCACTAAGATAGGATATAAACTACGGCGATAGTTTGGTACCTCTGTTGTCTCCAGACAACTTACCATTGGCAGATGGTTATTCCCACTTGCTGGCTCACCTTTTGTTCCCCACCTTTACTCAGTGGACATTTGTATGCAACCTTTGATTCTGGCCATGTACCTCAACTAGTGGCTTCCCCTGTTACTGGTAAACTCTGTTGGGGTGATTTAGGGTGCCCACCATGGCTTCACTTATATTCATGTGCAGCAGTGAGTATCCTCTTCTTATGCAGTGATGCCCTGCTTGCTAAGTAGAGATCCACTTTTCTCCCCAACTCATCTGCAGAGTCACATTCTCAGTCTGCCAACCAGATTTTCATTTCCTCAGGAAAGGTTCTAAGGGCTTTCTCCCTCACCAAAAGGTCTGCCAGTCTTTCAAAAGTGGTGACCTGACATCCACTCACTAATCTATGAAAGTAAGTGCTTAACTCAGCAATATAATCACATACATTTTCATCTGCTGTGCATCTATGATCACGAACATTTTTCCTGTAAGCTTCATGTGTTAACTTAAAACAGTCTAGCAAACATTGTTTTACTTTTTCATAATTTAAACAGTCAGTATCAGGCAATTTAGAAACAGCAGTTACAGCTTTACCATGGAGTAAGGGGGTCAGGAACCGTACCCAGAGCTCTTGGGCAACATCATACTCTTTACATGTCCTTCCAAATATATGAATAAAACTATCAAAATCAGTATTATCATTAAATTGTGGAAGAAATTTGCTGACCTTTATTGCTTCTGGGTTCAATTCCTCCCTTCTCCATTACCTCCATGACCCTGTAGAAGAGTCAGTATCTCCTTTTCATGCTAAAACTGATTCTTCTTTTCTTCAGCCTCCAAATGCTGCAGTCTCTCTTTGGTCTCCAAACATTTGGTCTCCAGTTCATGCTGGCTCTGCTTCTCCTTTTCTTCAGTCCCCAGTTCAAGTCTCTTTAACTCCAGACAGATTTTAAGTCCTCTGAGGAAAAGGTTAACTGTTCTGTTTCCGAAGACTGCACATCCCCTTCACCATAATGGCTATCTCCCTGGTTGCTGAACCATGCTGCAGCTATGATTAAGGCTGAAATCATATCCTCTTCAGTCAGGTTAGCATGCACCAATCCTTTGGCTTCGCACACTTTGGCCAATTGGTTCTTTGTCAGCTTACTATAATCTTCTGCTGACATCATTGCTTGCTTTGCCTGACTAAACTAACTAACAAAAATAAATAAAACTGATGTGAAACTGAAACTCAATGTTTACCTTGTGGCTTTTTAGAATACACACACCTTCAGTGACAACTGCTTACAGGCTACTGAAGTTCAATTAAAATCCCACTGCTGCCACCAGTATGTGATAAGCCCCTCTTTACCTCGGGGCAGTAATCAAGGAACCCTAATCCTCACCACTGACACCGGTGAGAGGTAGTCACTAAAAACAGGAATGGATTTACACAGTATTTCAAATGCAGCTCTCTGCATCCAACACAATTACCCCGAAGATCACGCAGGGAACACACTCCACTGGGACTGGACTATCTATCTCTCCAGATCCTAAACAAAACCCATCTTGGAGCACTGTGTCCCAATTTCAAGTATTTGGCACACAACACACACACACACACACACACACACACACACACACACTTGGGAAAGCCTGATGCAGATTCACCAGCTGTGTCCCCTCCCTCCAGATTATACAGTAGCTGCCACCAGCCAAATGCTCTAAGGCTCTTACAAAGGGTAATCAATTATGTTGTTGTTGTGTCTTTCGGCTTTTCCTGGCTAGGGGTCGCCACAGCAGAACTCCGGTCCGCTAATGATTGACAGTTGATTTTTACGTACCGAGTTGCCAGCTCTGACGCACAACCTTCAACCATTCACGCATGTCTCCACGCAGAAGACGCTCTAGCTGCGAGTCGAACCAGACAGCATCTTAGTGTGAGGCAACAACGTTACCGCAGCACCACCACCGCAGTTAAAGGGTAATCAATACTGTATCAAATTAATATTGATGTAAATGGCAGAGTGTAACCAAAGCAGTAAGGCTTTCTGGAGTGGCTACAGTGACACTGAAATAAGCACAAGTACTCTCAAGCTATTAAATGTACTCACTAAAAAAACAGCCACAATGAAAAGATAAAAAATATTTAATAATGGATAATAAAAATAGAAAACAGGAAAATACTTAATATTTAGTTACAATAAGCATCAGAGTTTTCAGTCACAAGAAATATAAAATAATGCAGTTGGATAGAATCTCAAATGCAGAAAAAGAAATAATGCTAAACTGATCTCACGGTACTTTTCCTAGCTAAACTAAACGAGGAATTGTCCCTAGTTAACTGAATATCACAAGGCAAGATGTACTGCTGAGATGCTTACTTCCACAAGACACGATGAGATACTGCACATACTGAACTGTGCAACTAACAGCTACTGAACAACTGAACTTTGATAATTGACATAGATATTTTATATATCAGATTCCACAGAAAAACAAAAACAAACTGCTACTGCCAGAGCTCTGTCCTTCAGCTGGTTATTGAATTGCATCACATCCAGTCAGCTGACTCTGGCACAGTTCATATTTAGAACTCTGTTAAGATTTTGTTGCAGCATGTTTTTAACACAAGCAATTTCTACAACTTTATTTATTTATTTATTTACTGACATTTGTTGACAGGGAAATTCCACCGGGCCAATGACCCATTTTCAGTGGAGGCCCGGGGAGAAAAGCTCCATACAATCACAGAACTTTTTACATAACATCAGCTTAACTTTGAAAGTCAAGAAAGTTTTTACACAATACAAATAAGTAGATATACAAGACAAATACATATTATAGAGGTATACAATACAAGAAAATAAATCCAGTGTGTTAGATTTTTAATAATTCTGTTTATATATTCTCATAAGTAAGAATACGGTTTAATCAACTCTGTGTATTCAGCCACAGAAATAAAGAAAGCAAGAGAGACTGGATATGAAGACAGATGGTGTAAATTTTGTGAAAAAGAGAAAAGTTGGCAATACATTAAATTTGGCAATGAGCATACATATTACAAAATTTACAATACAAATTACACATTATTACAAATAAATCAATTTCAAAGAAATATTACAATCAGTCACACTATCAACCACCCACTACTTCCAGCTGGCACTTCTAGTTCAGCTCATTCATCACATTGTGTTTTTTGGCCATGTGTTTTCTTTTTTTTTTAATTATATGTTTTGTTTTTGGTTTTGTTTTAGTTTGTGTTTTTTGGCTTAGTTTGTTTTTTTTTTTTGTTTTGCTTCTAGTAGTATGTCCAACCATGTCTGTACAAGGACTCTGTGATACTCTACAGCTGAATGTCTGTGAATAGGTCTGGGAGGGCCCTTGTCACAGGAGCCTTGAAACTTGATAATGTGTCACTGTAATTTAATAGTGTCCATAACTGGTACGTACTAGGTTTTGTTTGGGTTTTTTTTTTTTTTTTAAGAAGCTTTTTTCTTTGTTAAGAGACCTCACTAGTGAGGACGTGACACAGGGGGTGGGGTGCACTGCTACTATGGTGGGTTGGGGCTGTTACAAAAACAAAATCCTGAGGTTGGAAAAAAATGCACTGTCTTTTCCAGGGTGTTTGTGTTAACAAATCCAGGAAACATTGTGCCTTTGAGTTTGAGGCAGTGTAGGTTTCCCAGACTATAACAGGTAGGTTAAAATATGTATATAGAGAGATATGATGGTGGATTGATGTGAAACCTCTCAAGCAGGGTTTGGTAAGAGTCGTGAGATTCTAGGGGCATAGATAGTTACCTGTAGCTAGCCATGATATGGTGGTGAGTGACCTTATCTATGGTGACGTGCATGTGGATGAACGCCATGTATGTTTGCTGCCACAGTAAAAGGCTTCCATAGTTGTCTACAGCTTCAAACCAAGTCTCAGGCATAGCACAGATGTCTACATTATCCAGAGTGAGGAAGGCTTGAAGGGTGTGGTATTTTTTGTTTAGGCTCCTAGCACTGAGCAGTAAGACATTAAGGCTGCTTGGAGACTTTTTCACTATGTTAGTATTTTTGGTATTCCCTAAAAAAGGCTCTAAGGGGGTGGATAAAGTTTTAGCCCATAGCAAAAAGTTCTATAGGGGCAGGTATATAGCCCATCCTTGGCAAAGCAACAAGGTTTGCTGACCATGTCCTCCCATGCTGGCAGATACTGGGTCCCTCTGGAGACACACAAGAAACAAAGTCAATTATTTAAATTATTTATTTTATAGTCATACTGTGGCATCATCCTTGGTGAAGAATGCTGCTCAGTGCTAGTCATGGACCTGTCTGTGACACATTCTGAGAGATCCAGTGTGCCTTTTTTCATACAATCCAGTGAGGTACAACTCAGGTCATTTACATCCACATGGACTATGATAGATTCTAATGGTTTATTTTTTAGGGGACCATTGGTTGTAGGCTTATGTGATATATTTGCTGTTGCTTTTTTGTCTATTTTAGTGATTGCTCAGGATCAGTGTTGCCACTAGGTGGCTTTGGAAGTCTTTGAGATTTGTGAAGGTATCTTTTAAGCTCCTCACCATAAGACAATCTGCATGTGTGGTGAGTGGCATGCTTGAGGGATATAGTGTGGGTATTCTTGATAAACTCATTGTCATGCAAGATTTTCCTCCAAGGAAGTTGTGTATTACATCTCTTGCATACTGTGTTATTTTCTTTAATGATTAAGTGGTTGCCTGAGAACATGAGACAACTGCTACATTGCCTTAGGATGCACAAATCTACCAAGCTGGCCACAGAGACATTACGAAAATGCATATCCATGTTGTCCAGTCCTGTAATAAGGTGGGCTGTTTAGGATTCAGGATTGGGGTTAACAGGGGTCTCTTAGGGTAGTTTCTGATGTTAAGGGCAAGATGTTACATAGTGCCAGAATATGGTAGTGCTGTTCGATACTCAAACCAGTTTCTGAGGTTAAGAGCAAGATGTTATAAAATACAAGGATATGGTAGTGCTATTCAGTGTGCAAGCTAGCTACTCTAAGCTTAGTTCTGTGCAATGCCACATTGTCTAACATGTTGCAGACCTAATCCTAACTTTATAGGGAAATTTTACTGTCTAGGCATTGCTACTATACAGGGCACTGCTAACTGACGCTGCAAAGTGGGCAGCTCTGTGTAAACTGGCCTGATTTATAGCAGAGGAAAAAAGCTTGAAAACTGACTCCTATGCCTCTAGTTAATAAATAAGCACACTTTGAGCTCCCTGGAGTGCTTCCCAACTCACAGAAGCCAATTGCACATCTTCTGTCTAGTAAAGTGGAAAGGGAGAGAGAAGGAACAAAATAATTTTTTTTTAGTGAAATGGAAAGGAAGAGAGGAGGAATAGAAGAAAATTCAAGATTAAGGAACTAAGGGGTTTGGCTTTCTCAATCAATCTCTGTATTAATTTTTTTTTCTCCCACCCAACTGTTGCTGTGTTCTTAAAGTTGGTGGCTTTTGCTGTTGAGCACTCCTACTGTGAGTTTGTGGTGAACTCATTCCAGAGAGGAAAAACTGGTCAAACAGCTTCTGTGTTATCTGTTTGTCTCAATGTGCGGCTTTGGAAGGGTCTTTTATCTTGCTGGTATAAAAACATTACCATTGTGTGAATTTCTGCTTATCTTGCTAGAACTCCATTGTACCTGACTGAGGAATTACAGAGCTACATATCTCACAAAGCACATGCAGCAGCTGGAGGGACCACATAGGTTCCTCACCAGGAGAATCCAGGGCCTCAAAAATTTACTATACACAGACAGGCTAAAAGCCCTATCCCTCTACTCAGTTTCATACAGACTCCTCAGAGGTGACCTCTTTTTGGCATAAAAGGTGATCTCGGACCCCGCCTTGATGGGACTGCTGCATATCCGCAAGTCAAGCTTCATTCGAGTAACCCGCACACGCGGCCTCAACCTGGCTTGTGACATCAATAGGACTTGTTGGTGGGACAGATTTGTGTCCCAGAGACTCTTCCATCTGTGGAATAGACTCCGACTCCATGTAAAGCAGAGTACCTCTTTACCCCTTTTAAAGCACAACCTGGATAACTGGATGAGTAATAGAAAATACATCCTTGGGATTCCACTTGTGTCCCTGCTGGACAGGGGCATTGGGTGCTGATTTGTCTAAACATGGGCTAAACTCTTGGCTAGGCTTATAAGGACCTCAAGGCCAACAGCTTAGCAACTTCCTATGATCCTATAAGATGGATGACCCTGGAATGTCATAATGTAAAAAGCATGGCAAAAGTAGCTCTCAAGTGCAGATTAAATAACAAACAACTACCAAACAACTTAGTCCTTTGCTACTTCACCCTCCACCAGAAATGCAACCATTCTTTCCATGGGATCTGGTAAAGGAGAAATGTTTTACTGAATTGCAATTAATTTTTCTGCAATTACATAAAGGAGGGCATTATCTTATTTGCACTTCTAACACTTAGCAGGATCATGTTGAGATGGGCCTGACTGGGATTTGTTATTTTCGTAGGTGTAGAAGACTTACTCTGCTTATAAATAGGCTGCATGGGGATAGAGAATGTCTTAGCCTATAGGTGAAAGCCTTATGGGGAAAGGTCATCCCCCATCTCCCTCCAAAGTGACACACATTGGATCCCATAGAATTACACATTGAATTATTGAACCAATTGTTGAAGGCAATTATTTTTTATTTGTATTATGGCATTATTCTCATCGATGGCAAGATGCTACTCAAGATTAGTTTCTTTCCAGCATTGAAAGCATACACTGAAAGCTCAAGCGATGTCTCTTCAAAGTGAAACTGCCATGTAAGCAATGACCAGCTGATATGCATACTTGTAATGAAGGGATCTGAGTGTACTGAACACATTATTAATTTCTGTCATGCTAGCTTTGGGCCGCCTATTAAGTTGAACATTAGCATGTCATATTATGAAGTCACATATGACCAGGATGTTATCGTGTGTGGTAGCATGCACAAGCAGTTTTAGAAATACAGCTTAGGTAACTTGTTTTTGATAGCAGCTGCAGGTGTCATTATGAGCACAGCAGGTGAGTTATATGTTGCTGAGGTTCGGGTTTTTTTGTGCATTGCCTAGGAGGCCTAGAAGGCTTAGGAAGGAATTTAGTTAGTACCTTATCAGTCATGGGCTTGGAGTTAGTATTGTGCCCTCTTGGTATGATGGCATGGTGATCTCTGACAATCAGGTGACATAACAGAGTTTTCTCCAGTTTAAATAGGTATCTAAACCTCTGACAAGTAGGCATAGTGTTAGGTAGTAACAATGAATCAGTGGCTAAATTGACTCAAGGTATCTAATGCTAGTACGCTGGCAACAGATGAGTTAACAGCAAATTCTGATCTCATGGTATCAGGAAATCTGATGGGGCAGTCATATGAATGGGTACTATGACAACTGTGTGGACAGAAACAAGGTGAAATTAACTGCATAGCCAAGCAGTATATGTACTGCTACTGTACATGATTCTATACAAGGCAGCCAGTAATAAGACAGAAAACTAAATATTATTCACACAGTGTTGTATGGCAGAAATGGATACTATAAACACAGTATGATATTAGCTGAATAGTCTAACACTATCTATACTTGAACTGCAAATGAGTCTATATATCGATGCCTTTAATGAGGCATAAAAACAAATATTGTATGCACGGTGTGATAAGACACAACCAGAGACTATACACCTAGTATGATATGGAAGAAAGAGTCGGGGTATAGGCACAGGTACCAGACTAGCAAGCACAGTACAAGGGCACCACTAGCAGATACATGGTGCCAGTACATGCAAAAGTGACACAGGGTACAAACACAGGTACCGTACTAGCCAGTGCAGCACTACAACTTTAAAGTGACACAATAAGGAAGAAAACCTGGAGAATACAAGTATGGTACCATAAGTGTAGCAAGCACAGTTCAACAATTCAAAACAAAACAGTGCCACCACAGGCAAACGTGAAGCATAATACAGGCTACAAAACAGGTTAAGTGCAGTACAACAGTTCTAAAGAGATGAAATTCACAAACACCAACCACAAACTGTAAAATTCACAATAAAAATAGTCAGGACCCAGAAACAGCAACTGATCCAACTTCATTCATTAAAACAACCACAATTAGCGCTTTCATCTGTAATAAACAAACTTCATCAGATGAGCGTCACTGGAATAGTCCACCATATTTAAAATATACCCCATCATCATGTGACTTCCAATGTTTCACATTTAAAGAGCTCACACACAATTATAAGCATTGTAAAATGCATTGTAAAATACAACACATAATGCTAACAGAACCACTTTAAAAACCTACTTAAAAAAGATGAAAAAAAAATGAAAAAAAAAAATGACTAAGCCATTAAAATAATTATTAATAATAAATACATATATATATATATATATATATATATATATATATATATTTAAAAACACTCACCTCTGAAAAACTTTAAGCTTTAAAACTGGTTGAACAGATATCAACTCATTTAAGCCTAGACTCACACTTACATTACATTTCAATTGCCACAGCAGTTCCTTTTTGTCCAAATGCAACCCCAAAGGACCACCACTTGTATTTTCAATCAATTTCTCCAAAACAATGAATGTAAAACAATGTGTAGGATGAAATTAAGTGTGCTTGGCCAAAGCATTTGTTTCTTGTGCTTTAGAAATGGATTACACATGCTCCCTTAGGTTCATAGGTTTATAGGTAGGTACTAGGCTATCGGCCCTGGGGCCTATACAAGCCCAGCCAAAAAGGTACCCTGGCTTTTGCACCCAAGAAAATTATTTTCCTGCGCCACTGTCGAGCAGAGCCACAGAAGTGATCCCCGGGGTGAATTTCCTATTTCCCATCCAATCATCAAGATTTTTCTTGAAGAGTGCTAATAAGGAGCTGTATTTGATATAGATAGGTAGTTTATTCCAGAGTATGGGAAGTCTCTGGGACAGGAATCTATCTCTCTGGCATGTTCTGTTTATTGTGGTTACAAGGTTTAGGTCCCTAGAGCATGTAGCTCGGAGGGATTGGGATTTCTTTAAGTGGAGCATGTCCAACAGCTCTGGGTTTGACACAGCCTTGTATGTTAGGCAGAGATCACCTCTGAGTAGGCGATATGTGACGGCGTAAAGCTGGAGTTTTTTTGAGACGGTCTGCATAGGGCATCTGTTTGACACCAGTGATCCTCTTTGTGAGGTATTTCTGTGGCCTTTCCAGTTGTTGTAGAGGTCTTGTGAGGTACATACCATAAGGGGCGTTGTACTCTATAATGGGTCTAATGAATGATGAATAAAGAGGAACAATGACCTCTTTTTTTCTGGATGAGAAACCTTTGTGATGAGGTGTGCCACATAGAAGGATTTCCTGACTACTGTGGCGATGTGATTATGAAAGGAGAGACTACTTTCCACCTGTGTCCCAAGATCTCGTATCACACTTTCGGTGTTAAGTATACTACCACCTATATTGTAGTTCATGGGTACAGAGTTTTTACCAAAGGGGATGACAATGCACTTTTTGGCATTGAGCTTGAGGCCATGGCTTTGACACCAGGCATCTGTCTCAGTGAGGCCCTTTTGTAGGATGTCCACATCGTTAGGAATTTTGATTATGGCTCCTAGCTTGCAGTCATCTGCGAACTTCATTAGCCAAAGACCTTCTGTGTTAGCCTGTACTTCAGAGAAGTAGATGCCAAACAGGAGAGGACCCAGGACTGAACCCTGTGGTACTCCACTTGCCACTGGTCTGAAGTCGGATTTGGAGTCTGCTACTTTCACAATCTGGGTTCTGTTAGTGAGCCAGTTGGCAACTCATCTTGTGACATAAGGATTTATCTTATCTTTTAATGCCTTTTCCATCCTGCCCACATAAAAGGCAGTGCAAGACTCACACAGGGCTACATACACCACTCTTTTTGTATTACAGTTATAATTATCTTGCATTTGATACATCTTCCCATTGATAACAAATGCCTGGGTACATTTTATATAGGGACAGGCTCTACAAAATCCACATCTTTTCTAGGTAAAATCCAAACTCAATTACTGAAAAACTCATTTCACTGAACTGAACTGGATAAAGGAACATGTGTATGCCATTTTTCAAGAAAGCACAACAAATACTTTGGCACATATATATCATCATATCCTACATTACATTGTTTAAATTGTTTTTTTGAAGAGTTTTGAAAAAAAAGGAGAATGGTCCTTAGGGGTGCATTTGGACAAAAATGAACTGCTGTGGCAATTGAAATATAATGCAAGTGTGAGTCCAGGCTTAAATGAGTTGATATCTGTTCAGCCAGTTTTAAAGCTTAAAGCTTTTCAGAGATGAGTGTTTTTACATATATATATATATATATATATATATATATATATATATATATATATATATATATATCTTTATAATTATTTTAATGGCTGTTTAGTCATTTTTTTTTTCATTTTTTCATCTTTTTTAACTATGTTTTTAAGTGGTTCTGTTAGTATTATGTGATGTATTTTACAATGCTTATAATTGTGTGTGGGCTCTTTAAATGTGAAATATTGGAAGTCACACGATGATGGGGTGTGTTTTAAATATGGTGGACTATTCAAGTGAATCTCATCTGATGAAGTTTGTTTATTACAGACGAAAATGCTAATTGTGGTTGTTTTAGTGATTTGCCACTTTTAGTTCTAAAAGATACCAAGATCCAGCATGGGCACATATGTCTCAAAACTTTGTAAGCAAAGTATAACAATTTAAAAGTCATAGATGGATGTTTCAAAACTTTGCAAGCATTCTACACTTCAAAGGGGACACACAGGTGTTACAAGACTTTGATATACAATAGTTAAAAAGTGATGCAAACACCAGCACTGGTGACACAATAAGCAATCAGTAAAACAAATCAAGTGAGATAATCTGTTTATGTATGGTACACAATGTGTTACTCAACACCAAAAGCAATTAGAGGATGCAAAATAAGTATCTTTATTTTTAAATATCTGTTTTCTGCCATTACATGGAATAAGACTATATAGAGGAAGTATAGTACTCTCAAAATAAATGAAATCTCAGAAGTGTACTGAACAAACTACAGATATTTTAGAAATAATCTCTAGAATATTCTACATTATATAAATGTAAATGTGGACAATATTCAAGTTCTCTTATGAAAGGCAACCAAGCTTACTAATATAATATAAATAGCAATATTTGATTAAAACCATTGAACTTGGACAAAAAAAAAAGTGTCCATGTTTGCATGCACCAGTTTTGAGGGGAGTAAAGAATAGTTTATTCTTTGCAGAAGGGGTATAGATACCTGTACTAGTCTGACTACATATCCATTGTTTAAAGGTCTCAGCTAGTTAAAAATGACATTTCAGAAAAAGCTAAAACAACTTGCTGGCCACCTAATGTATAATGGTTAGCTTTTAAAGCCATGATTCCAACTATACCTCTCAACCTGCAGACACTGAATAAAGGTATAATGACTTTTAATTATCATAGTATTTGCATACCAAAGCACACTGATATCATCCAATCAGTGGTAGGATTATGGGATACTATGCAGAAAAACAGGTTTACAAAAAATTATTGATTCCACCACTACATTGGCCATGTAGTCTAATTCCTGGGTAAACAGATTCAAAATCGTGTATTATAGTGGGATTCAGAAAATCTTGTCATGGGGTAAAGCTTGCTAATAGATACGTACCTCCAAAACAGATACAGTTGACAGGCCTGATCCCACTAGATGAACTAAAATGGATCACAGGATTATAAGATATATTTAAAAAATTTAACATGTGCTCACTACTTGGTTGTTTTTCACTATTATATGCATTTCCAAGAGGGCACTTATGCTTCATATGAGATGATTTGCTTAATATTTAATAGGAATCTTATTACTGTGACCATAATAAAGTATTATACGTCATAAAATAAATGTTATATTGGTCTCTGAAATATATAGAAATCTCTGCACAATTACACTTTGGAACTGGGGCCTTTAGATGATTTGCCACAATTCACTGCAGTCCATTTAAAGTTTCTGTTCCAACACGGTCACTCACAGATTTTAAGGAGTATAGCATTTGTGACTACTTTTTGATGTGCATGCAAAACAAGACTCGTATATTCACATCTCTCTGACTCTGTCACTCTTTTGGTAGTTACATGACTATATAAACAGGGTGGGGGTGACTTACTTCGCCTACAAAATATATTTTCAAGAAGAGATACATTTTTTGTTTTAATCATTTTTCTTTCTTCACATTTGTCTTTTTTTACATTTATGGAGCTATAAGAGAACCTAGACAGACAGGGAAATGTGTACTAGAGATAAATATTGGCAATTATGGAAGGTCGCTTGGTACTAATTTTCACTATCTCCTATTCAGTCATTTAGAAGGGATAAAATGATTGCAGACCTAAATCTCCTAAGACATCATTTGTCAGATCATTATCAGTCATAGCTAACTTCTCTTCCATATATACAAAACAAATCTACAAGAAGCTTATATAAAAGCAGATCCTCTCCATTACTGGGCAATATTATTTATTTATTTTATTTATTTATTTGACATTTGTTAACTGGGTTAGTCCAACTGAGCCAGGGGCCCATTTTTAGTGGCCACCCAAGGAGAAAAGCTCCAGATAATAGACACAATTTTTAAAGTATAAGAACATGGACAAAATAGTCAACTGTTAAAATAAGACATGAAATATAATAATAAATCATATCATTACATTCTGGAATAGAAATAATATATACAAAAAAATGGAACAACAGAAAGAAAACAATGAAAAATTGTTGTTACAACTGAAATACAATATATGAGGTATGTTCACAGTATATGACAAAAGAGACATGGGTTGACAATTACAGTTGTGTTTATGAATACAAGCTGTATGAGTTAAGATTGCATGACAGAGAGAAAAGCAGGAAAAAGAGGTGATAGATGGAAAAAGGTGTAAAAGATGTGTAACTGGGAATAGTTGACATTTGGGTGTTTGAAATGGGCATGACTAGGTAGTTTGTAGGTATTGTTAAGTTCACATTTAAACAGGTGCCTTTGGGAGATGCTTCTTATATTGAGGGGAAGTGTGTTCCAGACATGAGCTATAGAGTATTTATAAAGGGACTTACCAATATTTTTGTTGGGTTTGTAGATATCAAGGAGGAGTTTGTTGGATGTACATAGCTGACAGTAGGGGATTAGTAATAGTAATTAATGACAGTAATAGGATATAAGGTTAGAGATAGGGGGGCACGAAGAAGGATTGTTCAGAATGGAGTGGGTAATATGTAACTGTTGAAGTAGTAGCTGGTTAGGGAATTGGGGCCATTGAAGTGCCTTAAGGGCAAGGCAGTGATGAGACTTGTAGGGTAGATTAGTGGCAAATATGGTGATTTTATTGTATGTTTGTTCAAATCTGGCTAGTAGTGTAAACTGAATGTTAGTGAGGATAGGGGCTGTGTACAGCCAACAGGGTAACAGAAGAGACTGAGCTAGGGAGAGTTTGGAAGAAAGTGTTAGGAATTTCTGATTACAATAGAGGAGACCTAGTTTCTGGTGGATTTTTTATGCACTGTTGGATGTGTATACTATATTTCAGTTCATTGTCAATAATGAAGCCAAGTAATTTGGTATGGAGTTTGCGGCTATTGTTGAATGAGGTGATGGAAAAGGAGGATTTCAGATGTGCCAATGATTTGGGAGTGAAAAGAAGGAGTTTAGTTTTTTTTTTTTTTTGGTTAAGTACAAGTTGATTATCCAAGAGCCATGTTTTGACAGAAGAAAAGGTGTCCTGAGTAAGAGCCAAGAGATCGGGGATGCTATGGGCAGTGGAGATTAAAGTAGAATTATCAGCATATTGCAGGATTGTTGAGTGATTACAGACAGAATGAAGATTATTAGTAAAAATACTGAACAAGAGGGGACCTAGCATAGATCCTTGTGGAACACCAGTGTTGACTGTAAGGAAGGGGAAGAAAGTAGTTTGCCAGCGAATGGGTTGTTGCCTTTTGGAGAGGTAACTTGAGAACCAGTTTATGGAGGAGTTAGAAAGATAAAGGTTGGAAAGTTTACTTAGGAGCTTAGAGTGAGGAATAGTGTCAAAGGCCTTAGAGAAATCAATAAATAAGCAGGAGACTAACATGTTGTTGTCCAGGGCCTCTGCTACTGTTTGGGTGAAGGAAAGTAGTGTGGTGGAGGTGCTGTGGTGGAGTCTAAAGCCATGTTGGGTGAAGGTTATAGGTTAATATCAAGCAGGTGTTTGAGTAATTGCGTGTGAATACACTTTTCCAGAATTTTGGAGATGGGGACAGGATTACAATGGACCTATAATTAGAAGGTTCTGTGGAGTTTCCACCTTTGTAAAGAGAGATTGTGTAGAAGGATTTCCAAATTTCTGGGACACAGGCTTCTGTTATGGAACAATTTATAAGTATGGAGACAGGGTAGGCAATGGATTCTGCAGTTAGTTTAAGAAAATAGGAAGGTCGTTTATCAGTGGAGGGGGAACAGGGTTTAAGTTTGACAAGGAGAGATTTGATAAAGGAGATGGGAACAGGTTTGAAGGAGAGGGTATTAAAATTTATTTTGGGAGATGAAGGAGGGAAGGGGGATATATTACTATTTTCTGTAAGTTTTTGGATTGTTTCTATGAAATAGTTGTAAAGGAGAATGGCAGTTTCAGTAGCTGTATGATGTGGAAGAGGGTTGGGAGTTGACAGATTGGCAGGATAGAGAAGCTGATTAATGGAAGACCAGATTTTTTTGGGATTTTTATGTGGGCTACATTGGTTAGAACTGAATATTTTTTATTTATTGTTGTTAACAAGTTTTTGGACAGATTACTAAGCTCTTTGTATCTCAGAAGTAGAGTAAGGGACTTATTTTTAACCTAGGATTTCCAGACACTGTCTCTTTGATGCATTATGGAGTGGGAATGTTTTGTGAGTCAGGGGGAAGAGTTGGATTTTATTCTGATTTTTTTGATGGGTGTCATGGAGTTGAGTATGTCTAGGAATATCTTATTAAAAGAGGTTACAGCCTCGTTAAGAGGGAGGTGTTGATGGAAGGACCATTTTATTTTTGACAGTGTGGAGTTAAAAGTATCTGGATTGAAATGGGTGAGTTTGTGACAATCCCTGTAGAGGTGGTTTTTGGGAGTATGTTTGGAAAATCTATGGATATAGGTAGGGAAGTGATCACTAAGAGAGTTAGGGAGTGTGCCAGGGTTATGATAGAGTTTGGGATCAGAGGTAAGAATCCAGTCTTGGATAGGTCTAGCGGGTGGATTTTTTGTTAGGCGGGGTAGGGGAGGATAGGAGTTGATGGAAGCCATGAAGATTGAGGCTAGACCTAGGGGATGTTGTTGAGAGTTTAGTCCAATCAATGTTAACATCACCAAGTTTGATGGTTTCATATGTAATATTCTAAGCAAGCCAGGAGAGAATGTTCTCAAGGATAGGAATATTATTCTCAGGAGGTATGTAAATGGAGGTGATGGTAATTTTTTTGGGTGGGTTTAGGTGACAATTTATGATGAGAAGTTCATCAGGCTCAAAGTTAAGTATAGAAAAGGAGCGTGAGAGAGATTGAGGAGTTCAGAGTAGAGGATGGCAACACCTCCACCCCTCCTATCGGTTCTAAGCGGAAGATGTTGTAGCCAGGAGGTAATATTTCAGGGTTTGTGATGTGGGGTTTCAACCTGGTGTCAGATAGAGCTAAGA
The DNA here is from genome assembly GCF_019279795.1 of Protopterus annectens. Taxonomy (NCBI): domain Eukaryota; kingdom Metazoa; phylum Chordata; order Ceratodontiformes; family Protopteridae; genus Protopterus; species Protopterus annectens. The sequence goes on from NC_056741.1 coordinate 839,270,051, forward strand.
TATGGGGGGATATGTTATCTATTCAGGAATGCAATTCTGTAATTTTATTTACTAGGCTTTGGATATTTAAGGAGAAGATTTGTAATGATCTGGGAGAAGGAGAGATGGTTACGGGGACTGGGAGGAGAGGTTTGAGAAGTGGATTTGACAGGGGCAGGGGCAAGTGGTCCTAGGTTGGGGTGGATGTCCCCATCCTGGAGAAGTGTATTTAGGAAAGTAATGATGTATGTGAGGAGATTTGAGGTAGTGGTACGTTTTGATTTAAATGTTGAGGTAAGAGAGGTATTTAGAAATGTGTAAAGCCTAAAATGGTGAGAAGGTGTGCTGTGAAAGAGGGATGGAGAGATAAGTTGTAAGTGAGGGAGAGAGTTGGTGATGTGAATGATGGAGAGAGTAGGAGATAGTGTTTGATAGTAGAATGCAATGTGGTAGGAGGTTTATATTGAAATGAAGAGGAGGAATGAGGGAGAAAGAAAAGGATGTAATAAGATGAGAGATAAGATGAGTTTTAAGAAAGGAGAGAAATGTTTAAAATAAAGTAGTAATTGGTTCTAGTAAGGGAAACTGGGGATAAGGGGGGCTATTAATATGAGGTTAGTGAGAATGAGAAAAAAGTATGGCAGCTGGATGTAAGGAGGGAGGGGAAGCAAGCTGTAGGGCCAGGGGGGAGAGAGTGAGGTAGAAGTGGAGACAGTAGAAGGAGGTTGATTGATGTGATAACTGGATGGGGAGAAAAGGTGTGGCTAGGAGTGTATAAATGTAATGAAAGTGGTGGTGGGTGGGAATGGCGGTAGGGTAGGGGAGCAGAGCAAGCCAGAGTATAGTATGGGTGAATGGAGTGGGTTGACTCGGTTGGAATAGGTGAGTGGGATAAGAAAAAAAAACTATCCATTGGTCAGGTACGTAACAATCTTCCTGAAAGCTGCAAAAGTTAAGTTTGCAGTCACAAGGGTCTGGTGCTTTTTTAGCAAGGCAATGCACTTTTGATTGTACTGATTTGCATTTCGCTCTGCACTTTAACTACAGGAGCAACTCACAACACAGTTTCAGATCTGATTACTAATATACATCAATTGATTAGAGATTATTTATGATCTTAACTTTCACAAAGATAAATAAGGGACCTTTTAATTGACCATCTCCTTTGTACTAAGAGTGTCTGATTTAGTTGAGCATACTTATACTTTCTTTAAATTGCCAAAGCTGACTTTATTGTTGAACGACTTTGGTGTTTGAAGAACTATTAAAAAAAAAGAAGAAAAACATCCTTGAAAGTACAGTTTTAGAGTGTTCTATTCTTCAACCTGGGATTCCACAAGGATAAATTATTAGTTCTCTTTCTTGTTTTCTTTTTTACACTATTAATACATAATCTTACCTTTCTTCTTCTGATTCTTAAATTAGACTACATGCTGATGACCTCCTATTGCTAAAGGAAGGTAATAATACTGATCAGAAAAACTCATTAAAATGTGATTTCTTTAAACTCCCACTTTGTTTAAATAAAAGTCTGCCAGATAATTTCTACAATGTAATGGAATATCATTTGGTTTTGACCAGGGCTGAAATTCAAAAGGGTCCTCAAAACAGTCCACCTGTCTGATTAATGAATGTGAATGAATCTCTCAGTTATTCAGTAGATATTTTTTAATTACATAAACCAAAGCCAACTCCTTTAAACAAGTTTACATAATGCAGTGTCTAATGTAAACACTGGATTTTAATAAAAAGAATTTAAAAAATTAAATGCAAAACTGTATTCTCAAGAACTATTCGATATAGGGAGAGGCAAATATCTGTGTAGCTAGTAAACAGAGACATACAGTACTGTAGCCATATGATAGCGTAAATTGTTATCTCAACGCATTATGTCAAAATATTAGAAAAAATGGAAATTAAAAACTATAACATGGAAAGAGGAAAGAGAATAAAAACATTATTAACTATAGACACCATGAAGGAAAAGCATTCAGCCGATATTAAAATATTATCATGCTGCTACATGATTGTCTTACTTTCCTCACTAAGAAAATCAAGAGCCTAAATCATAAAAACTATGCTGACCATCACAAAGCCTTGTCTCTCTTCTTTATGCCATGAAGACTCATGTGAGGCAGTCTCTGCCAGCCTCTGTCTCACATATATAACTTCAACAGATCCCATCCTGTCAGATTTATTACAGTGGTGGCATAAACACCTGTTGAAGGGATTTCACTCTCCTCTACAACATAAATAGAGCATAATGGAGGGGTAGGCATGTATCACAAAAGCATCGCCCACTCCACATACAACAAAGTATTTCTCTTACATTATTCAAATGTAATTTAGGCAAATGGATGGGTAACCGCAAAGTCACCCTGGTTTAGCACCTTTGTTCCTCATGGATATGTGCATATCATAATATCACCGCATATCCTTGTTGTTCATGTCTCTGGGCTATTTGTACACCAAATGTAAGGCTAGTTTCTTAACATCCTCACTGATCAGTAGTCTAGTAAGTGTCTATGTACATACAAGAAGCGTAGCCTAGATCCTGGCCTTACAGGGTACAGGGATGACACTCTGATTATTGTCCAGAGAACTTGTATTTGATTAGCAGCACAGGCATCTAAGGGACCAGATAGGAGAGGACAGGCTTCAAGAAGTAACTCAAGCTTACTTTTTCCTGTGGAGGAAAGCTGTGACTGTACTGGATATGTGTAGGTGCATGCATTCCACTCCTCCCCCATCAGGCAGTCACTGTAAGTCCACAGGCAGCTCCAAAACAAATGATTGGCTGTCTATCCTCTTACCACCCGACTCTCACTACTGGCAGAGTAGATGATGTGAAAGGGTTTCCAGGCAGGAAAAAAACAAATGGTAGAACTTTCACCTAGCCTAGGGATGCTCAGATCATGCCCTAAAGGAACAAATAGACTGTTTGGATTCAGGTAGGTGAATCACTGGGCAGGATCCTTTAGAGATTGGGAGAGTTAAAAATAGCCTAGAATAGCTCTTGATCTATGTAAGAGTGATTCTGACTGAGTGACATTGTGCATGCCTCTGTAGCACTATATACACTGCATCTGGGACCCCAGCTTCCTCCCTATACTGTTGAACATCTCCAGCTCTAATCAGAACTGCTGCAGCATTGTCACCACCCTATGTATCAATATGTCTATACTGGAGGATAGACTAAAAGCATGGGCATGTGTAGAGACAAAGGACGGAGATCAGTATCAACACATTTAGGTGTATCTTCCAATCTTTCCTGTCAATTTAGAAACTTAACATATTGGTATAAGTCCTACCAAAAGTCATATCAGATGGTGATATGTATCTAAACATAATTAAACTGTCGTTTTCTTTTTCCAAAACAAAACCATATGTGCTGTCAAAATGATTTATGTTTGTTTCATTGAAGCAAACCTCTGTAGTGAGTACTTTATTAGACTTAAAACACTTCACTGGCAGCAGTGGTGCTGCGGTAGCATTGTCACCTCCCAATAAAACGCTGTCCAGTTCGATTCTCAGCTAAAGCGTCTTCTGTGTGGAGACATGCGTGAATGGGCATACCTTCGTTGAAGGTTGTACGTCAGGGCTGGCAACTTGGTAGGTAAACATCTACTGCCAATCATTAGCGGACTGGAGTTCCGCTGTGACGACCCCTAACCGGGAAAAGCCAAAATATACAACAACTGGAAAACTAAACTTAACATTCATTTTGTAACATGTCTCTGATGTGGTAGTTAATACAGGACAGTTATTTAGGAAGTCTACTTTTAACCCTCCTTTTGTCAATGACAAACATTTTTAAGCATTAAGGTGAAAATGTTATAAGAAAGTTGCTAATAAACAACATTCCAAACATTTATAATCTGCTATGAGAGCACAGGACAGTTACTAAAGGGTCTACTTTTAACTTTCTTATTGTCAATACTATAAATAGAAGCCGCAGTGGTACAGCGGTAGTATTGTTGCCTCACAGCAAGAGGTTCTCCTGTTCGATTCTCAGCTGGAGTGTCTTCTGTGTGGAGTGTGCATGTCCTCCCCATGGTCGAGTGGCCTCCGAAAGACATACGTGAATGGGTGTGCCTTCGCTGAAGGTTGGGCGTCAGGCTGGCAACTCGGCACCATAAAAAAATCTACTGCCAATCATTAGCGGACCGGAGTTCCACTGTGGCGATCCCTAACCAGGAAAAGCCAAAAAGACAAACATGGTCAATGCTATAAATACTTTTGAGCATTAATGTAAAAATGTTATGAGAAAGTGGCTTATAAAAAACTCCAAACATTTATCTTCTGACTGGCAAAGAAAAGTAACACTGTTAACCTTAGAAAAATAAAAGTTTTCTGCTTTATAAAAGTAGAATGGGGAATTAATTACTGCTGAACTGAGTATATATAAAGAAAGCATCAGCATTCTTTTAGCAGACATCAACAGTTATTGTGTAGTAAACGCTGCATATAGGAAATATATTCCATCGTACTTAATTTATTGTTAGTGGGTGATATTGATCCAGACCTATTTAATTTCTTTTAAATTTCAAAGCCTAATCTGAAGTACTTGTATAATATCCCCAAAATAGTCAAGGATTAAAAACAACTGTTTTTTACACCTATAGTAACAGTGCACAATTCTAAAATGGAGCTTATGATCATTTATTTAGGTAAAACGCTGAATCCAATTTTGAGGTTACTTCTTTTACCAAAGTTTCCTGACATTTCCTGGAAAAAAGGGAGGCCAGGCTATATTTAAGAATATGGATTTTTTTTTTGCAGCTGTTGATCTGAATTCCTTATGTACCTGCAGACTGAGGTCCTACCTGCTTGTGATGGTGATAGCTCAGGTAGATTCTACAACATTTATCAAAAGGAGTAGTAGAAATTCCCCTGTGTCCTGATCAAATTTCCCTAGTTGTGTAAATTCCATCTTGGGTCTATACTGAAAACATGGTACTAGGCTAGTTGGACTAATCCAGTCAACAAATAATAAGTGAATGAATGAATAAATAAATAAAGAAAATAACACATGATTGATAAGGCATAGAAAGCATCAGACTACTTTTAATAAACCACTTTCTGGAAGAATTTCTAAATGATGTACTTTGTTGGATTCTATGGTAAAAAACAACATTTTTGTATTGGAGAGCACATTTATCATCACACCACAGGCATGACAATGAGTGTTCCAGCAGTCCCTGTATATGCCAATTTAGTTTTAGCAAGATAATATACTACTGAACTTTTATGAACAATGTGTTTTTTATTCTAGATTTATTGATGATCCATTTTTAAGAAATAATAGCAGTTTTTGAATCTGTTTATTTTTGAGATTTGTATTTATCAAGTTAATGTGGAAACAACTTATTATTTAGGTATTGAGCATAAATTGAAAAATTATGGTTTACTAGTATCTAAAATTTAAAGAAAATAAATGTGTACTAATATTATTTGTATTTTAATATAAACCATCCTATGTATATTAAATGCAATGGTATAAAAGGACAATTTGTCAGGTTACGTAGATCAACTACTGAAGATGATATGTTTAAGAAAGAAAATACATTTTTGGTTAAGATACTTTTGAATAGGGGATATCTCCTTAAATTATTAACAGAAAATTCTGACCAAGTTACTTGTGATCAAGCTAGTAAGTAAAGACCAATTTTACTTTCATCCTTTGAAACACTGGAAAAGGTGAATTTTAATAATATTTTCCAAACTTTGTAATTTCACTTTTTTCAGTAGATACACATGAAATAAGAAACATTATTAAGTCAAACTATACTAGCACCCTGAAAGAACAACTGCATGGCAAACACCAGAAACAAAACCATAGTGGAACCATAATATCAACATGCTTTACCATAAAGGGAAGAGAATTTTGACCAAAAATAAGACGAGTAATTCCCAGAAGGTTAAAGCCCACATTAATAAAATCAACAAACAAATCAGGGACTTAATAAAAATCTATCAAAGCCAAGTTTGAGGCTAAAATAGCTCCCTAAATGAAAGACAATTACAAGGTCTTTTTTAGTTGCATTTGTAATCTCAGAAGCACAAAGCAACAATGCAATGAGGCTGAAGATAGAGCAAACCTATTGAATGACACATTCAGCTTTAACATTACCCCCTCTCACTCCTCTGCTTGTTCCACTGGATGTACCTGAGCCTGGTTCACCTCCAGCTATCACACAAGACCAAGTCCTAAAATGTCTTATCAAAAAATACTGACAATATCCCTGGACATATGTTAAATAGCAGGAAGCATGATTTAGTCACCATCCTAATAACACTGTTCAGCCTTAGCCTCTATACAGATTTTGTACCAAATGAATAGAGAACAACTACAAACATTACCCTGCACAAGGGAGAACCTTCCACAGACCCAGGCAATTACAGATCCATATGTCTGACCAGCCTCATATACAAAGCCAAGGAAAGACTTATGGAACTAATCAATAAGGACATAGGGAACCTCCCAACACTAGACTCTTCTCAGTTTGGATTTGTTAAGGGCAGGTCAAAGGACGTTTTTTGAAAAAGTCACCAAAGCAATGGATGAAGGTAAAACAAAACACATTGTGTACCTCGATCTGGCAAAATCTTTTAACACAATCCCCCACTAAGCAGTAAGGCATAGTAGAAAAGCTAAATAAACTGGGAATAATCCCCTATGTCACCCACTGGATTGCCAAATGGCTCACAGATTGGACATAGAAGATCAAAATAAGGTAAAATACCTCCACACCAAGATTAGTAAACAGTGGAGTATCTCAGGGCTCAGTGCTGGATCCTCTCCTGTTTGACATCTACTTCACTGAGTTAAAAGCCAGTGCCAAAGGGCTCTGACTGACAAATTTGAAGATGACTGCAAGCTAGGAGGATCTTGCAGGAAGATTTGTCCAAAATAAAAACAACTGGTGTCAAAATCATGAACTGAAACTGTCAAAAAAAAAAAGCATTATTGTATTCTTTGGGAAGTCATCTACCCCAGGGAACTACCACATTAATGATACACCCAGTTGCTGAGGATTTGGAGACTTATGTGGCTAGTGATCCAACTTCTGACCAACATATCTCTGTTGTTGTAAGAAAGTCATTCTATATTGTACAGCTTATAAACAAAGGGATTGTGTCTAGATCTAGGGATGTCATTGTTCCCCTTTACTCAGCCCTCATTAGGCCAATCATTAAATATAGTGTCCCTTTCACAAAGTATCTGTCCAGACCCATGCAACAACCAAAGCACCCACAGAGATGCTTTATTAAAAGGATACAAGGCCTAAAGAATTTTTCCTACATAGACTGAATTAAAGATCTGTTACTATACTCAGTATCTTACAGACTGCTAAGAGGTGACATATGTCTGGAATACAAGGCATCCGTTGACCCACTTACTTGTGGATTTACTGCAATTCAGTAATTCAAACGGCATCAGAAATGCTCTGTTTAGGAATCTAAACTTCTTCTGCAACATCAACTGAACAGTTTGGAGGGACAGGTATATCTGACAGAGGCTACCACTGCTTTGGAGCAGAGTCCACATGTACGAAAAACAAAGCTCATCCCTTCCCATATTCAAGTGCAATTTGGATCTAAGGATGCGTGATAGAAAATTGACTCTAGGAATGAGGTCTTTAATACTCATCAACAAAGACAGGTCCTAAATGCTTTATCCTACTCATGGCTCTTCTCAAATTACTGTAATATGATCCCAGTTATTCCCACTAGGGGTAATATATAATTATCAACCATGGGATTGGTAAGGCCAATCTAACACCAAATGGGATAGATTATATCATTCACCAAAAGAGAAATTTACTAGACTTAAAATAGCCTGCAATGGCAGTTAGCCTAGTATTTACCAATGAACCTATGAAAGGCAAAATGCAAAAGTCAGTCAGCTGATATAGTTAAAACAAAAAATAAACAAAATAAAAAAATGAAAGGGCTGTTAAACACTATAATTCCAAATTCTACAACAATCCATAGTATGAGCTTTCATCACATGAACTTCATTAGACAGCATAAAACCCCGTTACACTCTGAAATAATAGTAATGGAACAAATCATGTGACCCACCATATAATTCATACAATATGCCAGCACTCACCTTTAAATTAAAAAAAAAAACATAATTTTCCATGTCATTTAAACCAGGTTCCACATAAGCAATAATCCTAAAATGCTAAAGGCATTCTCTCCAATCCAACAATTCTTTGATGGCTTCTTTGTCAGGGAAAATTAGCTCCCTCCAACACAGCAAGTTTAAGCTGACTGCTTATAAAGATTTCAATGTTTGGAATACATTACTTCTGTTCTAAATTCTGATGGCATACATATGTTGATATATTATTTTATACAGCTTTCTCAAAGTTCTTTCTATATAATAGGCCAAACAGCATATACAGCATGCAACATACACCACATTTTTAGAATTGAATGTAAAAAGCACTGGTCCCAATGGGCACTTCCTCTGCATCTTACTATAATGTAGTAGCACTGACTATAGATCCCACATATTTTAATTTTGCCTTTCTGATGGTCCCTTTTTGGGTCCCTCTCTAGCATGTCCTTTAAGGTTCTACCCCATTAAAAAATAGGGCTCTCTCCCACTAGATAGCCTATCTAGGAACCCAGGTAGGATTCACCATTTGTTCTATAGGATGTTCTTGATATCCTCTTGCATCAAGGGGAATTAATCAATTTCAGTGCTAGACATTTCTCATGTCTTTCATCAGCAATGCAGTCACCCCCATATTCATTATCAAAAATGCATAGTTTATACTTATCCTCTCTTTCATTTATAATATGCATTTTCCTCCTCAACTAAATCCCACGGTAAATTCTCTTCAAAAAATTGACTAAGAGAGACCTTTTGTAAAAATTAACCCCATCCTATGTCAACCTACTAGTTCTAATAATTTGTCCTTTAATAATGTCCCTTGTTTGAAATCATTTTAATATTATAAGTAAATTTAAAAGCATATTTAAACATAGGGCATGGAATTCATACCAATTCTTGTGTCATCCCCATTTACTGATACACTCAATTGTGACTGAACTTTGGAAGCGAATGGGCATCTTACCTGTAATTCTGCAGGCATTGTATATTTGGTGAAATGTTCATCATGTGTCACTTTCATTTCAGGAAAAATATTAAAAATTTTGGGAAAATAGTTTATGAACACTGTGATGACACAAGGCCAAAGTATGGTATAATCTATATAAACATAGCTTAAATTATATGAATGTAAGAAATTTTTATTTTGTGTTATCAAGCAAGTCATGTGGTATTGGGGTGATGATTCTGAGAATTTTGTTAAGAGTATAGAAGATATATTAGCAGCTATACTTCCATGCAAATAATTTCCTAGTTCAGATGAACATACTAATATTAAATGTGACTTACATTTTAAGTTAGCTGCATACCTTTTATTTATGGTTTAAATAATTAAGCATTTAGTGTGACTACTGAAACTATGTCATATGAAATGTTATGAAACTTGTTTAAATGTTATGAGAAAACTGATCACTCTTTTAATAAGGATAAGGATTCTGAAACAGCCTTTGTAGTAAGGCTGTGGTCCAAAGAGATTTTTAGCATTATTACAGAAACCAGTGATTTAGAGAAACACTGGCCACAATGACAAAATACTTCATTATCAGGTAATCTGCATGTCTGCATTAACATAGGCACCTCTCTTTCATCCTTCCCCCCACACACATCCAAACACACACAGACACACACACATCCAAACACACACAGACACACACACACACACACACAGACACACACACACACAGACACAGACACACACACACAGACACACAGACACACACACAGACACACACACACACACACAGACACACACACACACACACACAGACACACACACAGACACACACACACAGACACACACACACACAGACACACACACACACAGACACACACAGACACACACACACACACACACACACACACACACAGACACACACACACACACAGACACACACACACACACACACACACACACACACACACACACACACACACACACACACACACACACACCCATACCTCTGAGCTGTGCCTGCATTTATAGAATGTCCATAGTTTGTCAATGCCCTTTGTAAGTCATGAATGAATACAGACATTAGAGTTTTGTTCTTCTTATTGTTTAGTAAATGCATCCAGATGTAAGACCAGTTGTTCAATTAACTTTTTAAGTGGATTACAGGAATATGTAGAAAAACTCCCTGGTATCATTTAGTTTTCCTCCAGCTTTGCCTGGAAGTCTTGATATTACCCTCATTATGTGGACATTATGTTATGACATCACAGCTAAATATAAGGCACCGTCCATGTCTCCTTCAGTCCATAACTCCTACCTGACTAGTATGGAATCCCTAAGCAACAAGCCAAACATCAAACTCCTTGGGGATTACAACTACCCCCTCCTTTAAATGGGTGCTGTATAAATCCTTTAACATGTATGGTCAGCGATTTCTGGACTTCATCACTCTCTGGACCACTTAGTCCAGGGGGGTGATTAAAAAATTTACTTGGTACTCACCAATATGGGAGAGCTTAGCTCCCTATCAAGTGCAACTCCCTCTCTGTCAAATGGGACCATAAATCAGTCACATTCTCCTTAAGACTGAAGCCACAATCATCCTCCAGTACCTCAGTATTTAAGGATCCTACCAAGGCTAATCTGCCAAAACTGAGTGAAGACCTCTGTAAATTCAACACCCCTTCCCAACTCGATGACCCCACTGCTTAGGCAGGATCCTTTACTATCAAATTCTATACATATGGGAACAGCTGCACAGATGCCTCTGCCCCTCCCCAAGTAAATACAGTGACAAATTTAAAATAACACCCTGTAGTGGAACCTAAATATAAACAGGTTCTATAACAAAAGAAAAAAAATAATTGCATGTAAAAATAAATGTAACACTCAAGATGCAAAGAAAAACTCTTGATACACTTAATATGAACTCCGGACAATGATCAAATCAACCAAAGCCATATACAAGGTAAAAATAGCTACCAAGGCAATGGACAACCACAAAGCCTTATTTAACTATGTTAGAAACATTTGAAATAATGCCCAGCACTGTACAGTGCTAATAATAAATTTTATCATATAGTGCACCCAGAGAACATAGCCAATCAATCAGCAGATAAATTTACCTGTAACTTCACCCCCCCTCCTATATTGTCAGATCTCCTTTCTGCATCTGCACCCTTACTTCAAATCTCCCATGAACAATTCCTTAAGGTACTACGGCCAAGAATGCTACTTCTATGAGGCAGGATAACTTAACTGGCTGTTTACTGGTCAGTCTAAAACAGGTCTTGTCTCACCCCCCCATCCAAAGAGGCTATATTCAGTGTCAGCCTCCAAAGAGACTTTTTGCTGGATGAATGGAGGACAGCAACTGTCAACCCTTTGCACAAAGGTGGGAAGTCAATGGACCCAGGAAATTATAGATCCCAAAGTCTGACCAGCCTCATCTTTAAAACTATGGAAAGGATAATTATGGAATTACTAAATCAGGCCATAGGTAACCTACGAACTTTTGACCCAAGCCAGCGTGGATTTGTCAAAGGCAGATCCTGCCTACTTAGCCTGCTTGACTTCTTTGTGAAGGTTACTGAAACAATAGATGAGGGCAAAACAGTAGACAGTGATGGATCAGTTTCTGTCTTATACAAGTGGTACAGTGAATTATTTTCTGTTTAAACTGTGAGCTTTGGCCAGCTAAGACCTGCATACAATCAACTGAACGCATAAGTGAAGTTAAATAAATTTTTATCTGCACTTTTATCAATTTTTTATCGATTGAAAGTAATTTGTGTTGCATTCAGCAATATCTAGCTGGAAGTTGTGACTATTTTTTCAGTAGGTCCCCACCCACCTTCCCTGTTTTTGTCTTGGTGTTAATCTTGGTGGCTTTGAAACTGCCCGCCCCTCTTGTAAATTTGCACTTGGATACTCCTCCTGGGCCCATCTCATTTGCTCACTCAAAAAAAAAAAAAAAAAAAAAAAAAAAAAAATGTTATCTACTTTTACTGTATTTGTGTTTCTTCCTACTTTATTATGCTTTTGCGTCATCTTAAAAGTACTCAGTTGTATTTATTACTACTTGGTATAACTCATTCTAAGCCTTTCAGTTTAAGCACTTGGGCTTCAGACCAGTTGTTTTACATTAAGAGGGTTCGTGGTCTGCACTCTTGTGGGAGGAGAGGCTGGACTCTGCCCTTCTGAGCTGGGAATTTCTGGTTAAAGGCTTATAGTGCATGCATATTTAAACTGCTTCTTACTGAAATTGGTACACCTTGTTTGCTGTAGCATAGACTAGATCCAGGCCTGCTGAATCTAGCTTTGTTTGTATAACTTGAGCACTAATCCAGGCATTCTTTAAAGTATTCAGTTGTATTTATTACTGCTTGGTAGTAACTTGATTAAAGTGTAGCTATCATTCTAAGTCTTTTGGATTAAGCACTTGGGCTTCAGACCAGTTGTTTTACATTAGGATGGTTTGTGGCCTGCACTGTGGTGGCAGGACAGGTAGCTTACATCCTTCTAAGTTGGGAACTGCTGACTGAGGGCTCGGTGTCTGTTATTCTACAAGTGTATTAGTTCTGGTTTAAGCACGTGGGCTTCAGGCCAGTTATTTTACATTAAGAAGGTTCGTGGTCTGCACTCTTGTGGGAGGAGAGGCTGGACTCTGCCCTCCTGAGCTGAGAATTTCTGGTTAAAGGCTTATAGTGACTGCATATTTGAACTGTTTCTTACTGAAATTGGTACACCTTGTTTGCTGTAGCATAGACTAGATCCAGGCCTGCTGAATCTAGCTTTGTTTGTATGCTTGTTGTTTGTTTGCTTATTTCCCTGAAACACTAATTCCACCTAAAACACGGCTTTTCAGCGCTTCTGTGGATCCCTAGTGATATCTGCATTGCTTACTGTACTTATGTCCTTGTTTCACTTGAAAGAAAGTTACTGTTTGTCATTTTTGCATTTAAGTTACCTGTAACACATTGCATTTAAGTTACCTGGCACTTGCTCACTAAAGCAATTATATAAGTCAGCACTAAAAAATTAAAAGCACTACACCCTCACAAACTCCCCTTGAATACCTTGTTCCCCATTGGCCTTTTTTTTCAATTATAAAGGAATTCCCAATACTATTCTAGAATGTCCAAAGGTCAGTTGTCAATCTCCTCTCTGGTCCAGCTGGTGAATCTGAGAATCTTGAGGCAATGTTACAACTGCCTCATGTACACAGACAACCCACTCCTCCTCCCAACAAATTCCAACACATGTTAGAGATGCAACCATATAGCCAAACTGGAGGCTAAGCTCTCTCAACTTGGTACTGGCGTAACCAGTCAGGATGAGAAGGAAACCACACTCACTACAATTCCAGTCTCACATAGACCTACCACGACAGCAAACCAAACACAAACACACAAAAACATACTCGGAGGCTCTAAATAAAAATCTGCCTAAGCAGCAGAGACCTCCAAAGCAGACACCCAAGCAACCGCTACCCCAAAACAAAACACGTGCAACACATAGCTCACAAAGCCAGTGTGCCGAACAGTCACAGCCCTTAAGGCTAAACATCACACCTGATACACTTGTAATAGGTGACTCTATCGTCAGGCACACTGACGTCCCGCTCACCAGGCTGAACAAGAAGAAGATCATGGTGAGCTGCCTGTCGGGTGCTAGGATCCGCCACATAACACAAGCACTCAGGTCACTCCAAGGCAAGTACAAATATGACTCAGTCATTGTCCATGCTGGTGTGAATGACCTGAGATGTACCTCCCTGGACTACATGAAAAGAGACATAGAGGAGCTCTCTGAGCATGTAGCCCAGGCCGGTATGACCCTGACCTTGAGTGGCATCTTATCCTCACCAAGAATGATGCCACAATATGAAGACAAGATGATCAATTTCAACAATTGGCTTAAGTATTGGTGTCATTCAAAGGGGATCCAATGCCTGTCAGCCTGGGATGACATGCTCGACAAGCTACGATACTTCGCTAGGGACGGCTTTCACCTGTCACCCCTGGGCTATCGGATATTGGCAAAGGTTCTTGCTACCCCCATAGTGCCTTTTTTATGCAAGGCTCAAAAGACAAACCCACCTCCATAGGTATCATAAGGGATAAGAAACTAAGAGTAATGCTACTCAACGCCAGAAGTCTAAACCTCAAGATGCATGCACTCAAAACTCTCCTTAGCATGGAGAACATAGATATCTGTGCAGTAACAGAAACCTGGTTCAAGGCTCCCGAGAGCACCCCAGCACTACCAGGTTATACCTCATACCATGCTTTTTGGCCCCAAAACTTGGACCGAACCACAAAAGGAGGGAGAGTATCAATATTCGTCAAAGATACCCACACCTCCAGGTTGGTGGCACAGCACGAAGCATCAGAGACTATCCATGTGCAACTAACAGTGGGTAAAACTGCCTTCCAGTTTATAGCCTGCTACAGACCACCCTCCCAAACCCAGGAACTCTACTCGGCCTTCCTGAAAACACTGGAAAATATGAAGGTCTCTCCAAACACCATTGTATTGGGTGGCTTCAACTACCCAAACATAGACTGGGAGCATTACTCTAGCTCCAACACCCTAGCCCAAAGGTTCCTAGAATTTATAAACTCAAATGCTATGGAACAACTTGTTACCACTCCCACAAGAGGGGAAAACATACTGGACCTGATCATCACCAACATGAGGACTCTATGCTCCAGACCAGAAGTGTATCCCTCACTGGTAAGATCAGACCATAAACTAATCTCACTGGATATTCATATCCTGACCCCAACCCCTGCCCAGGAAACCACAGTGAAAAACTTTTCTAAAGCAAATTTCACACTCCTCAAAACCGAGGTGGAATCCTTCAAAACCTCCAGGCCTGTGGAAAATACGGCCCAGACCGCAGAATCCTTTATAAACGCATTCTATGAACACCTTCAGGAATGCATGGATCATGCAATCCCAAATAAAACCAAGACCCAATCCTGCAAAGGCAGACGTCCTGTCTGGTGGACCCCAGCCATAAACAAACTATACAATAGAAGGAGGAAGCTACTACATGATAGAGCAAAATCTCAAAAAGGGAAGGCATCTCTGATCAGTATTAGCAAAAAACTACGGGCACTCATAAAATCGTCTAAGGCCAGCTTTGAGAGAAAATTGCACAGGACACTAAGGATAATCACAAGGCTTTCTTTAGTTATGTTAGGAACCTGGGTGGGAATTCCTAGATATGCTCAGAATTAGTCCAAAATGACAAAAAATACACCAAACCCACAGACATTGCCAACATCCTAGCTGACAGGTTCAGCAAAACTTCTCCCCCCCTCTCCACCAAAAGGGCAAATATCTATCCCAGCAGAGTGCTGCCCCCCTGACATCTCAGATGCTCAGGTAAGAGCCACCCTCTCCAAAGCAAAAAACACAGCATCAATGGAACCAGACGGTGTCCCAGGCTGCGTCCTACATGAACTCCAAGAAGAGCTAAACCCAAACATAAAACTTCTGTTCAATCTCAGCCTTACTACAGGATATGTTTTCCCAAAGAGTGGCATACAGCAACAGTGGTCCCTCTCCACAAAGGTGGTGCCTCAACGGATCCTAGAAACTATCGCCCCATAAGCCTGACTAGCTTGGTCTGCAAAGCTATGGAAAGGATCATCATGGACCTCATAAATAAAGATATTGGGGACCTACAGACACTGGATCCTACCCAGTTTGGCTTTGTTAAGGGCAGATCCTGCCTCTTAAACCAGGTCGATTTCTTTGAAACAGTCACCAAGGTCATTGACGAGGGGAAGGTGGTCCACACAGCCTACCTGGACCTCGCAAAAGCCTTCCATACAATACCCCACTCGGGCATTATAGATAAGCTCACCAGCTTAAATATAAACCCCTATGTCACTAGATGGGTTGCAAACTGGCTCAAGGACAGAACCCACATGGTTAGAATTGCTGGAGCCATGTCAGACTCCAAACCAGTTACAAGTGGCATCCCACAAGGCTCAGTCCTGGGACCTCTCTTGTTCGGTATATATTTCTTGGAGGTACAGGCCAACACAGAAGGACTGTGGCTGACCAAGTTCGCAGATGACTGCAAACTGGGCGCCATAATCGACTCTCCAGTCAATACAAGCACCCTCCAAAAGGGCTTCATAGAAACAGACAACTGGTGTCAGAGCCATGGCCTCAAGCTAAATGCCAAAAAGTGTATAGTCATCCCCTTTGGCAAAATCAAAGTGCCCCCAAATTACCACATAGGTGGTAATCCATTAAGTATGGAAGAAGTAATTAGGGACCTTGGGACCCAAGTTGATAGCAATCTCTCATTTGACAACCACGTGGCCAAAGTGGTTAGAAAAACATTTTATATAGCCCACCTAATCATGAAGGGATTCACATCTAGATCAGGAGAGGTCATTGTGCCTCTTTACTCATCCCTCATCAGGCCCATAATTGAGTTCAATGCCCCTTTTGGGATGTACCTTACCAGACACCTGCAGCAACTGGAAAGACCCCAAAAGTACCTCACCAAGAGGATCAAAGGGCTCAAACAGATGCCATATGCTGCCCGGTTAAAGAAACTCCAGCTCTACTCAGTGGCATACCGCCTGCTCAGAGGCGATCTGTGCCTGACGTATAAAGCCATGTCCAACCCAGAATTAATGGACATGCTGCACCTCAGAAAATCCAAATCCCATTGAGCTACGGGCTCGAGAGTCTTGAACCTCAGCACTGAAATAAATAGGACATGCTGGAGGGACAGATTCATAACCCAGAGGCTCCCTTCACTCTGGAATAAAATCCCAGTCCCAGGTTAGGCAGAGTCCCTCACTGACTCTCTTCAAGAGGAATCTTGATGAGTGGATGGGGGATTGTAGGTTTACCTCGGGTATCACTTCTGTGTCACTGTTAGACAGAGGCACAGTATACTAACCTTGAAAAAGGGCATAGCAAAATTAAGTTAAAATGGGTGGCGAAAGTGAAACACACTCTGGCTAGGTTTATAAATGCCCTAGGGCAGATAGCCTAGTATGAACCTATGAACCTATTAAGTGTACCTTTGGCTCATGGGCGGTTTTCTAACTATGCCCCCACATACACATACACACATGCACACTTTTTTTGGGATGATGCATAAATGCATGTGTTCTTTTGGATTTGTCTTTTTGATTGTTTTAAATGTATACTTACCTACCAGACTGTTTTAAATTATATTTATTTTTTATTAAATATTTTTCTGTTTTATAAAGTAAAAGTGTTTAAATTTGTAATCTTACAGTCTTAAAGATTAAGAAATGAAACAGAATTTAGTAATCCATAATAACAAAATTACCCAAAAGACCATTCATACAGCTGTCATTGTAATTCATCAATGCCCATGCTCACCAGTTACAACTACTTTGACAGCCTACATCTTACATGTCTGATTGTGATAAAAAATGATTACACCAAAGTATTCCAAATTGTTTATATAAATGCTTATTAGTCCTGCAAAGCCAGAAGAACTGCTTAACTTGATGATGATGATCTTCTTTCGGCTTTTCCCGGTTAGGGGTCACCACAGCGGAACTCCGGTCCGCCAATGATTGGCAGTAGATTTTTACGGTGCCGAGGTGCCAGCTCGATGCCCAACCTTCAACGAAGGCACGCCCATTCACACATGTCTTTCGAATGCCACTCGACCGTGGGGAGGACATGCAGACTCCACACAGAAGGCGCTCCAGCCGAGAATCGAACGGGAGAACCTCTTGCTGTGAGGCGACAACGCTACCGCTGCAGCATCGCGGCTTAACTTGATCACAATAGAAAAATCAGGCATTCTTATTTACAGACAGAAAAGTTGGAGAATTTACAAACCAGTAATAATAACACTATACCCTATTTCACAACATTTCAACCTTAAAAGATCACTTAAACAGCTGTCATTATAGTGAACTACTTTGACCATGTAAATCTCACACATCTGATTTTGATAAAAAAATGACCATAGTAAGTATTCTAGATTGCTTAGTACAGATGCACACTAGTCCTGTAAAGTCAAATCAAATGTTTAACTTGATCACAATAGCAGGATTAGCCATTTTCATGTACAGACAGCCTCTGTACCCAACAATTTTAGCTACATTAGTGACTGTGTGCATCAGATGTCTTACTGTGGAAAAAATAATAATGGCCACAATAATGTACTTCAAGTTTCTTTCATACAAACACAAGTAAAAGTGATGGCTTAGTTCACACCAGTCTTAAAAAACAAACAATTTAAGGACTGTATAAAATTAGCACATAACAAGAAGAAAATTTACGTTCAGATATAGACAACCCCCTACTCCAACCCAGCTGCTATAGCCAGTTTGTTAACTAAGTACACCTCACTCAAATGTCTGATTCTGATAGAAAATAATGGTCATGGTAATACATTTCATGTTTGTGTCAAACACATAATAACCTCAGTAAAGTAATTAAACTTACTTCTCACAAAATGTGCACTAGCTTACTCTGTTTGAATAAATGTTTTCCTTGTGCTCTCATTAGAGATATTTTTTTATTTTATTTTAAACTTGCTCAGAGTAATGCAGTAGGCAAATAGAGATTGAGGAAATCAATCTCTGGACTACAAACAGGAGCTCACAGCCGTTATCTTCTGCCCTGCAATCCAAAGCCATCTTAGCTGCCTTAGTTGTAAATTATCTCCTTGCAGAAAAAAGTATAAGCCACATAGTCACTGAATAATCAAAATTTATAGCAAATGGTTAGAATGCACACCAATTATTATATATAATTCCAACATTTGGAAACCAAACCTCTAAACCTGCAGACAGTGAAAGTTCAGACAAACACTCTTTAAAAGTATGTACATCTTGCCAAAAATCTGGACAATCAGCATGACATTTGCATACCTAATAGCAAAACTACTCCCATTTCCAGTAGGAATGGGGAATACCATCAATCAAAAATGTTTAAAAACAGAAAAGTGACAGTATGTAAAACAACATTATATGGCAGCTTTTGAAGACATATAATAAATCAACAATTTGTCCATTTGTTGCATTTCCAAAATTGAAAGTGGAAGAGAGTAAGTAAAAAAATACCAGAGACATTATTATGCATACCTTTCTTTAAAATTATAAAACACTAGCCAATGTGCTAGCCCAAATAAAGACTGGTCTTCCTTGACAGATGGCTCTACTATTTTGCTTCTCACAAAAACCTGCCTCCAGCTTGATCACCCATACACCAGCTTAAGGAATCCCCATCAGTTGTATAGAAGTAAGATGACTGAATGTAAACTCAGTAATAGTGCAGCAAGAAAATATATGTACATGCTGCTCCCATCTGAAACAACTGCATGTGCAGCACACATCACTGACTTTGTTTTCATGCAGTTCAGTTTGAATAATTCTTGTCTAGCTGTTCTTAACTGTCATTTATTAATATTTTACTAGGTAGACTTTAACAAAGTATAAATTAAAAAAATGACCATATATGTTGTGTTTAGTGAGGTTTTTAAATATGTCTCCTGCCAACTCCTTCAGAGAGAGCTCAAGGCTCATGGTGTTGGCTCACTAGCTTAAAATAGTTTACTGGGGTATACATAAATAAGATTTTCTACCTCTCCAATAAATCACAAAAATGAGTTCCTCAGGGACTAACTACTGGCCACCTTCTTTCTTATTTCCAGATAGTGCACTTAACATTCACGCTCTGGAAGAACATTGTCTATGACAAAGATGGCAAGGTGATCATGAGGTCTGACCTTTCCCACATATGCTCCAAGTAAAGTTAGGGAAATACATGGGTGCCAGAACCATAGGACGAGGGAGGCAAAATCCCCCCACACTCTTTCAACAGCTGCCAAATATGCCCTGAAACTACTGCCAGAATAGCAATTACATGAAAACATTTGCATTGGTATTTCCAAGGTAATTTGAAGGTTGAACAGTCACAAAAGATGATTTGAGTGATAAACTGTATTTTTCCGACTGCTTGAGCTCATGGTTACCATGAAAATGCCTATGTAAGTGTTGTTGAGGCACACCAATCAACTTCTTTTGCCAAGAATTCTGGACAAAGACAAAACTACCAGAAGAATGAAGGCTCAAAACCTGAGACAATTTTAAACATTATTTATGCATTTAAAATTTTAATAGAACAGTTTTTTTTTATCGACATGAATGATTAGTAGAAGTATGAAACTTTAATGTCTGGTATTAGTCACTGACTGCAATTATCTGCATACCTCTCAACTTTTGCTTAGACATTTTAGACAAAGTCAAAAATGAAGGGAGGATAAAGGAACAAAATCAGGGATGCATTTTGAATATTGCTCTTATAAATTTAGAAAGCTGGCAGAATAACAGGTTTTACATTAGCATGCATTATCCGAAGGATATGAAGACTCAGGCTTTAATGGCTCATTATTTAGTGGGCATAGTCCTCAACGTTTTGCCAGAAAACCACAAGTTTTATGAAGAAAAGACCAAAACATGATCCAAAAATTTGGACGTTCTGTGAAATTCTAGATAGTGAGTAGTATGGTACGGAGTGATTTACCAGAAAGTCAAACATTTTACAAGGGTCAGGGCAAAAATATGAGGCAAAATTGGGGATGTTCTACAAAATTCTGAATAGTTTATTTACTGATTTCTGTTTGTTTACCAGGTAAGTCGGCAGGTCTCTTGACCCTTTTCAGACACCACCAGAAATCAACAGCAGTAAAGATAATTTGCACAAATGCAATAAGACATTACGGTTATGTACATATTTCATACAGTTAAGAGGCATGTTTAATTTCCACAGGTTGGCACATACCTGGGTGTTTATTGGCTTTCAACCACTAAGTACCACGATAGGCTTTGGATCTCCTATCAAATAACTTGTTTTAAGCATAATTTGCCATAGAGGTTCATTTTCACTGGAGCTAGACTGACTTCCAGTGTAGTACTCATTTTGCTGCATTTAATTATTCATTCATTTTCTTATACCCACTTTATGCTATTCAGGATAATTATGGGAGTAGGCAAATATTTCCTAACAGGTGTGATGCCCGTGCCCTGGCTCAGCAATCAAGGAACCTCATTCCTCACCACTATCACCAGAGAGGGCATCTCATATATGAGGAAAGGATAACAAATACACACAGTAAAGTGCAATTTCCCTTAAGAACACACAGAGATCACAGTCAGTCTGGGACTGGTTGCTCCCTTGCTCTCCAGGTCCCCAATATGACTCCCCACTGGCACAGCTATAGGATCCAGATCTCAGCTTAGTGGGCAAGCTAAAACCTCTAGCACCCTCTCTGTCCAACCAGTGCTTCATGTCCCTGCCCAAGTAGCTGACACAAACACACACATGCACTTCGAGAAGAGTTTATACAACCACACAGACACTCCTGGGGAAGGCTGGTACAGTTTCTCCAGCTATGCCCCTTTCTCCCAGACTATACAGTAGTTCCACTTGCCACCACCCAATAATACGTATCAGCTATGCAAAGGCCCTTAAAAGGGTGTCCAATTATTACTGTGCAATATTATTATCCAATTGGTAGTTGTGACTAAACAGTCAAGGCTCATTAGAGTGACTTGGTGCAGGATCCTTATATACATGCAATGTACTCTTAGAGCTTAACTTATCTCTACACAAAACAGCCACAGTTAAAAGGTTTTAAAATATT
Organism: Protopterus annectens; assembly: GCF_019279795.1. Classification (NCBI taxonomy): domain Eukaryota; kingdom Metazoa; phylum Chordata; order Ceratodontiformes; family Protopteridae; genus Protopterus; species Protopterus annectens. The sequence continues at coordinate 839,291,786 of NC_056741.1, forward strand.
TAATAATAAATAATTAAAACCACAAGACAATATTTTCTACTATACAGTGCTAGTCAAGAGTTCAGAGATCACACAGACATACTTAAAATAAATCAGTAGCACAGTTCTGACATCACAGAAAAACACTTACTCTAATCTTTCTAGTTCCTAGCTATTTCTAAAAGAAAACAAAAGTCTAAGATAACTTACATATGAGCAAGACAGTGCTGTGAGTTGGATGATCAAGACAAAAATGCTTAATGCCTTCTGATTCTCTGTTTAAATGGTTACATCTTTTTTTACACTTTCCTGGTGTTCTCAGGCTAACAAAAACTGCATTTACATTCTTTTACACCTACACAGAAACTAGGGGAATAAAGGACATTCCACATGTAAATTCTGGTCGTTAACTTTAGCCTGAAAAAAATAGGCAGGAAGCCTTCATCTAGCCTGGCCGGAGCCGAATTGTAAACATCAAAGACAGTCATGAAATAATTTCAATTTCAAAGGACAGATAAGAAATGCTTGACTGAGCTTTCTTTACAGCAGAGGGCAATGTTGCTACATTGTTTTGAGTTCAACATTTCACAGCATATTCTTTCATTTAAGAAAACAAGCCTGTAATTCAACATTCATATTTACAAATGACAGAATTATGTATAAAATCCTATCTGGCTAGGCTGGCAGCCTTCACCCCCCCCCCCCCCGGAGAACTCAAGTTAGTTTTTCAAGTGACCCTTGAGAAACGCTGCTTGAGAGGGTCAGATCTATCCGAGTATACCTACCCCACTCCCTGTCTTGAGAGTCCATCTGCATTGGCATTGCTACTCCCACTGCGGTGCTGCACTGACATATCATATGCTTGTAACCCCAGGCTCCATCTCAGCATCCTGGCATTTTGCTGGCTGGTTCTGTTTAACCATGTTAGGGGGTTGTGAGCTGTCATAACAGTGAATTTTCTTCCATACAGATAAGGCTGAAGTTTCTGCAGTGCCCACACTATGGCTAGACATTCCTTTTCTACAGCTGCATAGCATCCCTCCCTGGGTTGGAACCTATGACTGACAGAAATCACTGGGTGCTCTTCTCCTTCTGAACAAATCTGGCTAAGTACAGCCCCCACCCCATGGTTTGTAGCATCCACCTGCAAAACAAATCCTTTGATGTAATCTGGACTGGCTAACAGAGGGGGTACTCCCAAAGCTTCTTTAAGCTTCTGGAATGCCTGCTCACATACTGGGGTCCACACTACCTTATCTGGCCTGTTCTTCCTTGTCAGGTCTGTGAGGGGAGCAGCTATGGTACTGTAACTGGGGTTGAACTTTCTATAGTACCCCGCTGTCCCTAAAAATGCCCTCACCTGCTTTTTAGTAACAGGTGCAGGCCATGCCTCAATGGCTTCCACTTTGGCAGGTTCTGGCCTTATCTTACCACTCCCCACTCTATGTCCTAGGAAGGAGACCTCTGCCATACCCACCTGACATTTACTTGGCTTAATGGTCAACCCTGCCCTGTGTAGTCTACCCAGCACCTCCCTGGCATGCTGAAGGTGCTCTGGCCAGGAATGGCTGTAGATTGCAATATCATCTAGGTAAGCAAGGGCAAATCCTCCTACTCCTGCTAGGATATTATCTACCAGCCTCTGGAAAGTCGCTGGAGCATTCTTCATCCCAAAGGGCATGTTTGTGAACTCATACAAGCCAAAAGGAGTCACAAAGGCTAACTTCTCTCTAGCACTGGGAGTCAAGGGCACCTGCCAGTAACTCTTGGTAGGATCAATGGTTGTAAGATACTTAGTTCCACCCAGCTGCTCTAGGGCCTCATCCATCCTAGGCATGGGGTAAGCATCTGACTCTGTGTGACTATTTAATTTCATGTAGTCCACACAGAACCTGGTGCTGCCATCCTTATTTGGCACCAGCTCCACTGGGGAGGCCCATGGACTGTTGGATTCTTGAATCACCCCTAGTTCCAACATCTCCTGTACCTCCTCCCTCAGGGTCTGTTTGACTCTCTCAGGCACTCTATAAGGGGGCTGCCTAATAGGCCTTTGGGGTCCTGTATCCACCTGGTGCTGCCCCAGGTGGGTGCAACCTGGTTTTCCAGTGAACATGTCCCCAAATTCATGCAACACTGCTTGGATTTCTCGAACCTGGGTAGAAGATAGCTGCTAGGACATTGCTACCGCTTCCATTGAGGTGTCAGCCTGAGCCTCAATGAGGAGATTAGTCCCCAGATCCCCCTCAGACTCCTCCTGCAATCCACTGCAAATGCTCAGCACAAGGCCTCCCTATCATGGTAAGGTTTCATGATGTTAACATGGTACAATTTGTGCCCCTGCCTTCTGCCTAGCAGTTCCACCATGTAGTTAACATTACTTACCTTTCTTACCACCTTGTAGGGACCCTCCCAAGCTGCTTGTAGCTTGTTGTGTCTGACAGGGATGAGAACCATTACCTGTTACCCCACAGCATACTCTCTAGCTCAAGCATTCCTGTCATACCACACCTTTTTCTGTTGTTGGGCTTCTGCCAGGTTCTCCTGGGCTAAGCCCATGAGTTCCCTGAGCCTTGTCCTGAGGTTTAGGACATATGCCACAACAGACTCCTTGTGAGACTAGCACTCACCTTCCCACTCATCTCGAATTAAATCTAGAGGTCCCCTCACCCTATGCCCACACAGCAACTCAAAGGGTGAAAAACCTGTGGATTCCTAGGGAACCTCTTTGTAAGCAAACAGATGGGGCAAATATTTGTCCCACTCCCTCTTAAACTGATCTGCAAATTCCCGTAGCATGGACTTGATTGTAGAGTTTAACTTCTCAACAAGACCATTAGTCTGGGGATGGTAGAGGGTGCTCTTCATGTGCTTTACCCCTCAGGACTTCCACAGACAAGCCAGCAGGTCTGATATGAAATTGGCACCTCTGTCAGTCAGTATTTCTTTTGGGAAACCTACCCTGCTGAAAATCTCTAACAAAGCAATTCCCACCTTCTCTGCTTCAATGGAGGACAAAGCCACTGCCTCAGGGTATCTTGTAGCATAATACACTACCACTAGGATATACTTTTTCCATGTGGAACTTGGGGTACTCAGAGAACCCACAATATCCATAGCTACCCTCTGAAATGGCTCCTCAATCACAGGCAAAGACATCAAAGTAGCTCTCACCTTGTCTCCTGCCTTGCCTACCTTTTGGCACCGCTCACAGGTCCTGCAGTACCCTGTTACATATCTGGAAATTCAAGGCCAATAGAAGTTCTGCATAATATGCCTCTTTGTACGTTTTATGCCCATATGACCTGCAAGTGGAAAATCATGGGCTATGGCTAGAAGCGCCAGACGGTAGCCTCTAGGCACTACCAACTGCTGTATGCTCTCACCTTCTAGCCCTCCTTCAGGGGTCCACTCTCTGTATAGTAACCCTTTGTCCCAGTATACAGATTCCCCCTTTCCTTGAGAATCAGGTGTCTCACTAGCTACCTGCCTCAGGCCTTGCAATGTATGGTCTGAGAGCTGAGCCTGTCTCAACTCTCTCATTGTAACCCTTCCCAGTTCCCCTTCCAAAGGAAGTCTGGCATCCTCTGACAGTGGTGCTTCACTGTCAGCTTGGGTACTACTACTCACCTCTACCTTTGCAGTCACTCTGTCCAAGAGAACATCAGTACCCACAAGCAGCTGTAGCTCACCTTCAGTCTCACTGCTACAGAGTAGCTCTCTCTCTGAAGTAACCACCTATCCAGTCCTGGCTGCAAGTATGCTGTCTGTCTGGGTCTCCCCCAGACTACCAGACCCACATGCTTGTCTCCAAGCCTGACTGTGTGTAACTGCATAAGCACATGGTACTGCCTCATCCAAATCCTTCCCTCTCAGGACATCTGCAAGATGGTAGTTTATTACCTCTGTTGTCTCAAGACAACCTACTATTGGCATTTTGTCTTTCCCACTTACTGGGTCCCTCAACTTTTGTTCCCCACCTTGCCTCTGTGGACATATGTATGCCACATGGCCCCACTGGTTGCATTCAAAACATTTAACCCTAGCTTCTGGACGTGTACCTGGACTAGTGGCTTCTCCTGCTCCTGTGAGATTCTGTTGGAGCAGTCTGTGCTGCCCACCATGGGTTCCTTTAGACCCATGAGCAGAACTTGGGGTCCCCTTCTTGTGCAGGGCTGCCCTGCTTGCCTGGTATAGGGCTCCCTTCTTCCCCAACCCATCTGAAGTAGCACATTGACTATCAGCTAACCAGATCCGCAGGTCCTCAGGCAAAGTGCTAAGGGCTTGCTCCCTCACCAAAATGTCTGTCAGCCCTTCAAAAGTGGGGACCTGACATCCACTCACCCATCTATGGAAATAAGTGCTCAATTAAGCAACATATTCACACACACTTTCATCTGCCTTGCGTCTATGCTCACAAACCTTTTTCCTATACGTTTCAGGTGTTAGCTTAAAAAACTCTAATAGACAATTTTTTACAGCAGTATAATCAAAACATGCAACATCAGACATTTTAGATAATACAGTTACAACTTTACCATGGAGTAAGGGGGTCAGGAACCGTACCCAGAGCCCTTAGTCAACTTCATACTGTTTACATACCCTATCAAACATATAAATGAAACTATCAAAATTATCCCCCTCTTTAAACTGCAAAAGACATTTACTGACCTTTTGTGCTTCTGGGGTCCAGTCACTCCCTTTACCATTACCTGCATGATTCTGGTGAAGAGTCAGCATCTCCTTCTCATCCTGCCTTTGCCTCTCTTTTTCCTCAGCTTCTAGGTGTAGCAGTTTCTCATTCACCTCACTCTCTAGATGCCTCAGTCTCTCAGCTGCTTCTAATTCCACACACCTGACCTCCAACTCAAGTCTCTTTAGCTCCAGCTGGATTTTTAAGTCCACTGCAGAAAGGTTGAGCTGTCCATTCTCTGAGGATATTATATCTCCACTGCCAGTCTGACTGTCCTCCTGGTTGCTGTTTTCTGATGCAGCTGTAACCAAGGCTGCAATCAGGTCTGCCTTAGTCAGGTTCCCATGCACCAGTCCCCTAGCCTGGCACATCTCTGCCAGCTGGCTCCTTGTCAGCTTTCCATACTCCTCTGCTGACATGCTGCCTGCTCACCCTGACTAACTAAGCTAACAAAAAAAATAAAACAATTGTGATTTGAACTCTGAGTATTCACTGTGTGGCTGTTTTAGAGTACAAAAACACATTCAAAGCTCACTGTACACAAACTACAGGATTCACTCTACCCACACCACTACAAGCCAATTAGTATTTGCCAACTAATTAACATGTGATGTGGATATCCCACAAGTGACACCACAAATGTGATGCCCATGCTCTGGCCCAGCAATCAAGGAACCTCAGTCCTCACCATTAACACCAGAGGTATATGAGGAAAGGATAACAAATACACACAGTGAAGTGCAATTTCCCTTAAGAGCACACAGAAATCACAGTCAGTCTGGAGCTGGTTACTTCCTTGCTCTCCAGGTCCCCAATAAAACTCCCTACTGGCACAGCTATAGGGTCCAGATCTCAGCTTAGTGGGCAAGCTAAAACCTCTAACACCCTCTCTGTCCCACCAGTGCCGCCTGTCCCTGCCCAAGTAGCTGACACACACACACACACACACACACACACACACACACACACACACACACACACACACACACACACACTTTGAGAAGAGCTTATACAACCACACAGGCACTCCTGGGGAAGGCTGGCACAGTTTCACCAGCTATGCCCCTTTCTCCCAGACTATATGGTAGTTCCACTTGCCACCACCCACTAATACTTATCAGCTACTCAAAGACCTTAAAAGGGTGTCCAATTATTACTGTGCAATATTATTATCCAGTTGGTAGTTGTGACTAAACAGTCAAAGCTTATTAGAGTGATTTGGTACAGGATCCTTATATACATGCAATGTACTCTTAGAGCTTAACTTATCTCTACACAAAACAGACACAAGTAAAAGGTTTTAAAATATTTAATAATAAATAAAGCCACAAGACAATACTTTCTACTACACAGTGCTAGTCAAGAGTTCAGAGATCTCACAGAAATACTTAAAATAAATCAGTAGTACAGTTTTGACATCACAGACAAACACTTAGTCTAATCTTTCTAGTTCCTAGCTATTTCTAAACGAAAAAGTGTAAGATAACTTACATATTAGCAAGACAGTGCTGTGAGTTGGATGATCAAGACAAAAATGCTTAATGCCTTCTGATTCTCTCTGTTTAAATTGCTATTGCAGTCCTGATTCCTATTACATCATTTTTTACATTTTCCTTTAAACAGCCTTCCTTGAACTGTACTGCTGATCAAACCAGCGTATTCTACATCTAAAAGTTCAGCTCTACTTAATTCCTAAGTAGACTATTCTCTATCTGTAAAGTCTCGCACTTGCTCCTAAAGTACTTTTTACCTTGATATAGCACTTTTATTATACTTAGCACCCCACCAGCCTAAAAAAACCCTTTCTCGATCACCCACATCCCCCGGAGTCTTTTTAAAGTTTTTGTCTATTCCTTCTAGCATGTCGAGGGATCAGTTGCTAGTGTCCTCTACTGCTCAGCTGGTGAATCTGGGAATATTGAGGCAATGTTACAATTGCCTCATGTACCTGAACAACCCTCTCCTTCTCCCACAAAACACAAATACATGTGAGAGATGCAACTATACAGCCAAACTGGAGGCTGAGCTCTCTCAACACAGGACTGGCAAGACCAGACAGGAGGAGAAGGTAACCACACACACCACAAACCCAGTCTCACATAGTACTATCACAACTTCAAATCATACACATAAACACACAAAGACATACTCGGAGGCTCTGATCAAAAATCTACCAAAACAGCAGAGGCCACCAAAGCAGACACCCAAACAACTGCCACCTCAAGACACAACACATGCAACACATAGACCACATAGTCAGTGTGCCAAACAGTCACAGCCCTTAAGGCCAAACACAATGCCAGACACACTCGTCATTGGTTACTCCATAGTCAGACACACTGACGTCCCGCTCACCAGATTGAGTAAGGAGAAGGTCACAGTAAGCTGCCTGTCGGGCGCTAGAATCCACCACATAACGCAAGCACTCAGGTCTCTCAACAGCAGGTACAAGTATGACTCAATCATTGTCCACACTGGTGTGAACGACCTGAGATGTACCTCCCTGAACTACATGAGAATAGACGTAGAGGAGCTCTCTGATTATGTAGCCCAGGCAGGTATGACCCTGACCTTGAGCAGTATCCTACCTTCACCAAGAATGATGCCACAATACAGAGATAAGATGATCAGCTTTAATAATTGGCTTAAACTCTGGTGTCATTCAAAGGGGATCCAATGTCTGTCTGCCTGGGATGACATGCTGGACAAGCCACGCTGCCAAGGGGCGGCTTGCACCTGTCACCCTGGGCTTCGGATATTGGCAAAGGCTCTTGCCACCCCATAGTGCCTTTTTAGGCAAGGCTCAAATTCTAAACCTACCACCCTAGAACACAAAAAGGAAAAACTAAGGGTAATGCTGCTCAATGCCAGAAGTCTCAACCTCAAGATGCACTTTTCGAGGCCCTTCTCAGTATGGAGAACATCGATGTCTGTGCTGTGACTGAAACCTGGTTCAAGGCTCTTGAGAGCACCCCAGCACTATCAGGTTTTACCTCATATCATGCGTTCCGGCCCCAAAATCCGGACACCACCAGGAAAGGAGGGGGGGTGTCAATATTCATCAAGGACACCCACACCTCAAGGTTGGTGGCAATGCACGATGCATCGGAGACCATCCAGGTGCAGTTAACCATAGGCAAGACTGCTCTGAAATTTGTAGCATGTTACAGGCCACCGTCTCAAACTCAGGAACCTCACATAGCTTTCCTGAAAACACTGGAGGGGATAAATGTATCTCCAAATACCATCATACTAGGTGACTTCAACTACCCGAATATAGACTGGGAGCACTACTCTAGCCCCAACACTCTAGCCCAAAGGTTCCTAGAGTTCATAAACTCAAATGTCATGGAACAACTAGTCACCATCCTCACAAAAGGTGAAAACATACTTGATCTCATCATCACGAAGATAGGGTCACAATGTTCAACACTGGAAGTATACCCCTCACTGGTGAGATCAGATCATAAACTAATCTCACTGGAAGTCCACATCCCACCCCCACCTGAGATAAAAAAGACCACAGTGAAGAACTTCTCAAAAGCCGACTTCACACTTCTGAAGACTAGTGTGGTCTCTTTTAAGGCCCCCGAGCCTGCGGAAACCATTACTCAAGCCGCTGAATCACTTACAAATGCCTTCTACCAGCACCTACAGGACTGCATGGATCAGGCAATCCCAAACAAAACAAAGACTCTTTGTACCAAAGGCAAGCGTCCAGTCTGGTGGACCCCAGCCATAAACAAGCTCTACAACAAAAGGAGGAAGCTACTCCAAGATAGAGCAAAATCCTAAAAGGTAAGACACCTTTGATCATTATAAGTAAAAACTACGATCTCTCATAAAATCATCCAAGGCAAATTTTGAGAGAAAAATCGCTAAGGACTCAAAGACAATCATAAGGCCTTCTTTAGCTATGTCAGAAACCTGGGAGAAACTCCCAGATATGCTCAGAATTAGTTCAAAATGATGTAAAAAATCACTGAACCTACAGACATTGCCAACATACTGGCTGACAGGTTCAGTGCAAACTCTCCCAAAAGGAGAGATATCTATACCAGAGGTTGTAGCCCCCAAACATCTCTAATGCTCAGGTGAGAACTGCTCTCTCAGGCAAACACACAGCATCCATGGGACCAGATGGTGTCCCCGGTTGTGTGCTCCACGAACTCAATGAAGAATTAAACCCGCAGTTAGATCAGCTGTTTAATCTTAGCCTCACCTCAGGATCGTGCAAGGGAATGGCATCTGGCAGCTGTGGTCCCCACTTCACAAAGGCGGTGCCTCCACCGACCCTGGAAATTACCGTCCCATCAGCTTGACAAGCCTGATCTGCAAAGCTATGGAGAGGATCATAAATGAACTCATAAATAAAGACATAGGGGACTTGCAGACTTTGGATCCAACCCAGTTTGGCTTTGTCAAAGGCAGATCATGCCTTTTAAATTTGGTTGACTTTTTCGAAACAGTCACCAAGGCCATTGATGAGGGAAAGGCAGTCCACACAGCCTACCTCAACCTGGCAAAGGCTTTCGACACAATACCCCACACAGGTATCATTGAAAAACTCATCAGCTTAAATGTTAACCCATACGTCACAAGATGGGTAGCAAACTGGCTAAGTGACAGAACCCACAGGGTGAGAGTTGCTGGCGCCATGTCAGACTCAAAGCCTGTCACAAGTGGTGTCCCACAGGGCTCAGTCCTGGGCCCACTCTTGTTTGGCATCTACTTTTCAGAAGTACAAGCAAACACAGGAGGGTTATGGCTGACAAAATTTGCAGACGACTGCAAACTGGGTGCCATAGTCGAGAACACATCTGACACAGATATCCTTCAAAAGGGTCTCATAGAAGCGGATAACTGGTGCCAGAGCCATGGACTAAAGTTAAGCAGCAAAAAATGCATAGTCATACCCTTCGGAAAAACAAGGTTACTAGCTACCATATGGGTGGCAATCCACTGAGCACAGAAGAGGTTATCAGGGATCTGGGGACCCAGGTTGACAGTAACCTTTAGTTTGACACTCCGTCAAAGTAGTTAGGAAGTCCTTCTCCATTGCCCACCTGATCATGAAGGGATTCACATCTAGATCAAGGAGGTCATCGTCCCCTGTACTCATCACTCATCAGACCAATGATTGAATACAATGCCCCATTGAATGTATCTGACCCGACACCTGCAGCAACTGGAAAGGCCCCAAAAGTTCCTCACCAAAAGGATAAAGGGTCTCAAAAATATGTCTTATGCTGCCCGACTGAAGGAACTCCAGCTCTATTCAGTCGCTTACCGTCTGCTCAGAGGTGACCTGTGCCTGACATACAAGGCCATGTCCAACCCAGAATTGATGAACATGCTTCACCTCAAAATCTAGATCCCTCAGAACTACAAGGCGGGAGACTTAAACCTTGACGGTTATTAATAGGGCGTGTTGGAGGGACAGATTCATCACCCAGAGACTCCCATGCTGTGGAACAAAATCCCGGTACCGTGAGGCAGAGCACCTCGCTGGCCTTGTTCAAGAGAAATCTTGACCAATGGATGGGAGATGCAGATATACCCCAGGGATTACCTCAGTGTCACTGCTTGACAGAGGCACAGCAAAATAATGGGCATAGTATCCTTCAAACTAAAGGGGTGGCGAAAGCCACAAAACTCTGGGCTAGGCTTATAAATGCCCTTGTGCAGATAGCCTAGTATGAACCTGAACCTATATCCCACAAGTGACACCACAAATGTGATGCCCATGCTCTGGCCCAGCAATCAAGGAACCTCAATCCTCACCATTAACACTAGAGGGCGTCTCATATATGAGGAAAGGATAACAAATACACACAGTGAAGTGCAATTTCCCTTAAGAGCACACAGAAATCACAGTCAGTCTGGGCTGGTTACTTCCCTTGCTCTCCAGGTCCCCAATAAAACTCCCTACTGGCACAGCTATAGGGTCCAGATCTCAACTTAGTGGGCAAGCTAAAACCTCTAGCACCCTCTCTGTCCAACCAGTGCTGCATGTCCCTGCCCAAGTAGCTGACACACACACACACACACACACACACACACACACACACACACACACACACACACACACACACACACACACACACACACACACACACACTTTGAGAAGGTTTATACAACCACAAAGACACTCCAGGGGAAAGCTGGCACAGTTTCTCCAGATATGCCCCTTTCTCCCAGACTGTATGATAGTTCCACTTACCACCACCCACTAATACTTATCAGCTACTCAAAGGCCCTTAAAAGGGTGTGCAGTTATTACTGTGCAATATTATTATCCAATTGGCAGTTGTGACTAAACAGTCAAAGCTTATTAGAGTGACTTGGTACAGGATCCTTATATACATGCAATTTACTCTTAGAGCTTAACTTATCTCTACACAAAACAGACACAAGTAAAGGTTTTAAAATATTTAATAATAAATAAAGCCACAAAGACAATACTCTACTACACAGTGCTAGTCAAGAGTTCAGAGATCTCACAGAAATACTTAAAATAAATCAGTAGTACAGTTTTGACATCACAGACAAACACTTAGTCTAATCTTTCTAGTTCCTAGCTATTTCTAAACGAAAACACAAGTCTAAGATAACTTACATATTAGCAAAACAGTACTGTGAGTTGGATGATCAAGACAAAAATGCTTAATGCCTTCTGATTCTCTCTGTTTAAATTGCTATTGCAGTCCTGATTCATATTATATCCTTTTTACACTTTCCTGGTGTTCCCAGGCTGACAGAAACTGCATTTACATTATTTTACACTTGCAGAAACGGGGGCAGAGGAATAAGGACATTCCACATGTAAATTCTGGTAATTAACTTTGGCCTTAAAACAATAGGCAGGAAGCCTTCATCTAGCCAGGCCAGACACGAACTGTAAACATCAAAGACAGCCATGAAATAATTTCAATTTCAGGACGAACAAGAAATGCTTGACGAGCTTTCTTTAGCAGAGGGCAATGTTGCATTGCTTTGAGTTTAACATTTCACAGCATATACTTTATTTAAGAAAACAAGCCTGTAATTCAACATTCATATTTACAAATGACAGAATTATGTATAAAATCCTATCTGGCTAGGCTGGCAGCCTTCACAACAGGTCATGGGAGTAAGCCATAAAAACAGTTTAGAGTCATAGATATTCCAAGGCCAACACATTTTGTGACCATTCATACTCTGTCAGTACCATCCATAGGTAACATGCCTTTTTCCAGGAGTGCCTTACCAGTAACCTAGAGTAAATTTGTGGATACCAGCCCAGTCACTAGTTTATCTTTAAAGCGAGATAGTGAATCCTGTTTGACATGTTGTGGAACTTTATTCAAAGCTTTGGGAGTGCCATCTTATGCAAGCCACTCCACTGTGCAGTAATTATCTGTTGGTGAAGATTTAGGACACTGATTCTAGTATTGGTGGAGATACTGGACTTATGGAAGCAGGAGGTTAAGGACAACTGGGGCTCTAATGGTGCAGTAAGAAGGACAGACCTCCCCTCAAAGGTCTGTAAGACACTGAAAGAAAAGGACAGAGTTTTAGTTCATCTTCATAGCTCAGGGATTTAAGGCCTGTGCTCTTTTTGTTAGGAACCTTTAGAGTTTTGCTAAATGTTTGATATGATTGAGATAAACCTTAAAGGGCATTGTGCTTGATGGTTGTCCTGATCAATGCTGAGTATAAAGGGAGTGATTAATATTTAGACCATAGGATATTCCTTTGGCAATTAGGTCAGCTAAATAAAAGATTTCTGACAACTGTTGTCATGTAACTAGGTCCCTGACAAGTTTTCATTTTACAGTTGTGTGTTGGCTGTACAGTATGATGGGGAGGGTTGCCAACCAAAAGTGATACTACACTATTCAGCATTTAGTTTTAGCTCATTTTTAGCACACCAAGGGTTTTACTAGGGAGAGTTCATTCAGAAGAGTTTGGGTGTCATGCACTGTGACTTAACAACAATCACCAGTTTACAGTTGTCTTATAACTTTGTTAGCCAGAGGTCTTGATTTTCCACTTGGATATCAGAAGTAAATATCACTACTAGTCACTTTCATACTTACAGATGAGGCACCTGCAAATTGTACCATGTGGGTGCTGTCTTTCTGCCAGTTTGCTATCCATCATACAGATATGGTATTGATTTTTAAACCAATTAGCTTTTATAAGGTGCCAGTAAGCAGAATGGTGTTAAAGTCATTCACCAGGTCAAGATATACCACATACATTGCATGGCCATCATACTTCTGTAACCTTTTTGAAGAAGTTTACCAGGTTAAATAGGCAGCATATACCCTTCACAAAGTCAGAAGAAACTGTTGGTGAGGGGGTCAATTCAAACAAGAGTCCTGTTATCATAATTTATTAGGTTAGTTATAATACACCCACCCCATGGTTTTGCAGATGAGGGCTGTAAGGCTGTTGTAAGGCCACTCTTATGGTATGATTATGTGAAAAGTTAAAGAAATAATAACTACACTATCACATTCCCACAAAAGCCACAGTGACCCTCTGTGCATAGTACCTCTGAGGTTAATTGTGAGGAAAATTTGAGAAATAATGACCACACTTCCCTCAGTCCCAAAAAGGTTGTAGTGACTTCTGTGCACACCTCTGAGGTTTGATTACAAGAAGAATTTAAGAAATAAGAATCTCATTGTTCCCAGGCCAGCCATCCACATACACACAGAAGTTATAGCAACCTTCTGTGCACACTTCTGTAAAACAGGTGTGTAAAATAGGTGGGTGTAGGACAGAAGCCCTCAATAAGCTTGTGTCAAACTCCACTTCTACAGCCTGATTTGTGGATGCTGCCTAATATCTAGATGTTCTATGATGCATTTTATGTCTTATTTTTGAAAGATAATGACTTGTAGTGTATAGATCACTATAATTATGCTCTGAACTTGGGGAAATTCATGCTTGTTAAGCATCTTTTTGATGTAAGAAAGGTGCTTAACAAGCTTTTCTTAAGTACCACTTACTACTGTTAAGTTCTAGTCACACACTAGAGCACTAACATCAATCAGATCACCACAAAAGAGCCATAGGAAGCTGTTAAACACTTCATTTGGAGTTTTTTCTAAAGTAAGACTGACGTTTTAACCTTCCAACACAAATGAACTATTTCAGCTTCCCACCACTCTTTTGTGGTGGTATATTTCTGTCTGGCAGAGTAAGTGTGTTACAGAAGTACTGAACTTTTCTATGTTTGAACATATGGCTATGTAATCACATGCCATGCAGGTGCAACATTAGCTTCATGTGTACATTTCTATGAAATTTTTGTGCAATAATTTCAAATGTAACTCATATTCCTTGAGCCCCCAAACATCTCTAATGCTCAGGTGAGAACTGCTCTCCAAGGCGAAAAACACAGCATCCATGGGACCAGATGGTGTCCCCGGTTGTGTGCTCCACGAACTCAATGAAGAATTAAACCCGCAGTTAGATCAGCTGTTTAATCTTAGCCTCACCTCAGGATACGTACCCAAGGAATGGCATACGGCAACTGTGGTCCCACTTCACAAAGGCGGTGCCTCCACCGACCCTGGAAATTACCGTCCCATCAGCTTGACAAGCCTGATCTGCAAAGCTATGGAGAGGATCATAAATGAACCCCTAAGTAAAGACATAGGGGACTTGCAGACTTTGGATCCAACCCAGTTTGGCTTTGTCAAAGGCAGATCATGCCTTTTAAATTTGGTTGACTTTTTCGAAACAGTCACCAAGGCCATTGATGAGGGAAAGGCAGTCCACACAGCCTACCTCAACCTGGCAAAGGCTTTCGACACAATACCCCACACAGGTATCATTGAAAAACTCATCAGCTTAAATGTTAACCCATACGTCACAAGATGGGTAGCAAACTGGCTAAGGACAGAACCCACAGGGTGAGAGTTGCTGGCGCCATGTCAGACTCAAAGCCTGTCACAAGTGGTGTCCCACAGGGCTCAGTCCTGGGCCCACTCTTGTTTGGCATCTACTTTTCAGAAGTACAAGCAAACACAGGAGGGTTATGGCTGACAAAATTTGCAGACGACTGCAAACTGGGTGCCATAGTCGAGAACACATCTGACACAGATATCCTTCAAAAGGGTCTCATAGAAACGGATAACTGGTGCCAGAGCCATGGACTAAAGTTAAACGCCAAAAAATGCATAGTCATACCCTTCGAAAAACAAGGTTACCCTAGCTACCATATAGGTGGCAATCCACTGAGCACAGAAGAGGTTATCAGGATCTGGGGACCCAGGTTGACAGTAACCTTCGCTTGACACTCACGCCGCCAAAGTAGTTAGGAAGACCTTCTACATTGCCCACCTGATCATGAAGGATTCACATCTAGATCAAGGGAGGTCATCGCCCCCTGTACTCATCACTCATCAGACCAATGATTGAATACAATGCCCATTCGGAATGTATCTGACCCGACACCTGCAGCAACTGGAAAGGCCCCAAAAGTTCCTCACCAAAAGGATAAAGGGTCTCAAAATATGTCTTATGCTGCCCGACTGAAGGAACTCCAGCTCTATTCAGTCGCCACCGCCTGCTCAGAGGTGACCTGTGCCTGACATACAAGGCCATGTCCAACCCAGAATTGATGAACATGCTTCACCTCAAAAATCTAGATCCCTCAGAACTACAAGGCGGAGACTTAAACCTTGACACGGTTATTAATAGGACGTGTTGGAGGGACAGATTCATCACCCAGAGACTCCCATGCTGTGGAACAAAACCGCACATGTGAGGCAGAGCACCTCGCTGGCCTTGTTCAAGAGAAATCTTGACCAATGGATGGGAGATCGCAGATATACCCCAGGGATTACCTCAGTGTCACTGCTTGACAGAGGCACAGCAAAATAATGGGCATAGTATCCTTCAAACTAAAGGGGTGGCGAAAGCCACAAAACTCTGGGCTAGGCTTATAAATGCCCTTGGGCAGATAGCCTAGTATGAACCTATGAACCTATATCCCACAAGTGACACCACAAATGTGATGCCCATGCTCTGGCCCAGCAATCAAGGAACCTCAATCCTCACCATTAACACTAGAGAGGGCGTCTCATATATGAGGAAAGGATAACAAATACACACAGTGAAGTGCAATTTCCCTTAAGAGCACACAGAAATCACAGTCAGTCTGGAGCTGGTTACTTCCTTGCTCTCCAGGTCCCCAATAAAACTCCCTACTGGCACAGCTATAGGGTCCAGATCTCAGCTTAGTGGGCAAGCTAAAACCTCTAGCACCCTCTCTGTCCAACCAGTGCTGCATGTCCCTGCCCAAGTAGCTGACACACACACACACACACACACACACACACACACACACACACACACACACACACACACACACACACACACACACACACACACACACACTTTGAGAAGAGCTTATACAACCACACAGACACTCCTGGGGAAGGCTGGCACAGTTTCACCAGCTATGCCCCTTTCTCCCAGACTGTATGGTAGTTCCACTTGCCACCACCCACTAATACTTATCAGCTACTCAAAGGCCCTTAAAAGGGTGTCCAATTATTACTGTGCAATATTATTATCCAATTGGCAGTTGTGACTAAACAGTCAAAGCTTATTAGAGTGACTTGGTACAGGATCCTTATATACATGCAATTTACTCTTAGAGCTTAACTTATCTCTACACAAAACAGACACAAGTAAAAGGTTTTAAAATATTTAATAATAAATAAAGCCACAAGACAATACTTTCTACTACACAGTGCTAGTCAAGAGTTCAGAGATCTCACAGAAATACTTAAAATAAATCAGTAGTACAGTTTTGACATCACAGACAAACACTTAGTCTAATCTTTCTAGTTCCTAGCTATTTCTAAACGAAAACACAAGTCTAAGATAACTTACATATTAGCAAAACAGTACTGTGAGTTGGATGATCAAGACAAAAATGCTTAATGCCTTCTGATTCTCTCTGTTTAAATTGCTATTGCAGTCCTGATTCATATTATATCCTTTTTTTACACTTTCCTGGTGTTCCCAGGCTGACAGAAACTGCATTTACATTATTTTACACTTAGGCAGAAACCAGAGGAATAAAGGACATTCCACATGTAAATTCTGGTAATTAACTTTGGCCTTAAAACAATAGGCAGGAAGCCTTCATCTAGCCAGGCCAGACACGAACTGTAAACATCAAAGACAGCCATGAAATAATTTCAATTTCAAAGGACAGACAAGAAATGCTTGACCGAGCTTTCTTTACAGCAGAGGGCAATGTTGCATTGCTTTGAGTTTAACATTTCACAGCATATACTTTTATTTAAGAAAACAAGCCTGTAATTCAACATTCATATTTACAAATGACAGAATTATGTATAAAATCCTATCTGGCTAGGCTGGCAGCCTTCACAACAGGTCATGGGAGTGAGCCATAAAAACAGTTTAGAGTCATAGATATTCCAAGGCCAACACATTTTGTGACCATTCATACTCCGTCAGTACCATCCCATAGGTAACATGCCTTTTTTCCAGGAGTGCCTTACCAGTAACCTAGAGTAAATTTGTGGATACCCGCCCAGTCACTAGTTTATCTTTAAAGCGAGATAGTGAATCACACAGTTTGACATGTTGTGGAACTTTATTCCAAAGCTTTGGGAGGTGCCATCTTATAAGCAAGCCACTCCACTGTGCAGTAATTATCTGTTGGTGAAGATTTAGGACACTGATTCTAGTATTGGTGGAGATACTGGACTTATGGAGAAGCAGGAGGTACAGGACAACTGGGGCTCTAATGGTGCAGTAAGAAGGACAGACCTCCCCTCAAAGGTCTGTAAGACACTGAAGAAAAGGACAGAGTTTCTAGTTCATCTTCATAGCTCAGGGATTTAAGGCCTGTGCTCTTTTTGTTTAGGAACCTTTAGAGTTTTGCTAAATGTTTGATATGATTAACGAGATAAACCTTAAAGAGGGCATTGTGCTTGATAATTGTCCTGATCAATGCTGAGTATAAGGGAGTGATTACCTATTTAGACCATAAGGATATTCCTTTGGCAATTAGGTCAGCTAAATAAAAAGATTTCCTGACAACTGTTGTCATGTAACTAGGTCCCTGACAAGTTTTTCATTTTGTAGTTGTGTGTTGGCTGTACAGTATGATGGGGGGAGGGGTTGCCAACCAAAAGTGATACTACACTATTCAGCATTTAGTTTTAGCTCATTTTTAGCACACCAAGGGTTTACTAGGGAGAGTTCATTCAGAAGAGTTTGGGTGTCATACTGTGACTTAACAACAATCACCAGTTTACAGTTGTCTTATAACTTTGTTAGCCAGAGGTCTTGATTTTCCACTTGGATATCAGAGAAGTAAATATCACTACTGGTCACTTTCATACTTACAGATGAGGCACCTGCAAATTGTACCATGTGGGTGCTGTCTTTCTGCCAGTTTGCTATCCATCATACAGATATGGTATTGATTTTTAAACCAATTAGCTTTTATAAGGTGCCAGTAAGTGGAATGGTGTTAAAGTCATTCACCAGGTCAAGATATACCACATACATTGCATGGCCATCATACTTCTGTAACCTTTTTGAAGAAGTTTACCAGGTTAAATAGGCAGCATATACCCTTCACAAAGTCAAACTGTTGGTGAGGGGGGTCAATTCAAACAAGAGTCCTGTTATCATAATTTATTAGGTTAGTTATAATACACCCACCCCATGGTTTTGCAGATGAGGGCTGTAAGGCTGTTAGGACTTTAACTACCCAGGTTAGTTGTAAGGCCACTCTTATGGTATGATTATGTGAAAAGTTAAAGAAATAATAACTACACTATCACATTCCCACAAAAGCCACAGTGACCTTCTGTGCATAGTACCTCTGAGGTTAATTGTGAGGAAAATTTGAGAAATAATGACCACACTTCCCTCAGTCCCAAAAAGGTTGTAGTGACTTCTGTGCACACCTCTGAGGTTTGATTACAAGAAGAATTTAAGAAATAAGAATCTCATTGTTCCCAGGCCAGCCATCCACATACACACAAGTTATAGCAACCTTCTGTGCACACTTCTGTAAAACAGGTGTGTAAAATAGGTGGGTGTAGGACAGAAGCCCTCAATAAGCTTGTGTCAAACTCCACTTCTACAGCCTGATTTGTGGATGCTGCCTAATATCTAGATGTTCTATGATGCATTTTATGTCTTATTTTTGAAAGATAATAACTTGTAGTGTATAGATCACTATAATTATGCTCTGAACTTGGGGAAATTCATGCTTGTTAAGCATCTTTTTGATGTAAGAAAGGTGCTTAACAAGCTTTTCTTAAGTACCACTTACTACTGTTAAGTTCTAGTCACACACTAGAGCACTAACATCAATCAAATCACCACAAAAGAGCCATAGGAAGCTGTTAAACACTTAATTTGGAGTTTTTTCTAAAGTAAGACTGACGTTTTTAACAGCACGAATGAACTATTTCACAGCTTCCCACCACTCTTTTGTGGTGGTATATTTCTGTCTGGCAGAGTAAGTGTGTTACAGAAGTACTGAACTTTTCTATGTTTGAACATATGGCTATGTAATCACATGCCATGCAGGTGCAACATTAGCTTCATGTGTACATTTCTATGAAATTTTTGTGCAGTAATTCCAAATGCAACTCATATTTCACTATGTACATCCTGTGTCACAGAATTGCTTCTGTCATAGTAGTAGACAGCTAAAAACTGCCCTTTTAGATCACTTAGTGCTTCTTTTGCTTTCTGCCCCAGCAGCTTTCAGCATCTTCCGACACCCCTGGGGAAATATCTCTCCATCTTCTCACTTTCTGACAGTCCTATAATTAAAAAATAATAGTAAAACTTGTAACATGTATGTTTGGCGGTTGGTGCTGAGATTAAAGGTTCTGAGATGTTTATGTCTTGCTTGCTGCAGTCTATGGTAATAGGTTTGAGTCCTTATAGTATGAGAAGAGAAGAAAAGTGAAAAGGAGAGAAGGACAGTGTGTTAGGTGATATGAACTGTGCTAAAGGAGGAGCATTGAGCTTGGATTAAGAGGCGATTTTTGAGTCACATTCTTAAATTTGGATTAAGTGTTGATTTTATTTAGGTTGATGAGGATAGCCTGTCAAAGAATATACGCCTGAGAGAAGAATGCATGTGCAGTGCTGTAGTGTTTGGCTTGAGGAGTTTTTTTTTTTTGTATATGAAGGGGACTAAATGTCTGGAGCTAAATGTACAGAGTTGGGATCCTAACAGTGGGTTAGATCTCTGCTTTAAGGGTAACCATTTTCTAGGGTGATGCAGCTTTGTTCATGAAGGGGTGAGTTTGCAATGAACTGGCAGATGCTGTTGCAGATTGTCTGGTGTGTGTGGTGGTGCTTTTCTTGGAGCCAGATGCGAAAATGCGTAGTCCATATTCTAGCTGAAACAGGAGAAGTCCTTTGTCTATGTCTGCTCTGGCTGGTTGAGATAGAAGGAGGGAAATTCCTTTTTAACCCGGAAGAGGACGGAGTTTATTTTTGTTCTTACTCTATCTGCATGGAAAAGATGCTTAGAGACTGATCAAGCCATAATCCTAGGTATTTAAAAGTGGAGGTTGTATAAGTCAAAGATAGTTATAGAGCCCAGCACTTGATGAATATTTTGTGGTGTTCCAAAGAGCATAGTTTTGGTGTTGGAGGGGTTGGGAAGAAATGTATGGTTTAAGAGCCAGTGGAAGAGCTCATGTCCATCTGACTGGAGTTGGAATTGAATGTTGGTGTGAGAGTGACTTGATCAGTAAATGACCATGTAATTTGCATACAGGATGAGTGGAAGAAGGGAAGGTCACAAGGACATTTGTTAATGAATATGGAGAACAGGAGGGAGAAGGTAGTGGTCAATGAGTTCAAATGCCTTTCTTAGCTCTATAAATAGAGCACCTGTGAGGAGGGCTTTATCAGTGCTTTGCAGAATGTCATCAATTAGGGATCAAAGTGTTGTCATAGTACTTCATCCAGAACAAAGTCCATGCTGTTTGGAGGAGTGCAGGAGGTACTGCTGGATGTGGTGCGAGAATTGGGTGTACACTAATTTTTTCTCTAGAAGTTTGCTCAGAGTTGAGGGGATGCATATTGGGATATGGATATAAGATGGGAGATGACAGATTTGGACTCAGATAAAGACCCAACACATTCAACACAATATTTGTAGTGAACCAGAAGTGGAAAAGAAGCTAGAAATGAGGAAAGAATCCAAATGGCATTCCTAGACTTGGAGAAAGCATATAACAAGGTCCTAAGAAAGCTAATTTGTGCAGCCTTGTGATGGTTCAAATTCCCAGAAAAATTGGTAGAACTAGTGCAAGCTATGTACAAAAATCTAATGATAAAAGTACAGGCAGTTTCCACAGTCTTATTGAGGTTCCTAGTGGAAATACTTGTGCACCAGGGTTCAGCTCTGAGCCTACGGCTGCTCATACTGGTAATGGATTACATTAGCAAACAGGTTTAAGGGGACAGATCAACAAAGCTGTTGTATGCAGACAATGTCAAAATACAAGCAGTCTCTGAACAGGAATTTCAGCAAATGGCAGGTGCATGGAATGCAAAATTGAAGGCACATGAGATAAAACGGAGTACAGACAAGATAGGCGTAATGGCAGCAAATGGGAAAATCAGAAGAATCTGAACATTGAGATAGAAGGAAAAACAATGGAAATGTTTAACAGTTTCAAGTATGTGGGAAGAGTGGTTGAAGTGAGGGGTAATCTGAATGAAGAGATCAAAGCTAGAATTCTGGAGAGGCTGCAAAAACGGCACAGAATGACAGGGCTATGTGACAGAAGAATGTCAAAGATGCTTAAAAGTAATATATGCAAAAGAGTGGTGTGACCAGTATTTCGGTATGGTACAGTAAACGGGACAGTGATGGCACAGCAGCTGAAGAAGCTAGAGATGATGAAGTAAGAATCCTTGAGATGGGAAGTATGATGTGTACTATGGGAGAGATGAAGAAGTGATAACATCAGAGCAGAAGCTAAGGTCATACCTCACAAGTGTACCTCATTATGAGGAACGTACCTCATTTGGGGTCTTAAAAAGTTCATGTTCCTTGAAGTTCCACATTGAAATGGTCTGTCACACATTCAGTGTTAGGACGTTTTTAACTGACATGCATGATAAATAGAAATAAATCATATTAATGCAATAAAAGATCTTTTTTATAAATAAAGGCATCATATTTTAACCATCATATGGCCTTCCTAGTTGAAGTTGTTAGTAAGCCGTTAGTACCTGTTCCACATTTTTCCAATTTGTTTCATATTATGAGGGCTAGTGTTCCTCATTTTGGAGGTGGAAGGTTGTGAGCTATGGCTAAGGTAACTCCAATTCCAGAGAAGGTCAAAAAGAACAGATTACAGTGATTTCAGCACCTGTGCAGGAAAGCAGATCATCTGGTGAAGTAGATTTAGGAGAGACAGGAAGAATGTAGAAAATGAGATAACTATCAAAGATATGGCTGGATTGTGTGAGATAAGACCTGTGACAGTCTGGTATGACTGTCTAAGAAGGTATGAGAGTGACACTAAATCGAGAGATGTGGTGATGGTTGATGTAACACCCCAGCCCCATGTAGAAAATTGGAAAAGGGGGGTTGATGATGATGACCAATGCTGTCAGTAAATTATGGTTACTGTATGCTACAGTCATAAGTACATCACATTATAATTTTCAGCCGGAACATTCAGGATACAAGCAGGAACTTAAAAGCCTTTTCCTGACAAGGTACTAATATTTTCAATTAATTTGTCTTGAGTTCTATAAATGTGACTGAAAAGCACAAAAGGAAATGGATAACATTAATCTTTCTGAAGTGAAAGGACCATATTGCACTAGGCTTAAATACTCTGACAGAAGTCATGTACTAATGGAAGAATGTTGGCTGTCCATATGCACTGTGTACTGTATCTGAACAGACTTGCACAGCATTTCCCTTTTCCATACACTACAATGTAAATCACACTAATATATTAAGGTAATAGCTGGCAGTGCTTCTGTCCTTTTATTTACACAAACATCAACACTCTGCAGGAATCCATGACAGACACTTGGAATTAACTGTAGTGATTACACCACTAATGAACACAGAGAGTTCAGATACTGCATTTCAAAAGACCACACATACTAAACAATTAGCACTTAGCTGCTTGATTTGTCATCATTATACAACAATAGATATAAATAATCTGTGTTAGCCAAAAGTAATTTATTCAACCAGCAAGCCTCCTTTGAAACTTTAAACTCTACAATGTCATGTTGGCATGACTTAAAAGAGCAAACGTCCTTTTTCACCTTACCTGTGTCATCTATCTAACCAGAATACCTCTGTAATTCTCCGTTATTTATGACATATAAAACAAAAATCAGAGCTCTAGCTCTGCATAAAACTTATCAAGCCACCATAAGTGTTTAGTTAATACTCAGTTAACATTTTCCAAAATTTCCAGTTAAACAGTGTAACAGAGGCAGACTGATTCAACAAAAGGCTGTATTGCTTCCAGTACTATGCACACTAAGACGTTAAAACTATCATTCTTTATCTTTCCATCGTACCTGTCAACTGTACGGATTTTCACAGAATGTCCAGATTTTTGTTTCATATTTTTGGTCCATTTTTCATAAAACTGTGATTTTCTGCCCAGTCATTAAAGATTGAAATCAGAAAATGACAGACATTTGAGTTTCATATTTCGTACCCTTCAGACAATTCATGCTAACACAAAACCTGTCATGCTATCAACTTTCTAAGTTTGTAAGAGCAATATTCAAAAAATGTCCCTATTTTTGGGCCTTTCCTCCATTATTTATAGCTTTGCCCAGATTTCTTCCCCTAAGAAGTTGAGAGGTATGATTCACATTTTATGCAGTATGGATTTATTATATTCACATTTTCTTGTGAAAAAAAGCCTTTGAGTTCTGTGAACAGAGTCAAGATACAAATATTCCATCACAGCAGGCTTCCATCCTGAAACAGGTCTAAAAGTCTTCAAAACTTGTAAACTTAAAAAACTGAATTTATTCAGCTTCATATTTCAGTCTTTCATCTCAAAATGCAACTACAACGTTTGAGCTAAACCAAGTTAAAAGCATATGCAGGGGTGGTGGTAGTAGCAATCTGTTGCAGCTTTGAAAGCTGTCTAGTTAAGCATCACCCCTGCATACTTTAAGACTAAATGACTTTTCCTAAGTGAATCACAAGCACAATATCATTGTGGAAATTTGGCAACCAGACCAAAGGTGAGGCAGTATGGCCTAATGCAGTGATGGAGAACCTTTTGGGATCGGTATGTCAAAGGTTTGGAAAATGTCTATCTTGACTCTGCTGGCGTGTCACCCCCCCCCCAGAACAAAAGACAGACAATTGTTTACATAGTCATTTATTTAAGAAATATAGTCCAGTCATGTGTGCTGCTATGTATTATAAAATAAAACAAAAATCAGTTACTTACAATAGAGAAAATGATTTGCGCACTGATAATTGGGGTTAAAACAGTGCACCAAAAAATTACCCCACTTTTAATAGTAATTTTGAATTGAACTGAAAAAAATATGGAACACATTGCATTTGATTTGATTAACATCATTAATGACTTTTTTGTTGGTGAGTTTTAATAGATAAGTGCAGAGTCACGTGTTTCTTGTATTTTTGGTCATTCAGTTTATTTGGTAACTCGGGTGTTGGTGAACGCTGGTGTGTCACCCAAAATATTGTAGTGGGTCACCTCTGACACGTGTGTCATAGGTTCGCCATCACTGGCCTAATGACACACTAGTTTCTGTTTAACCCCAGATTATAAAGCATTTGTAGAACCAGTTGTCGATTTGAGTCAGCAATTGCAACAAAAGGGCTACTATTTAGAAAAATTGTAGCAGATAATTTTAACACTATATCACAAAATTCACTGGAAAAAATCTATAAACAGTTGAGAGATGTTGGAAGTGCACTTGTTGGCAAAACTGCAACATTCACTGCCAGTGCTAAATTACACACACGCTGACATTTAGAAATGTGCTGGAATGTTTTAGTTGCCAACACTACAACTCTTACTGTCACTTACTCATACAGAACATACAGTAAAGGAAAGAGTACTCTTCCTCATTTACCTTGCCAAAATGGATCTCTGGATGGATATTTGCAGCTGGGATGGCAGCTACAGAAAAGGGCTCTATGTTCAGCTATCAAAAAGGATACAACTCGAACAGCTAAATTTTGAATGAGACACAGTGAAAGAGAAAGTTAGCGAACAACGAGAACATTGAAAATAAATCCATTGAATGGCCATAGTTGACCAACATCACAAACACAACCAACCAATGTGGGGGGCTGTGCCATTCACCCCCTAACTATATATACCAACTCTGAGATCACACTACAGTGGGAAATAGGGCAAATTTAAAAGGTTTCCCTTCATTTACCTTATGCATCATGTTACTTCCTGGTTGTTGGCCAACTATGCCCATTTGATGCACTTAGTTTCAATGTTCTTGTTATTTGCTAATTTAGCTGTTCGAGTTTTATCCTTTTCGGTATCCTAACATAGACCCAGAAAAAAGCATCTGGTTAGTGAAGCTTGCAGACTTGCAGCCTAATAACCTGGGATAACTAATTATGGACCACAGAGCATATTGTAGCTATTTCTGAAATTAGTATAAGAAGGTACAAACAGCTTCACTATTTACTGTCACTTCCCATTCCATGCTCACTGGCACAGATCTTGCTGATACGGCACCAGCTACAGTCACTTTCAATAGGGGCTCCACAAGTTGCTATAGACTGCATTTACTTAAAAAGGCAAGTAAATAAAAAGAAAATGACTCATGGCACCCCTGCTCAAACAGCTCCAACCCTAGTCATAAGCCTTGAGTAGCTGCATGGGTAGCCCATAGTATAGTATGCCACTGTCAGTACTCAACACATATCCAGACTTTGGAAAGGCATTTGGCACAATACCACACTCAGGTATCATAGATAAGGTGTTCCAGCTAAATGTTAATTCCTATGTAATTCATTGAATAGCAAATTAGTTCACAAAATGAACCTAGGAAATTAGGGTGGGCTGTTCTACCTCTTCAAAAGACCTGACACTTGTGGTGTACCCTAGGCTTCAGTCCTTGGGTCACTCCTCTTTGGCATTTTCATCTGGGAGGTCAAAGCTACTGTTAACGTTTGGCTGACCATGTTTGCAGATGGCTGTAAATTTGGTGTCATCATAAACTCCCCAGAAAACACCAAGATCATCCAAGCGGGTCTTTCCCAAACCAGTAACTGGTGTCAAAACCATGAACTAAAACCAAATGCCAGGATAGGTATAATAAAAGTATAATGGCATCCTTCAGCAAGCAGGACATCCTTTCTAGCTATCAGCTTGACAACACACCTCTAAAAATTGACTAAGTAGTTAGGGACTTGGTATCCTATGTAGATAATGAACTGTCCTTTGATCAACATGTATCCATTATTGTAAGAAAATCCTTTTTTTATGCATAGCTTATTAGCAAGGGTATGGCATTCAGGTCCAGGCATCTAATACTTACACTGCATTCTGCACTCATAAGGCTGATCACTGAATATAATGCCCCCTTCAGTAAGTACCTGTCCAAACATCTGACACAACTTGAATGCCCCCAGTGCTTTCTCACTAAGAAAATCAAGGACCTAAATCATAAAAACTATGAGGACCATCTCAAAGCCTTGTCCCTCTTCTTACTCTCATATAGGCTATGATGAATAAACACCTTGGTTTCATATTTGTAACAGTATTGTCTTTATTTAAATTTAGTGTCACTTTATAAAGATCGAGTGTTATATGTAATAACTACATTTTCCATAAAATTATGGTACCCTTGTTGTTTCATAAAAAGATGAATTTATCAGAACTATATAATCTTTAAGTTCAAACTTCTGAATGCTTTTTTCAGTTAAATGCATTTCTCAGTAGAATACTACATCTCAGCTATTGGGTCAAAAATGTTTCCTTGAACTCTCTCTTTTATTACCATTGTTTAGGCAATTAATATTTAAAGACAAAATTGAGAAATTTGTAATTCATGTTTTGATTGTGTTTCTTCATTTGATTTATATACCCTGTGATAAACATTGCTTGTTCTACTGATCAAAAATAAATTGCATAACTGAATTGTCATAAAGATATAAAAATATTTATGAATGTGAACTACTGTGAACTAACAAACATGCCATACATTAATAAAAAGGAATTTAGTAATACTAATTGTAAAACAAAATCCAACCCTTATTAAGAAAACTCAGATGTATTTTCCATACCTCTCAACTCTACAGATTTCCCAGAATGTCCAGATTTTTGCCTCATATTTTTGATCCATTTTTTATAAAATAGTGGTTTTCTAGTAAATTATTGAAAACTGAAGTTACAAAATAATGACAAACATTTGAGTTTCAGACTTCATACCCTTCAGAAAATTCATGCTAATGCAAAACCTGTCCCTATTTTTGGGCCTTTGTCCCAATTTCATTTATTGCTTTGTTCAGATTTTTTGCTCTAAGAGGTTGAGAGGTATGGTCTTTTCTGATTAGGAAATGCCGAACAGACTACCCACTAACTCAACCAAATCCAGCTATCCAGCACTCTGTTATCATTCTAACCACAGATGATTCTGTAAATAACAAGAAAAGATTGGATCTGTCATTCTACTTCCCAGTATCAGATATTTATGACTACACTAAAAATAAAGGTTCCTCAAAAGAAGGGGAAGAGGAATATATAGAAAGAGTGGCTAAAGAAGAATAATTATTGTTGTATTTTCCATCTGATTTATTGATTTATTCGTTATTTATTATTTTTCTGTATTAAACTCATTCATGCATCAAGCATTACTCACTGTAAGCCCCTCAACTATGTCATAGTTATAATATTATATAACATTCTAACCATAAAATAAGCTCCACAGTATATTTTGAATGATGTTTTCCTTCTTATGTTTTATTTGTTAGACACATTTTCTGTTTTCTTAAGTATTTTGTTGTACATGTTATCTATAAAAAGATTCCTAACATACATTTTCTGTTATTAAAACATTTGACATTGAATAGAACAATTATGTTTCTAATATCATTATATTTTATTCTTTTTATAATATTTATCTATACAAATTCATGATTTATTGGCATTGTTAACATCCTTGAAATTAAATGCAATACTTGCAGATTTTTAATCAAACATAAGCATACATAGAAACAAACAGTATTTCTGCACGTGAAAAGGAAATAATAATATAATAGTAAAGGTAGCGAAGAGAGAAAAGGACAATAGTGGCTGACAATTGATATGCACTACTTATTTTCTTATATAAAATAAACTTAGTTTCTGTGCTGACTTACTTGTTATTCATTCTTCTTTCTGATCTCTGCGGTCTGTCTTTCCACTTCTGAATCATGTTCTTTATTCTTTCAGATTATCTGTTGTGTATGCAAAAGTCAATTACATATTTTATCAAGCAATCAAAAAAATTCCCTCAGTACTAATACCTGTAATCCTTTCAATATTTATATAAGATATATATTATTTTACTGTTATAAAGATGTTAACATTTATCAGATGCATGCTATATAAATTGAATGTACATAAGGAAATCCAGTCTTCATAACAATAAAATAAAAACTTATAATATTCATTTTAGTCATTCTACAGGTATGTATGTAGCTATTTATTATTTATTTAATTTTGTGTATCAGTCACTTCACTAGAATTATATGTAGTCTG
This sequence comes from Protopterus annectens, assembly GCF_019279795.1. Classification (NCBI taxonomy): domain Eukaryota; kingdom Metazoa; phylum Chordata; order Ceratodontiformes; family Protopteridae; genus Protopterus; species Protopterus annectens. The sequence goes on from NC_056741.1 coordinate 839,320,232, forward strand.
AAACAATACGTTTCCCATGTATCAGTTTCTTCTTATGCAAACACATATCATTTCCATTATGAGAAATGCATCTTTAACAGTAATAAATAGCAGAAACAAATGTCTAATGATAGTATTTTCTGCAAATGTTTTTAGCTTTAATACATACATTTAATTTATTAAGTATGTCATTCAAATTATGTTTTGCAAATACTATTATACTATCCAAATATATACATATTGAACAGCAATGTTTTCTTATATTGCTATGACGTTAACTTTATTTAACTGAATGTACATATATTGTAGTTAAAAAAGGTAGATTAGCTACTTATAATATGTAACTTTCATACTGTATACTGTCCTTTTCAATGATATACAGGCATCTGTTTGTCATACAAATGAGCTGCTAATAATTTGCATCTATCAATTTAGTGCATGATTTATTCTGCATCTGCTTGTCTACTGTAATGATTATGCTTTAGTCCCTCAACCTAGCAATTCTGTCAAATTAAATCTTTATATTGTCCATGTAGATCAGTACCCATTTTCAATTGATAGAGATAGACAAACAACCTAACTTTTAGTTTTATGCAATGGTTATTGCAATATGTTAACATCTAGTTTTAACACAAAGTTTTGTAAATTCAACTTTTTATAAACAAACAGAATTTTAATTTTCTATAATCCTAAAAAGAAGTAGCAAATGGCAACAGAAGTAGATGTTAAAACAAACATAGACCAATCTTGGAGCAAAAAGCTGTCTCTACTAGAAATAGACAGTAAGCAAATGAATAAACAGAGAACCAGCAAAAGGGCATCAATATAAAACTTCTTTAAAAGATGAACAATAACAACATGAGTATAAATAAAACAAAAGTTGAGCGCTTTCGCACCTGCTCAGGGTGCTTCATCAGATTTAATTAAAACATAGATAAAATAACATTTAAATTCTATAAAACTTCTGCCTCAGACCCCATGATTTCAAAGCATGTCTTAAGGGGATATGCTCATTCAGCCCTCTACCTCTAGTTGCTTATAGCAGCATAATCCATTTAGTCTCTAGGCTCTCTGTGCAAGTCCTTGCATCATCATCCCTTTTCGTAGTAAAATACAACTCAAGAACCAAATATTTTACTAGGGGTAACTTGAGTTGGACACACACACACACACACACACACACACACACACACACACACACACACACACACACACATTCACTGACAGTGTAGTATGACAATCATCTCTTAGATCTGCTGTACTGACATATGCATAATTATATGCCCTGGAAAAGAGTATCGAGATATTCGGTTTAACAAAGTGCCGTATGAGAAGCACAGTCAAGTAGTTCCTTCATTATTCTCAAACTGTTATGTCAGATATGGCTGTCAGTCTGCTATCTGGTCCATGACTGATTCTGTTATATACTTTCATATACTGTCACTAGTCCATACTCAGAACTTATAAAATGGAAATATTTTAAGGAGATTTTGGGAAGGTCAAAATACTGAAGCTTTGGTTTTCTGAACAATCTCAGCAACTGTTTTTTTTTTTTTTTAATTAAACCTGAAATTGTCTATTTGCGTGTAACTTCATTATTCCTAGGTATTTATTATTACATACCCCTAACCGGGAAAAGCCGAAAGACACAACACAACAACTAACAGATTTAACTCTTGTGGCCAAAAAAAAACAGTCAGGGGGACTTGGCATAATAGTTAAGGTGCTTACTTCACAGAAACAAGCTGGAGAGTTTGAGTCTCATTCTTGAGAAATTAGCTATGCTTAAATGAACCAGAAAGACAACTATCCTAGTACTTACCTATGAACCTGTCCTTAAAAAAACAGAACAGATAGTAATATTTTTTGCCTTGCAGTTAAGTGCAGTCCTTCCATCTGCTACATATGACTTTAAGCAATAAAACACCTTAAAGAATTTTTCTAGTGTGGACTTTTAAGCCTCTATAATCCAAGTAATTATAAAACAAGTATTTGTCAATACTGGCTATTGGCTTGTATAGCACTGGCAATATTTCATTAGTATGTGATGGCAGAGTATGCTCTCTGTTGTATTTTGAAGTATAGTGATTACTTAAAACATAAAAAATATAGACCTAAATAAGACAGAAGAGTAATATATATATATATATATATATATATATATATATATATATATATATATATATATATATATATACACACACATATATATATATATATATATATATATATATATATATATATACACACACACACACACACACACACACACACACACACACACACACAGTTATTTTGTTGAAAGTTTACAAAGTAAAACTTGTTTATTAGCCTGAAACTGAATTCTTATAAGTTCCAACAGTCCAAGCATGTGCTTGTGGGAGATTGTGGTACAGAACGGAATGGGAATTTGCCCTTTCTCCACTCTTGTGCAATGTTGGAGTTAGTGTATATATATATATATATATATATATATATATATATATATATATATATATATATATATATATATGTATAAAGAGAAGGGGGTGGGGGGTGCAGGGAGGCTTGCCCTCCCACACACTTAAAACATACTTTTTATGTATTTTTTCAATTAGTTGAGTTTCAACCATTTGGGGTCAATACTTTGTGATTCTAGCATGTAATTGTTTGATTAATGCTGTACACCAATAGATCGATATACATATGTTATAATGATATAGTGGAAAAATAAAAAAAAAAAATAATAGGAACTAAGACACTAATCCTTTTGGCTGAATTCATATTACATCGGATTTGTTTTTATTGGTGTGGAATGTCTTGCATTGCGTAGGGTGCCCCTGATTCTACACAGGGTACAAATACTGGATGACTCTGCTGAAGAAAGGGAAACAATGTTTTCAGCATACAGGAAAGGGGCAATAAAGGAATTGAATAAGTCAGCAAAGGTATGAGTTTCAGCTTTCTATTGACATATTGTGCTGACTCTAATGAATTAAAAGAGTAATAGACAGGTCATGAATGCAAACTTTATTGAAAAATGCATACCATATAAATTATCCTTTTTAAAATAAATCAAGAACACCTCTGCAATGTATTTACAATAATTGGTTAGTGCCTTCGTTATCTAGAAAACTAGGCACGACAGTAAATGTTTACTAGTCTAGCATAAAGCTGGAATCAATTCTGCTTTGCTTTAATTAGCTCTGTAAGCTTCTATAAGTGTCACACTATCTACAGTTTCTTAAGAAACTTGATGAGGGCAGTGGCTGCATTGTCAAACAATAAGAGGATTCCCTTTTTTCTGCAGATAGCAAGATAAAAATGTGAAAAGCTCCACTTCACCTATATGCAAATATGGTTACGTGTGATCAGGCAGTGCTGGTTTCTAGTTCCACATATATGAAGCTAGTGAAGCAACCCATATAAACTATGCAGAGATGAAACGTAAAATTGACTAAGAAGTATACAAAAATTTGTGAACCTTTTGCATGTGTGCAACTGCTACCTTTGTTCATAAGTTCTCAGGTATCTTCATAAGACTTTCTAGTTTGAAGGCAAGTGCCACTTTGTACTAATATCGTAAGACTTCATGGCAACAGCATGTATGCACTCAGGCTCAGTGCAACTGGCTAGCAGCTTAAAGCAACTTTAAGAGCAGCCTTACTCTGCAGGTGTCCTTTTATAGACACCAGTTTACGGCTTTTATACGTACGGAGATGGAATGGGTAGGAAAGAAGGAAAAAAGGGAAGAAAGCAGACCAGGGGAGCACAGTGGGACGGCATAACAGGTTTGTGCTGAACAAGAATGGAAGGTTTGTTTTTTGGGGTGAGAAATATCCCTTTTTCTGAAATATAGGTGAGAGAAGATGGTAAAGAAGAAGGGACAGGAAGGGAAAGAGTGAGGGTTAGGGAAGATTTAAGGGTAATGACAAACATATAAACCCAAACAAGATAGACAGGTAGGTAGTCGCTTAGTAGGCTGGGTTCACAAACAGAAAGGAAACAGAAGGGAAGACAAGAAAAATGAGGATGGACAAATGATGGCCGTAAGGAGTTGTGGAAATGCACAAGGAGTGGGTTTGATACAAAATTGTGGATCTAAATATGATGGTAGATGGGGGGAAACAAGACCACTGCTAATCTCATCCCAGTCCAGAGGCCCTCATACAGAGCTCTGCCCAGAGGGTTTTTGGCAGGCAGACCCTAATGATGAGGGTTTCAAGACATCCAGTGGCTCAGTGATTGAGGCTGACCAAAACAGTGAGTCTTGTACTCAATGCAGGAGACCTTCATGTGGGCCCCACCACCTCACTAAAGCCATTGCAGTCTTTACCTGTTCCTGAAGCTCAGGCTACTAGTTTTCAAAGCTGGTGCACTTTGGACTGCCCACAAGAGAAGAGCTACAACTTTTGCCCTGTGAAGCAGTCCTCTAATAAGTGGGGGTGGTCTCTTCCTCACTATAGATGACTATAATGGATGTGCACCAGGCTCTTTTGGATTTGTAGAGGAAGATAAAATAAGAGCAATAAGTCATAAGTAGCAGAATGCAATAGCTCTTATGTTACAGTAGTAAATGATATAAGTAGCATTCTGATTTATGTGACAATACCAAATTATAATCCAGTATAATAATCCAATATGGTAATCTATGAGCAATCACTAAATTATCTTACATCATACCAGTACACATAATGTACATATTTTAAATATTGTAATGTACTGCTCATTGTAAATAGTAATGTGTAATGTACTTAAAAACTGTAATTCAGTGAAGGACTATTTTTTTATTACTGACAATTACTAATTTATTTGTTGGGCACAAGGATTACTTATGGGTTTGTAGGATCAACCTTGCCAACCTCCTGTGAAAGAGGTGGTAGTTAACTGCAGTCTTGTTCCATGCTTCAAAAGAAGACAAAACGAAACAAGTGAAATTATTGAAAATCTTTGTAGTGTTAATCACAAAATACACTTGCAATGGTTTCTGCAGTTTGATATGTAAATTTTAATGTATGACTTCATGATGATATAGTTCCCCTAACTGCAGATATATTGATGAGTACAGTAGGAATTACATGTGTTGTGAACATTCTCGCACACCCTATATTGTCTGACTTGTGTAGTTTTACATTTACCCATGCCATAACTAAAATAAATGTACATCTCAGCATACACCTCAACCTCTTAATACAAGAAGTATGGACAAAGTAAAAAATAATCGGGGACGGTGGGGGGGGGGGACAAAGGCCAACAAATTATGACAGATTTCAAATATTGCTCCTATAAAACTTAGGAAGTTGCTAGAAAAATAGATGTTGTGTTAGCATGTATTCTCTGAAGGATATGAAGTCTGAAACTCAAATATCTATCATTATTTTGTGACTTCAGTCCTCAGTGGTTTGCCAGACAAGCACAAATTTTATGCGGAATAGCCCAAAAAATATGAGGCAAAAATGTGGACAGCTGAGGTATACAACTAAGGACAGTAAGAAATATCCTTCTGTGTAAATGTTTTCTTGTCCCCCATCCAGTAAAGAAAATGTGTTGCATGGGTAACTTAGTTTTTAGGCCTGTCTAATATGCCTTATTGCAAAACGTTCATGTATTACATTAAGGTGTGCTTGTTTATTTCAATTGTTCTTCTCTGCCTATAGACTGCCTGACTTATGAATTCATCTAGTGTGCCCCTATCTTATTTATAAATGAAAATGTACCACTGTCTGCAGTTAAGGATCACATGTCTGTAAATGCCCTCCCCCAACCAAGAAAATATTTTGTATGTGGTTTTAATCAGTAGACCTAATTTTTATGCTTTACAACAAATTGTTCCTCCAGCACATTAAGATGTGTATGATTATTTTAGTATCCCCCCAACACACACACACACTCATGACATGATACTGTGAATACTATATTGATAAAGCCATGAAGAGTTGGGAAGTTTTCAGTACATCAGTAACCCTTTATAATTACAAAGAAAACTATTATAACAACAATAAAGAACATCAAAATATTGTTTAGGTGTATATATGTTATATTATTTGATGCTGATTGGTAATGCTGTCCACAAAGTTTGATCTGAGTCATACCTATCTGAATGTTTCTTTGCTGAAATGGACAAACTGCAAATTATCTATTGCAGTAGGAGTCATGACCAATAACTATTTCATAGTTCCTTTTTCTTCCCTGAATATGTGGCATGGTGCCGTGGATAGTACACTGCCAAAGTTATGAAGTATTGTGGAAGCTTTTGGTATATTAATAACCCTTTACAATTAAAAATTATTATGCAACAATAGAGAACATCAAAATAATCTTTAGTTTTTGTATGCTGACTGGTAATGCTGTGCACAAAGTTTATTCTGAATTACACCTGCCAGAATGTTTTTTTTTCTGCTGAAATGAACAAAATGCAAAATTTCCATTGCATCCTCACTCCTGAGCTATAACTATTTCATAGTTTACATAACACTCATTTGAAATAATTACTGAATGAGTGTCTGCTAAATAACTGTAAACAAACTGTAAGTTTGTCATTACCTCCACAGTATTTACCTATAACTACAACATTCTAACATATCTTAGTATTGAATTAACATTGACGATATTAGACTTACTGAAGAACGCTGTGTTGGGATTTCGAAACAGGCTTCTGGAGATCATGGGATGCCAACCACAGGCAAGGGTCATAGTGCAATGTGTTCCGAGGTTAATTATCGCTTGACTAGGTAGAAATTCACAGTCTAGTTCACTGCTAATTAAAAACCTTGCTCACATAAGTCACAGGACCTGTTGCATTGGAGGAAATCCTGCAGTTTTAGCTGGGAATGAGACAAGGAAAATGAACAAGCACAGAGAATGTATCATCTCAGTGTGTGTACATTCTCTAATTTGTGACAATAAGGGAAAACACTTTAAAGACCCTAATGCAATATTTAAATCTGTTTTGGACCATAACAAGGGGTGGAAATAGGTGTATAGGACAGTAGGAAAAATAAGCCCACAAACACAGGAGCATACACAAGGGGAACAGAGAATTTACAAATAAGAGTGGGGAGAGCGAGAACAGATATACATTTTGCGGGATAGGTACCTGTGTTTTTTTAAAAAAGGTATCAGGAGAAGGCTGTAAGGGAATGTAAAGGTATGATAAAAGGGGGAGGATCAGAAGCTGGAGCACACACACTTAAAAATAACAGAGACAAAGACTGATAGGTGAGTTGCTGGCACACTGAGGTTTGAGAGGACAAAAGATGTTGGGAGGACAGAAGATGTAGACATGCATGCAAATAAAGTCAGGTGCTGGGTAGGAATGGACAATAAATAGGGGAGGGCAGTGACACACAAGACAGGGGAACACAGGGATGGGGGAAATGGCCTTCCTTATTGCACTGCCTGTGTAATACCCAGGGGTAGGTCAGACAGCACTTTGACCACCCTCCCAAATGAACCCAGCCTGAGGGGGTGATGTTAGGGATATGTAGTGATGCTTTAAGAGGGCTCTTTCTAGGCTAATATGGCCTTCCAGCCAATAGTCTATCAGATTCCCCGTCACCTCTACTAACTCCTGAATGTAACATATTCCTCACCCCTGAACGTATCACCAGGGGGATCACTGGTGCTACTGTCTGGTAAACTACTACCAGGAGCAGTAGAGGTGGCCTTTAGGTTACTCCCCACTGCACCCAGTGGAGAGGCAGCCCAGGTTACAGATTAGGGATATAAATGGATAGGCCTGCTGGAGCCCTGAATACCGAGGCCATGACACTGACACAGCAGTGGCAGCTGCTGTAAAAAACACAAACATAAAAATGAAAAAAATAAAACAACAAAGAGAAAATAATTAAAAAAAATGATAGCAACAAAGGGATGGAGAGGAGAGACAGAAATACATATGCATAAGGCACATATGTTAGATATTAGGCTGTACCTCAAATGGTTATATACTATTAAAGAAGTAAAGGTATATACTGATTTAGTGCCACTAACTGCTTGCATCTACCACAGAATTGGCCCTATGTCAGGGTGTGCTAGTAGAAAAGAGAAGACACAGGTATGACTCTAGATGTAGAAATATGCTCCTGAACATGTGGGCTAGATTAATGCTGTGCCTATAGAGAGTAGTTTTACCAAGATTATGCTATTTCTGTCATACTACATGTTTTCTCATTAAGACACACCTAAATCTGGGATGTATACATCGATAACACTCCAAAGGTCACACATACTGATAAGCTGCACTCTGTGCTCAGATTCATAGTAGCTGAACATATGCTGTATATGCACCCTGCACACCTTAAATTAGGCAGTATTAATTTTACAAAGCCAAACTCTGCATTCTGTTGACATATAGCAAGTATAGGCTCCCTACTGAAATGTCTGGACTGGAAAAAATGGTCTGGAAATGCTGAGTCCCGAAATGCCAAGAAAAAAAAGATGGAAAAAAATAAGAGAACAGCAAACTTTGAAGCTCAGTCTTTTCCATTAAACTTGTTTATTGTACCCCAGTGTTAGGGGAAAGCCCCCATATCCCCAAAAACCTCTGAGATGACCATACCTTTGAAAAAATGAATATTCGGAGAAATTATAATACTGGAATTAGCATATGAAAGTCCAGATTTTCAGTAATTCAGTCTCCACATTCTGGGACCTGGCATATTGATTATCACAAATACATCTAAGACACTCTGACTGAAATTATAATTACCAAATGTAAAGAAATAATGGACACTTCAGCACCTAGAAAGCCTCTCCATGTGCATCTAATACAGAAGGCTGTTCTGCAATAAAACCTCCTGAGCTAGAAGAAAAATAAAAAAGATTATTAACTTCTATGCTTTTAATAAATATATTTATAAATCAGAAAACAAATATGTCTTTGCAGAGAAGACACATAGTTAGAAGTCACCTCAGGTGTCCTTACTCTGACCTCTTCTTCCTGCCAGCTGAGAAGGTCAGGATGGCACATCCTCATGTTGCTGTACTGGTGTATGCATTTTTTACCAGAGCAGGGTATGCCAGAGGCATCAGATAGTGCTCTGACATAACTGTAATGGGCATCAACTTTAAATAGGGATCCTCATCAAGAGTCCCCAATCTGGCACTCATGTTGCTTTCTGTGCAACAAATAAAGGAAAATTGGCTTTCCTTGATGCACCACCAGGGAGCTTTGTCACATACAGTTCCCTTGGAAACCATAACCATTCACTAGGTTCCATTCCAGGAAACAATGGCAGGCCTGTTGTAGTCATTTCCATTTATGTTTTCAGCATGTGCTACATACAAAAGGGCATCATTTTAATACAAACTCTCATGGTGTGACCATTATCTAATAAACAAAATGTTAACATTGGTGGGTGGTGCGAGATGCCTAACTATGAGAGCTGTGTTTCTCTTTAGCATTTCCACTGGACACAAAAGTAACATAGTATTTCCCACATTCTCATCAGGGATCTTCACAGATGCTCATGCAAGTGCATAAGATCAGGCCTAAACATAGCTAGGGCGAGATGAGAGGGCAATTGCCCCAGGTGCAAAGGGTTGGGAGACATGATCAACAATCCATCATACTTCTCAACCTCTCAGTGCATGAAATCTGGACAAAGCCTAAAAATAATTGGGGGAATTTGACACAAAAACAGTGACAGATTTTAAATCCATCTACAACCTCTTTTTCCCATTTTTCGACAGGGGGTTGGGGTGTCACTTTAACAGTGATTGCTTTTATAAACATATACATTTACAAGAACAGCAGGGATTGTATTCGCATGTATTTTCTGAAGGATATGAAGTATGAAACTCAACTCTCTGTCATTATTTGATGTCTTCAATCCTCAGTGAGGAACAGATCAAAAATATGAGGCAAAAATCTGGACATCTGAGAGGTAGAGGAGACTGTGGATGTAAATTGTAATATCCCAATCACTACAATGTAGCGTTTGGGTTTTTTTTTTTTTTTTTTTTTGCTCTTCAATGGAAGAGCTAGTTTGGGAGGGGGTGTTTCATGGATGTGATTGCAATAAGCCAGTGTGATGGTCAATCGGCTTAATACAAGGAAGTGCTTGCTCTTCAAGTTGAGAGGGTGGGGTTACTGGCTTGTGGTATCAGCCCAGAGTGCTGATTGAACCAGCGACACTTCTGAGACTGAGAAAGTCTTTTAGGGCAAATTGTCCCACAGGCATGACACGTAGAAACAGCTAGACAGGAACATTAATTAGTTAGTGCCTGATTAGAAGGGGTAGTGTGCTAAAAACATTGTTTTGTATTATATAAACCTTGGCAGCCATCATGAGCATTATACTATAGAAAATTACATGCATACAATCTCCCAGGTTTGCGGAAATTAAGGAGCAAGTTACTTTACTGGAGGGTACTTGTTTGCAAGGTCAGTGTGCACTTCAGAAGTAATTATTACTAATTGCATTTCCATAAAATGTTTGCTTAAAAGTGCATTGCTGCTGTGCTCGTTGAAAGTTTTGTTAATGTTGCCAGTTAGAGGTGCATTCGTATTGACTATTGTGAGGTGTTTCAAGCAACAGTGGAGTACCTTGCCAAAGAAGTACTCACATCCATTAGCAGTACTGTTGCACTGTTCCACACCATCTATTATTATTATGTCAAATTTAACCACAGTATTAATGTAATTATACATTTCAATTGTGCAATGATTCTGCTGTATGAGGTCATGTACATATTGCTGACCCCTCCAACCAGGTAGGTGAGGATTAGGCTAATTCCATCCCTGTTCAAATATACATATACAGTGGATATAAAAAGTGTACACACCCCTGGTTTTTGTGATATAAAAAAAATGAGACCACAATAAACAATTTCAAAACTTTTCCCATCTTTGATGTGACCTAGAACCTGTACAATTCAATTGAAAAACAAACAAATCTGTTAGGGGAAAAATATAAAAAATAAAAAGTGTACAATACGTAATTAAATCAAAATTTGCTTCAACAAAGCATTAGTTTAAGGATGTGCACACACAACAAAGTATTGGTTTAAGGGTGTGCACACTTATGCAACGAGCGTATTGTAAGTTTTTTATTTTTTAGATTTTTTCCCCTAACAGATTTGTTTGTTTTTCAATTGAATTGTACAGGTTATAGGTCACATTAAAAGTGGGAAAAGTTTTGAAATGATTTATGGTGGTCACATTTTTTATATCACAAAACTTAGCATTTTAACAGAGGTGTGTACACTTTTTATATCCGCTGTACATATGTACAATATAAGATATATAATCGAACATCCAAATGTTCAACTTTCATAGGGCTGAGACCATATGTTCGAAAATGTGAGAAAAAAATAAAAAACAAAAAAAACTAAGTGCTAATGGGGGGCAAGCCTCGCTGCACCCCCACCCCCCGCTATTTAAATATACCAACTCCGAGATCGCATTACATTGCGGTAAAGGGAAATCTTCCATTCCACGCTCTGTTGGGATCCCCATTCAGACCATTCTAACTTTTAAAAGTTCGATCATATCGTCTCTGCCATATGAAAGTCAAGCTTTTAAAAGTTCGATCATCTGAAGGGGATCCATATATATATATATATATATATATATATATATATATATATATATGAGTGTATATGCGTATTAATAGCTTAAAAACAATGTTAATAGCTGCAGAGAGGCAGAAGTACAGAGCTAACTAAAAACACAAGCCATCCTGGTGGAATCACAAAATCAAAGGCTGTATAACAGAAGGAAGAAAATCATGGGAAAAATTAGGAGCTGCAGCACCCAGCAGGATAAAAGCACTCTCATCAAGCTAAACAAATATCTCAAGGAAACAAATAAAGTCTACCAAAGCTAAATTTGAGGTGAATTTGGCCTCCCAGACCAAGGAAAACCACAAGGCATTCTTTAGCTATGTCCACACCTTCAAAGGCAATAAACAATTGTGTGCAAAGCTCATTGAAAATGGAGCCACCTATACTGAGCCAGAAGATATAGCAAACCTACTGGCTGATAAATTCAGCTCCAACTTTACCCTTCTCTTGCCCCTCAACCTTCCATCAGGAAATACTATCAAATATATCTCCCCCTGCTACCACTAGGGTACAGGTCCTTAATGCTCTCACTCTAAGGCCAAGAACACCGCATCAATGGGCCCAGACAATATTCCTGGATGCCTTCTAAATAGCATGAAACATGACCTATCACGTCCTCTGGAATTACTATTTAACTGTAGTCTCCAAACAGGCTTCATACAGCATGAATGGAGAACAGCAACAGCCATCCCTCTGCACAAAGGTGGGTCATCTACAGACCCTAGAAACTACAGATCTATAAGTCTCACTAGTCTTAAATGTAAAGCCATGGAAAGAATTATTATGGAAATAATCACTAGTGATACAGTAAACCTCCAGACACTGGACCCAACCCATTTTGGTTTCATCAAGGGCAGATCATGCCTACTCAAACTAGTGGACTTCTTTGAGAAGGTCACCAAAGCATTGGATGAGGACAAAAGGTTCACCCTGCCTACCTTGACCTGGCCAAGGCATTTGACATAATACCTCTCTCAGGTATTGTTGGCAAAGTCAAGAGGTTAGGGACAAACTCATATATCACCCGGTGGATAGCTAACTAACTCACAGACAGGACAGAGAAAGTTAGAACTGGGGAGTCCACCTCTACAAAGAGGCCAGTCACAAGTGGAGTCCCTCAGGGATTAGTACTTGGACTGCTCTTTTTTGGCATTTACTCCTGTGAAGTCAAGGCCAATGTCAGTGGTCTCTGGGTGTCTAAATTTGCAGATGACTGCAAATTAGGAGCTGTTATTGAATCTCACACTAACACAAATGTTCTCCAGGAGGGGCTGACACAGACAAACGACTGGTGTCAGAGCCATGGACTAAAACTAAATGCCAAGAAATGCATAATAGTATCCTTTGGAAAGTCATCCACCCCTGGTAACTGTCGTATTGGCAACACACCCCATACAGCTGACCCAGTAGTCAGGGACTTAGGGACACATATAGATAGTAATCTAGCCTTTGATCATCACATGCCTACAGTAGTGAGGAAATCCTTCTATTTTGCTCAACTTATAAACAAAGGTATGGCAGTTAAGTCCAAGGAAGTCATTGTTTCACTGTATTCTGCATTCATCAGACCTATAATTGAGTACAGTGCCCCTTTGGTATGCACCTAATCAGGCATATCCAACAATTAAAATATCCACAGAGGTTCCTCACTAAAAGAATACAGGGCTTAAGTAACATGCTCTATGCAGACAGCCTCAAGGCTCTATCCCTGTATTCTGTCTCCTACAGGCTTTTGAGAGGAGATCTATGTCTGCCAAACAGAGCATTGTCAGACCTCACTCTGATGGACCTACTGCATATCTGCAGAACAAATAGCACCAGAATTACCCATTCTAAAGACTTAAACCTTGGACCTGCTGCTGGAGAGACAGGTATGTATCCCAGAGATTACCTAGTGTCTGGAATAGGCTCCCCATCCATGTGAAATAGAGTTCCTCCCTAACCCAATTCAAGTGCAACTTGGACAATTGGATGGGGAAGAGAAATTCATCTCTGGTTTGGCACCTATGTCTCTAATGGACACAGGCCACCTGTAAATGGTTCATCTCTCAGGCCCTAGCTTGTAAATATTTCATATCCAATAAGCTCAATGCCTCGGTTTTTTTTTTGTTTTGTTTTTTGGTGGGGGGGGGGTGAGGCATCAGCCATACTACAGTAGTTAAACAAATATTATCCATTGTCTACAGAGATATACTACTGAGACCTACATTCAGCACACAGGGCACCCATATAGGGTATCAGGTAGGTGTATGATACATATGATGTGCTTATTCACAAATGCATTTTCTTTTCCCATATATAGCAGGATGCCTAAAACAAAAAACAAAACAAAGGCAAGCAAAGGAAATGCAAATTCTGTCATGCAGAAAATGAGATCTTGCTGTAGGCCCTTTATCTCCACAGTCAGTGTATGATCAGCCAAGAGAAATCTGACCAGCTCTTCACAATTGCCTGGTTGTTGTTGTCTTTCAGCTTTTCCCGCTTAGGGGTCGCCACAGCGGAACTCTGGTCCGCTAATGACTGGCAGTAGATTTTCATGAACGCCAATGTGCCAGCTCGACGTTCAACCTTCAACTCAGGCACGCCCATTTACACATGTCTTTTGAAAGCCCAACCAACCGCGGGGAGGACATGCAGACTCCACACAGAAGGCACTCCCCGCACTCTAGCCGAGAATCGAACGGGAGAACCTCTTGCTGTGAGGCAACAATGCTACCGCTGCACCACTGCCTGGTGGTATTTGGTAAATGACATCAGTACTGATAGAGGCCAGGGTTGACAGTATCAGCAAGTCAGACACCGAGGCATCAACATAATTAGTGTTACAAAAGCTAGTGCCACCTGTCTGGCCCAGGAGCTGAGGACAAAGGGAGATTACACTGAATCATACCTTAGCATAGTGCAGGAAGAGAGCTAATAATATGATGTCCCATGCTAGGAGTAAGGTAAGACAGAGTGCAATTACATGTAGTACCACAGGCAGTGGGCCTTCCACTGTTCAAAGTTTAACTCCTGATGAGGAGTACTTGTTGTCATTGTGAGTGGATGACTGTAATGCACATCATGATGGCATTTGGTTTACTCAATTTGCCGTGAATACTGCTACCCAGGAATAAGCAAATTAGATGTCATTAGATTTAAACATCATGTGGAATTATCTCTGTATCAAGGTCTAGGACATGCAGCACTGTCAGGTCTGTGCCAAGCTTACATGGTAACACTTACTCCTGATCTGTGGGACCATCCCCATCATTAGAGGATATTGTGTATAGCTCAATACAAATGTGACCTTCACTCACAATTTTAAAGATTGCAATTCATCCTTCAACCAGCAACAACAGCCAAGAAGTGACATGAAAAAATACATCAACTAACAAAACAGCTACAACTAAAGTAAACCACTGCAAGACATCTCTGATGAGGAATGAGGAAAAACTACACTTACCTGCATTGTAAACAGGAAAAAAAGATGGTGAGTTATGAGAAAAATACGTTATACAAAAAAGAAAAACTCCAGACTGCAAAAACAATGATATTTGAATAACAGCTCATACTAACTTCATTATGACATTGTCACAACACTATACATCTTCGGCATGCATTTGCAGATAAAGGCTACTATGCATTTGTTACATTGCTCCACATCCCTGGCCACTTTCTTACCTCACCGCTGGTGTACCTAGCACTTGTGCCATTGGCCTCAGACTATTGTGCAGATGATGATGGATGTGACTATACATTTGTTCATGGTGAGTAGGGAAATGTCTGATGTACAGTGTGAGTTTACCATGCATTACTCAGCATTCCCCACAAACAACACTGTGTGCTCCAACTATTGTCTTTGGAGGTTTATATTGTCACTTAGTGAATGTCATAGCCCATAGCTCTGGACTAAATGCCGTTCTTTGCCTGCACTGACATGTACCATGTACAAACCTGCATGAAAGGGTGCTATGCTACTGCCATCATCTGGCCACTGTCACTATCATCACTTGAAGGACAAATGATAGAAGGAGCTGCAGTACCACCATAATCATACTATACACAATGCAACGAGCTGTGAACATGCTGTACCCAATTGCAGAGTCAAACTTAAGGACCCCTGGACTCCTTCAGGCAACAGGAATGGTAAACCAACTTTCAGCAGGCCAAACACTCACTTGATGACTATTTGTGACTGGAACATGGTGGTTTCAAAAATGTTCTTCTTCATCTCCCTTTGAGCTACACAGTGTTATCATTAGCCAAGATTCAAGTGAGCAGCTTGCATCACCAGAAAAAATAATAGGGAAGGGATGCATAAAGTTGGGAGTGGTTACTCAGTAAAACCTTACTGAATATTTAGAGAAATGGCCATACGGGAACACAGCTATTTAGGGCGCACTTACCTACCAGGTGTCTGTGCAGTATCCTAACATGGAAGAAGTGGCAGTACAGTTAACCTGTGTGCCATATGTGGGAATCAAGGGCAGTGCCAGGATGCTGAACTATTACATTGGCGATACACTCATGTGCATCACACACTACCTCACAGATGTGGAATGGTTACCCTTCCTGTTATGGCACCACTCTCCATTGTGGTACACGTGGGACTCCACTAGCTACAAAGGTGCAATCTTTTACACCCAGCACCTCAGAAAAATGTGCCATTCTGTAGAAGATGCACATGGAAATTGGACAGGTCATGTGGTGACACTGGGAAGTAGATAAACGTTTATTCACATGTGCTAAAAGGTATATCAACTAACTTCTGTTGTGTCCTGACAGCAGGAGCCTGTGAGATATCCAGCAAGTTCCCATTTTGTCTGTCTGTCTGAAAGGTCTGTGGGATAAGTATAGTAAGGACTGTACATGGCTTGGTATCCACAGAAAGTGGAAGGGCATGCATTCCCCCAGCTCCAGTTTGTGGGCCATATAAGTTCACCAAAGCCCTTATACCTTTCCTGCACATTCTAAACCTGTCAAGCAGATCCTGCTCCTCAAGGTTGTCATTGGTAACATTGATCACTGCTCAGCACACTGTGCTGCGATACATCAAAAGCAAGTAGCTCAAAGCTAGATACACTGACATTAGCAGCAAAATCAAGCATATTCCTCAATTGCAAAGTATCTGGAAAGGGTTTGGGTTTCTTTTTTTTATTAGGTAAATGTGACAATAAATCACAAAAGATAGGAATTATACCTAGTTATAATAGTACACATGTAGCATTTTCATACTATTTCTTATTTAAATCACTATTTGTTGTCATTTGCATATTACATTCCTTATTACTTTCCTATGGATGTACATAAGCATAGCTTATGTCTGTGAAATGCATCTTGCCTGTGCTTGTGTGCAACTAATGTACACAGCCACTGTGCACATGCATAACAAGGATGAATACCACCTTCTTACGTTATCAAGTGATAAACATCTCATGTCACACACAAAACTGGCTCTATCTGAGATCTGTCACTGCTGATGACATTATAACACAGAGACATGATCTTCGACACAACACCCCATCTTTGAAAAATTCCATCCATCCATCCACAACATCTTTTTCCCATTTTTGCACACGAGGTCAGGGTGTCACTTCAACAATGCCAGTCATCAAGAGCCAAAAGGTATCTCCTTCATCTAAATAGGTTGCATAAGGAAAGAAGAGCAAAAAGCCATTGTGTTATAAAATGGATCCTTTTTACTTTATAAGGAATGAAGAAAGTATATGCTATAGAGAAACATAACCCATAGCTCACTGTGGAGTTGTTTATCATTGCCATACAGAGGATACGCTTCTGTGCCTCCATAGTCTTTAAATATATGTAATAAATGTCTAACAAGGCATTGAAACACAGGATTGTGAAAAGTCTTAAAGAGTGAACTACATGTATGTAATCATCTTTTTAAGTAACCCAAAAAACTGAATACTGTAGTAAACTAATGACAAACCTTATTCATGTTGATTTATTTACTTAAAATTAAATTCACGATCTGTTTCTCATTACATTATATTCATATCTTATTTTCACATTTTTTATGATCTTGAATATCATAGTTTTAAACATTGATCAGCTGGATCAGTAAAGAAACTGTGTTAAATAAAACAAAGTGCAAATTCATTGTTTAGCTGGTAAACAACTAACATCTAAATTAGTAGTGCAGGTTATTCAAAAGGCAGAAGAGGTTTCTTTACAGTCATACTTCAGTTGTATCAGTGTACTTATTTATTTTGCTAAGCATATATATATATATATATATATATATATATATATATATATATATATATATATATATATATATATATATATTTACTTGACTTGCACAGTACATTTTCTGGAAGCTGTGGAGTGGTGGCCTTTTCATTTATAAAAATGAGGAAGCTAGGTACAGAATTTTAAAAAGATTGCAGAAAGCAGCATTTGGCATTGTTGTGTTGAATATAATAAAATACAAAGAGAATAAATGATACAAATTAATAATGTGCCAATAGAAAACCGTGTTGTGCAGGGTTGAACAAAAGGGGGATGGGAAGCTTATCCGGTAAAATATGTAATAGGAAAGCAGTGTTTCACTATTCTGCAAAAACAGGCGTTATTCTATGAGAACTGACTCTGGATGCATAAAACATATTGTAGAATCTGTATTAAAGACACTACACTAATAGAAATATGTGCTGTAATGTCCATTCCTTTTGCTGTGTTTGCACAATAGACAGTAAAAGTAGCACTGCTTTGTATAGTACATCACCCTTGTTCTTTCTGCTGGTTCTCAGTTGGGGGTATATGTATATTGTAAATATTGCTACTGAAACCTTCAGTTGTCATGCTTCACATCAGGTGTTCCAGGAACAGTAATGCACAGCTAGAAATACTGTAAATAAACAGGTTATATAACAGCATTAGTGTATACACCAAATATGGAAAACTTTTCTCCCTTTAGGAAATGCTGTTGATTAAATTAAATAATTAACTGTAGTTTTACTAATTGTATGTGCACATTTCAGTAGTACCTTAAATTCCATGACACACACACACACATATATATATATATATATATATATATATATATGGATCGCACTACAGTGGGGAAGAGGGAAACCTCCCGTTCCACAATTCTGCAGACAGTGCGGAATGGGAGATCTCCCTGCTCCCCACTGTAGCACAATGTCGGAGTTCGTATATTTAAGTAGCAGGGGTGCAGGGAGGCTTGCCTCCTGTAGAATCCCTCAGTTAAGGTACTCCCACAATGTTTTTAACCCCCCCTTCTGATGTTCGAGTTTCTGAAACTCGATCATATGGTCTCGACCGTATGCATTTCAAGATTTCAGCAACTCTATCATTTAAAGTACACCCATATATATATATATATATATATATATATATATATATATATATATATATATATATATATATGTATATATTTATAGAGAGAGAGAGAGAGATTCTTCCCCTAAATGGCAAAAGCATTGTTTGCCATAGCAAATCTAGTAAACCATATCTGACAGATGTTGCAGAGGATTAAGGCTGTGAGGTGTTAACAAGCTACTTCCTGTGAATCTCGGTTTGATTCCATCAGCCTTCAATTCCTACTGCATGATCTTGAGCATCACTTCCCCAGACAGTGCTTTGGCATGGCACAAATGGGAATTTGAGGTAGCCTTATTGATGGTCTACTGAACTGCATGCCTAGTAACTACCTATGAACCATAACTGAGCCATAGCTTGCCATATTTCTGTGTAGCTTGTATTGATAAATGAAACAATATGGACTATATTATGATTAGAACTGAATGAAAAAAACAAGTTCTCTCCAATGCTGACAACTGTATTTTCTCGTTTAAAGGTAATTAGTGGCTTGTGTGAAGACATACCAGAGCAGACTAAGTTCCTAGTGCAATCTGATTGATATTTATCTATCTGACAAATAGTAAATATTGGTCTTAGAATGGCAGTCTCAAGTAGTGCCTGCCTTTAGGGATTATTGTTTGATTACTAGTACAGTGGATAATGTTATCAACTATGTTTTGGAAAAGAATACAAGTCAAAGAAATTGCAAGCTGAATTGTAGTGAATGTGATGGAAAACCTATCAAGCACAACATGGGAATGTGTAATTATGTGTACTAGTGATAATATTACCGTAAAAGTATTACATTAGTGTTGTATTTATAATCTTATTCACTATGCCTGCTTTTTCATGCCAAGAATATTATTTTTACTTGTACATATCACAGACAGTATGCAATGTCTCTTAGAATGCCGAGATGGTATGGCGGTAGCGTTGTTACCTCACAACAAGAGGTTCTCCCGTTCGATTCTCGGCTTGGGAGTGCCTTCTGTGCAAAGTCTGCATGTCCTCCCCGCGGTTGGCTAGCGTTAGAAAGACATGCGTGCGTAAATGGGCGTGCCTTCATTGAAGGTTGGGCTTTGAGCTGGCACCTCGTCGTTTCGTAAAACTCTACTGCCAATCATTAGCGGACCGGAGTCCCGCTGTGGCGACCCCTTACCAGGAAAAAGCCGAAAGACAAACAACAACATGCAATGTCTCTTAGGTTTGAATAATAAGATGGTAACATTACACTAAGGACATTGCTATAACAAGTCTTCCAACTACTTATATTTTGCAAAATTGCTTCATAGTATGCACCAGATGCGATTTGATGAGGTAGTGGTGGTGGTGGTGGGGGTGTGGGGGTCGATACAGGCAGTGTTTATGGTACCCTGAATAAAATTACTTAGGGTGTCTTGTTAAAGCCGATATGGATGACTATTTTAACAGAAGCATTTAATTAATTTCAGTGAGGTGCCATAAAACGTTATCTGTTTAGAAACTCACTTTTGTTTTGCTGTAGTATCAAGACACAATCCAAACAAACAGAAGATCAGAAGACTAGTTAGCAAGTGGACCATAAAACCACATTCAAGGCAGTGGTTTGAAAGTCAGGTTCATGGTATTTGTTGCAGCTGTCAGACTAGATATATCAGCCTGAACAATGTGGTACATTTATCTGTTAATTATTATTAGTAGTAGTAGTTGTAGTAGTAGTATTATGTTTAATGCCACTGCTGTGTTTGAACATTTTAGATTAATGTGATTTTGTAATTAAGCTGACAACACTAACAATTCTGAAAAGTGATTTATGAACACTGTGCGTGATGCAGTAATGCTGACATGTACAAGAATGGTAAACCAAAGTCCTTAGCGATTTACAAAATGGCTGCACAGCAGAGTAAGATCTCCATATATTGCCATATCCCATTGTTTAATGCAAAAGACAAGAACAACTGGAATCCAAAAACGTACCACGGAGCCCTTGTACCAGCAACAACAAGTAGGTAGTCTTAACGAATTTATTTATCACAAACGTTTTCGCCGCACAAAGGTGCAGCTTCCTCAGAGAAAACAAATTAACAATGAGGTAAAAGTGCACGCCCCTTTTATACAAAGCAAAAGGGAAATGACAACATGATAAGGTGAAACTCATTGTAGTAATTAGTAAACAAGTAGAAGCCTTCACAAGAACAACTTGTTTCTCAAAGAGAAAATGCAAACATTAATTCATGTTAGTAATAAGCATTTCAAAATGTGGAATGTTACCAAAGAAATAAACATAAAGTTTAAAATGACATATTTAAAATTCTTAAAATATGTGAAAGAAATCATAACGTTAAAGTAAAAATTCAACATAAAAGTCATTCAAATAACAACTCATAAAAAGTAAGTATAATATGCAGTAATGGATTAAATCTTAGTAAAAAAGTAATGGTAATCCATTATAAATATGAACCATAATGAGCAACTGTGTACCTTAAAGATATTATTGTATAAACAACAATAATAACTAAAATCTAGGCAATATTTAACATGAGAGGTGCTACAACAAAGGCACGTCACATGAAGTCAGAAACAAAAAAAATTTGTATATTTAAAAAAAAGTCTTTATGTATGCATAAGAAAGTAAGGAATATCTACAAATGGGGGTACTACCTTAAATAGCTCCTCAATTTGAGTACTGCTGAGATGTTACAGTTTTCGTTTAAACCCGGGTAGCAAAATGCGTCTAAACGCAGTTGCCACTCCAGTTCACGTACTTCTAAGAGTAGAGTTATTGGGCCTCCCCGGATGTTATTGGTCACTTGATCTATGGCCATAAATGAGAAAGAGTGCCCAGGGTGGTTGGCAATGTGTTTAGCCAAAGCGTTAACGTCAGAGTTTTTCTTAATTGCATACATATGCTCATAGACACGGTCCCTAAGTCTGCGATCAGTCTTTCCCAGATAAAATGAGGGACAGCAATCACAAAGAGCCAGGTATACAACTGATCTACTTTCACAGTTGAGTGGAGCTTGGATTAAAAACTTCCTGTCCCTTATAATGTAGGTCTGCCCTACCTTCATTTTGTAACACCAGTTGCAAAAACCACATGGGTACATCCTGTAGCCTGTTAAAGGTTTTTTTAGTTAGGTCCCTCTGTAGAAGTTCCTTAAGATTGTTGTTCCTCTTGAAGACAAAATTAGGACAGGGGCCTAATTTCTCAGAGAGGCCAGGACTCCCAAGATGAATTGCCAGTTTTCTTAATCAATGCAGTGGTAGTCTGAGTGTTAAGACTAAATGTGTGGACGTAACTAATGGCAAAATCGCATTACATGGTTGGTCAGAGAGATGTCATTAGAAGAGGGGAACACTCAATGGGTGACAGTAGTGTGTTGTTAGAACTAAGGTCAAGTAGTACATGGCTTTGCAAGATAGGTTTATAAACCCCGTTTATCCTTTTGGCTGTAACTTCAAGCCTAATTTCATCAATGAGATTCCTCGGGTAACCCCTATTAAGGAACATGTTACACAAAAGTGTGCATTCGTTCTGGAAGGTGTCAAAATCACTACACATTCTAACAGCCCTAACCATTTGGCCCTTCACAATAGATTTCTTTTGTTTGAAGGGATGGTGGCTTGTGAAGTGCAAGAACGAATTACAGTAAGTTGGCTTTCTGTAAACACAAGATGTGTAGGTGTTCCCTTCCTTTCTCAACTTTACATCGAGGTAATCGATTTCTACAGGTGAAAAATTAGAAGTGAATTTCAAGAAGTCAGTATTACCATTTAGAAACTGTAAGAAGTCTACGGCTTCTGTGTCATTACCATGGAAGAGGATGAAAATATCATCCAGGTAACGTGTGTAAAATTTCACTGTCTGCATCCTTTCACTGGAAAAAGGAAGTTCTTTTCCCAAAAACCCATAAAGAAGTTGGCGACTGAGGCCCCACAAGGCGAGCCCATCGCCACGCCTTTTTTCTGTAAAAAGTAATCCTTATCAAAAGGAAGTAATTACATGAAAGGACTATGTCCAAGACTTCTGTAACCAAGTCAATTTCAGTCTGTGGTGCTCCACAGTCTAAAAGCAGGAGGAAATCCATTCCACAGCTTCTTGGTGTGGAATGGAGGTGTATAAGTCAACAACGTCGATGGTGAGAAAATTATTCCCATCATCGAGCGGAATGTTGTTGAAGTTGTCTAAAAAGACCAGGAGTCTTTACATACACCCGAAGGTCCTTCAGGTATTTAGACAGGATAGTGTCTACCAATCTGGCGCTGGGATATGTCATAGATGATCTACCATCAACCAGCGCTTGATGGGGATTATTGACATCCTTATGGACCTTGGGGATGCCAAACATGACTGGAATTTTTGGCATAGAGATGTCGATGTAATTGTAAGTTTCTATGTCAATCTTACCCTGCAAGAACAAGTCACGGAAGGCGCCCCTCATCATACTATGGGTACGGTGTATTTCATTGAGAGAAGCAGGGGAATAGGCAGGTGTATTAAGGACATCGAGCATTTTTCGTTATACAGTGAATTGTCCATAATTACAAGTCCACCTTTATCAGGTTTGACTACTCGAACTGGGTAATGGCATAATTCATCTAAGAGGAGACTTGTTCTTTAGTAATGTTATACCGAGGAGTTTCGGTATAACTATTACATGCCTTAAAGGAATGTCTGATGTCTGCTTCACAGATCCTTTCAAAAGCTGGAGAGAAGGGTGGATGGGGGGGTTATACACACTCGGTAGTTTGAGAGAATCATGTGGCAAGGCAACTTCATTGCTAAACAGTAACTTGAAATTTAACTTCGGACAAAGCATTTTAGTTCAATAAGTTCCTTGGATATGTCACCCATTTTACTAGTGACAAATGTGTAACCAAGGATAAGTAAATCAACTAATTCCTCCCTTAGTTCCAAGTCTGTGAAATTGTAAATAGTGAAGTCCCCTTTACGGTTAAGTATAATTCTTGGACCTTGATGTAGGAAACAAGGGTTAAGGTCAGCAGTCGTGGTGAAGGAGGAAGAGACACCTGCTGTGTGAGAGAAATGAGAGTCCGAACAGTCAAGAACTGAGAGACCAGGGAAGCTTCTTCGCTTCTATCTCTTGTTGTGAAACTGTCGGTGGTTGCGGTTGCCTAAAAACTGTTGTTGTTTTGTTAGTATTGGTCCTATTTGTGTTGGTGTTATTATTGCCTTGATTACACTTCTTAAACCCTTTAATCCTGTCACTCGTCTAGGGCCTACCTCGTCCCTCCTACCTCATCTTCGTGAAAGTGAGGGCTGGCCGAGACAGGGTGGGGTGCAGGGTTAGGATGTTCCTGGTGGGTACTAGTAGTAGTGTTGTGAGATTCAGAAGCCTGTAATTTAGGATATGCAACGTTATCCTGATAAGCCAATCTGTCTCTGACTAATTTTTTATTTTGTTAAGCTTTAGTTTGACAAGAAGCGTGTTAATACTAGAAAGGGTACGGTCATAGTGAACCTGTACCTTACAAAATTCAAGTCTGCTTTAATCTCCTTGTCTAAAACATCAATCTCCTTCAGGAGAACACAAACATGTTGGTTATAATGTTTCACAATAAGCTGTAACAGGTCTAAACCTTGCTGTTGAAATAAGTCTTTTAAGTCACAAAGGAAATTGTTGTTGTTGATTAAGCCTGAAGGAGAAAAAGTACTACGTAGACCTTTTGGAACAAGTTTCTCATGAATGCACTGGTTAAAGTAACCAATCTCAAGCTGTAACTTTTTAAGTTTGAGAATTTTACTGTCAAAGATCTTTAATTTATTGGACAGTGACTCATTACTTGAAATGGTATCATGCTGATCAGCTGTACTTTCCATAGGGTTAGAAAAACAAAAGTTATGAGTATTTGACATCCATTCACAAAAAACGAGTGGAGCCTTCACTTTGTCAGTCTGGCCTGAAAAGAGCCAGTGTTAACAGCCGCAGCTATACGTAAAGAAGAAGTTGCAGGCCCAGTGGGCCAGGCAGAGTTAGTTGTATTGTAATTAACTGAATGTTCTCCACTACTGTTAATGTCTGCACCTAATAAAAGGGCAGGAATACCATTAGGAAAAGTACCTGTAGTTGCCTCCAATCTTGTACCACTGTTGACAAGGCCAGCAGATGTAGATGTAGAAGGCGGTGGTGCATTATGTTCATTTGCAGAATGAAAAGGTTGTCCTGCGGTATTAGAGAACCAGAGTTCGCCTGTGTAGTATTAGTGGCTGAAGAGCCTTGAGTAGATAAAGGTATAGAAGCTACCTGGCGGTTCCTGTTGCCATTAATACCTTCCAGTAAGTCAAAGCGTGCATTAAGCTTGTCGAGTCTTTCCGACAATGAAATCAGCAAGGCAGGCACATCAAGAAGTGGATTAGACTGCGCTTCCTTCACTCCAGAATTAAGAGAGATGCGAGGGCTGCTGGGACTAACAGGGCTCCCTGTGGCCATGAAAACAAACAGGCAAATGCAAAGACAAGAACAACTGGAATCAAAAGCGTGCCACGGAGCCCTTGTACCAGCAACAACAAGTAGGTAGTCTTAGCAATTTATTTATCACAAAGCGTTTTAGCACAAAGGTGCAGCTTCCTCAGAAAACAAATTAACAATGAGGTAAAAGTGCACTTTATACAAAGCAAAGGAAATGACAACATGATAAGGTGAAACTCATTGTAGTAATTAGTAAACAAGTAGAAGCCTTCACAAGAACAACTTGTTCCTCAAAGAGAAAATGCAAACATTAATTCATGTTAGTAATAAGCATTTCAAAATGTGGAATGTTACCAAAGAAATAAACATAAAGTTTAAAATGACATATTTAAAATTCTTAAAATATGTGAAAGAAATCATAACGTTAAAGTAAAAATTCAACATAAAAAGTCATTCAAATAACTCATAAAAAAGTAAGTATAATATGCAGTAATGGATTAAATCTTAGTAAAAAAGTAATGGTAATCCATTATAAATATGAACCATAATGAGCAACTGTGTACCTTAAAGATATTATTGTATAAACAACAATAATAACTAAAATCTAGGCAATATTTAACATGAGAGGTGCTACAACAAAGGCACGTCACATGAAGTCAGAAACAAAAATTTTGTATATTTTAAAAAGTCTTTATGTATGCATAAGAAAGTAGGAATAT
Organism: Protopterus annectens; assembly: GCF_019279795.1. Lineage (NCBI taxonomy): Eukaryota > Metazoa > Chordata > Ceratodontiformes > Protopteridae > Protopterus > Protopterus annectens. The sequence continues at coordinate 839,346,216 of NC_056741.1, forward strand.
CTACAAATGGGGTACTACCTTAAATAGCTCCTCAATTTGAGTACTGCTGAGATGTTACAGTTTCGTTTAAACCGGGTAGCAAAATCGTCTAAGCGTTGCCACTCCAGTTCACGTACTTCTAAGAGTAGAGTTATTGGGCCTCCCCGGATGTTATTGGTCACTTGATCTATGGCCATAAACGAGAAAGAGTGCCCAGGGTGGTTGGCAATGTGTTTAGCCAAAGCGTTAACGTCAGAGTTTTTCTTAATTGCATACATATGCTCATAGACACGGTCCCTAAGTCTGCGATCAGTCTTTCCCAGATAAAATGAGGGACAGCAATCACAAAGAGCCAGGTATACAACTGATCTACTTTCACAGTTGAGTGGAGCGATTTTGCCATTAGTTACGTCCACACATTTAGTCTTAACACTCAGACTACCACTGCATTGATTAAGAAAAACTGGCAATTCATCTTGGGGAGTCCTGGCCTCTCTGAGAAATTAGGCCCCTGTCCTAATTTTGTCTTCAAGAGGAACAACAATCTTAAGGAACTTCTACAGAGGGACCTAACTAAAAAACCTTTAACAGGCGCACAGGGATGTACCCATGTGGTTTTTGCAACTGGTGTTACAAAATGAAGGTAGGGCAGACCTACATTATAAGGGACAGGAAGTTTTTAATCCAAGCTCCACTCAACTGTGAAAGTAGATCAGTTGTATACCTGGCTCTTTGTGATTGCTGTCCCTCATTTTATCTGGGAAAGACTGATCGCAGACTTAGGGACCGTGTCTATGAGCATATGTATGCAATTAAGAAAAACTCTGACGTTAACGCTTTGGCTAAACACATTGCCAACCACCCTGGGCACTCTTTCTCGTTTATGGCCATAGATCAAGTGACCAATAACATCCGGGAGGCCAATAACTCTACTCTTAGAAGTACGTGAACTGGAGTGGCAACTGCGTTTAGGCGCATTTTGCTACCGGGTTTAAGCGAAAACTGTAACATCTCAGCAGTACTCAAATTGAGGAGCTATTTAAGGTAGTACCCCATTTGTAGATATTCCTTACTTTCTTATGCATACATAAAGACTTTTTAAAATATACAAAATTTTTTGTTTCTGACTTCATGTGACGTGCCTTTGTTGTAGCACCTCTCATGTTAAATATTGCCTAGATTTTAGTTATTATTGTTGTTTATACAATAATATCTTTAAGGTACACAGTTGCTCATTATGGTTCATATTTATAATGGATTACCATTACTTTTTTACTAAGATTTAATCCATTACTGCATATTATACTTACTTTTTTATGAGTTGTTATTTGAATGACTTTTTATGTTGAATTTTTACTTTAACGTTATGATTTCTTTCACATATTTTAAGAATTTTAAATATGTCATTTTAAACTTTATGTTTATTTCTTTGGTAACATTCCACATTTTGAAATGCTTATTACTAACATGAATTAATGTTTGCATTTTCTCTTTGAGGAACAAGTTGTTCTTGTGAAGGCTTCTACTTGTTTACTAATTACTACAATGAGTTTCACCTTATCATGTTGTCATTTCCCTTTTGCTTTGTATAAAAGGGGCGTGCACTTTTACCTCATTGTTAATTTGTTTTCTCTGAGGAAGCTGCACCTTTGTCTTGAAACGTTTGTGATAAATAAATTCGTTAAGACTACCTACTTGTTGTTGCTGGTACAAGGGCTCCGTGGTACGTTTTTATATCCCATTGTTTAGCCAATGTACTCCATGAATGCAACACATATGCAAATGACTACCGTAGGACTGCATGTGATTCAGAAAGATTATACCAGCTGCATGTGAGTTGGTCCAACAACTACATAAGTTATGGAGCCAAAGCCATGTATCTATAGTTGATATAGTGCATCTGATCACTCTAGTACTCCTTTACTGCTTACGTGTTTCCCTGCTTACAGAGCTGAGCAACAATATTAAAGCATAAAAGAGGTGGAGAGCATCTCAGCAGTACAGGGCTATTACACCTTTCACACATTTAGATCAGGAAGTAAAAAAAGTCAAGGTCTCTCGACTTACATTACAAACAAACATACCTCAAGGCTGGCCAAACAGTATAGTGTGACTGATCTTCTCCATGTCCAAATTACCACAGGTACAGTCATATACTATATCCTTGCAAGCTATAGGTCCCCCTGTTTGAACCAGGAAACCCATAAGACATACTTAAATGTCTTGGAGACACTCCCAACGAACCCAATACTATATTCATGGGTGACCTTAACTACCCCAATATAAACTGGAAATCATACATGACCCCAAATATGCAGGCTCAGAGATTTATAGACTTTGTAAACACATAGCCTCTGGACCAAGTTGTCTACATGCCCATTACGCATGCAAATATCCTGGATTTGGTCCTAACAAACATGGTTGAAATTTTCACCTTCACTGGTGTAAAGTCCTGTCTGCAAGGTCGAATCATAAAATTGTCTCCTTTGAAATAAAAATAAAATCAGGGACCCTTGGTAATCCAGGAACTTCTTGAAACTATTGTAAGGCAAACTTCTTACTATTAAGTGGCATTGTCCAAAATTTCAAAGCCCATCAAACACTGAGAACACTGCTTTTTATGTGGAATTGTTCACATGACAGCTGTTCTAGGAAAAAGCACAGGGCAAACACAAAAAACAAGCCACCCTGCTGGGATCCCAACATCAACAGGTTATATGACAGAAGGAAGAAACCCATTGCAAAAGTTAGGAAGTGTAATGCCCAGCAAGATAATAACTTCCTCATTAATCTAAAGAAGTAACTCAGATGGTTAATCAAGCCTACCAAAGCTGAAAAAGTCTCCCAGGCCTAGGACAATCACAAGGCTTTCTTCAGCTGTGTCTGTAACCTCAAAGGCAGTACACAATAATGTTCTGAACTAACTGTAAATAAAACCATCTACAATGAAGATATAGCAAATCTACTGACTGACAAATTTTGCTCCAATTATACCCCCTTCTCCCTTCCACACACTACTCAAAGAAATACCACTGAACATAATTACTAAAACTAGGGAATAGGTCCTCAATGCACTCCCCAAGGCCAAAACACTGCATTGATAGGCCCTGATAATATCCCAGGATGACTCCACAATAGCATGAAACATGACCTATTAGGACCACTAGAATCACTATTTAATCATAACCGCAAGACAGGCTTCATGCCAAGCTAATGTAGGACTGCACCTGTCATCTCTCTAAACAAGGGTAGGCCATCTATGGTCCCTGGTAACTACAAACTCATAAGTCTAACTAGTCTTGTATTATAAGCCACAGAAAGACTTGTTAAGGAAATAATAATGACCTAGGAAACCTTCATATACAGATCATGCCTAAACAACCTGGTAGGTTTCTTCAAGAAGGTCATCAAAGCAATGGATGAGCACAAAGCGGTGCATGATACCTACCTTGACATTCAACACAATACCCACCCCAGGCATTGTAGACAAACTCATCAAGTTAGGTATAAGCACTCATGTCATGTCATCCACTGGATAGCCAGCTGGCTCACAGATAGGACCAAAGAAGTTACACTAGGGGGGTCCAACTATACAAAGAGACCAGTCACTGTCAGAGTCTCTCAGAGATCTGTGCTGGGTCCACTCCTTTTTGAGATCTACTTCTCTGCAGTCAAGGCCAACATTAAAGGCCTCTGGCTAACAACAATTTTAGATGATTGCAAGCTCGATGCAGTCACAGAATCCTCTGAAAACACAAATAGCCCACAAGAAGGCCTGACACAGACAAATAACTGTTGTCATGGTCTAAAAACTCACTGCCAAGAAATGCATAACAGTAACCTTTGGGAAGTTAGCATCCCTGGAAACTTTAACATTAATAATGCATCTATAAGAGTAGACCCAGTGGTCAGGGATTTGGGAGCACATGTAGACAGCAACCTAACTTTTTTCCATCATGTGTCAACAGTAGTAAGGAAATCCTTCTGTATTGCACAACATATCGGCAAGGGTATGTACCTGAACAGGCATGTGGAATAACTGGAATACCCATAGAGATTCCTCACAAAAAATACAAGGCATAAACAATACCGCTTACATGGACCATCTATAAGCTCTATCCCCATACTTTTGTCTCCTACAGACTGC